>NC_051070.1:102147174-102503404 GCF_004664715.2 Peromyscus leucopus
GTATCAAAGGCTCTGACATCATCTCAAAGCTTGCTAGAAATGCAGAATCTCCATGTAAATGTGATTTTCCATCTTAAAAAGTAACTCTAATCAGATTGTTTTATGTTTATTAAATGTGAAAGAGCACCTATCAATGATACATTGGCATATTTATAGATCCAGTTGCCAAGAAGATAACTGTGCAGATTGTGTTACCGTGAATGGAGACAGTGCAAAAGATTAAAGCAACTTATGGAAGGGAAGAATCAGTTAAGCTTGGTTACTTGAAATTTATGTTGAAGATATTCAGAAGGAAGTGCATAGAGGATAATTAGATACCCAGTTTGCCAGTTTGGAGGTCAGAAAGACAGCCAGGTTGGAGATGTACATCTACAGTCATCAATGTCACATGGAATATAAAGCTACATTAGTTATATCTTTTGTTATGACACAGGGTCTGACATGAAGCTGCTGAAGCTGGGGAGGATTTGTTTTGACTCATAGCCCATCATGGTGGAGAATCCATGGCAATAGGAAGCTTGATGGTGGCTGGAACATGAAGATGAGACTCATGTCTAGGAGGAATAGGAAATAGAAATAGAGCAGAAAGCAGGGCCCTCATCCAGTGACACATTTCCTCCATCAAGGATGCCTCCATCTTCTAATTTTTTCACAGACTCTCAGAAGAGTATCATCATCTGGAGTCCAAGTATTCAAACACAAGAGGCTGTGACAGGTATTTTATATCTAAACCACAAGAGATACAGGTGGGAATAAAGTTAAAGAAAGAAAACATACAGAAAAAAAAGAAACATTAAGCCAAAGGAAAACAGTCTGAACACGAGCAAGTACAAGTTTATAATTCCTGTAAACAGTTTGTCCCCAAGATTTAAGACTAGAAACCACACTTTAAATTATATAAGTTCGACATGAAAAAAAAAAAGACCTCAAACCACTGGATCTCCTCTGTAAAGTTATCCGTTTCTTCACAGAAATAAATGGGCGCTCCAGTGTGTCATCCTGCACACATACTCTTGTTAGGGGTGGTACTGAAAGAATTTACATACCGAAGCTCAGGGAATATTTCAATCCCCAAATTCCACCATTATCAAGGTTAATGAACCTGTTAAGAGTAAATGTCCCAGGCATGTTCAAATTCTAGCATTGCTAACTGCATTTGCAGTATAAGATCCATCAAGTATTGGTGTTAAAAATATAGAGAGAATAAAAGCAGGTAGCTGTCTTCAGTTATGGATGTCATGGGGATTTGATTTGTCTCAGCCCTTGGAAATTGCTGCTGTTTTTTTCCCTGCCACTGTCACAAAGCAGACTTGAGTTGTGTTAGGAAAACATAAAACAAAGAACAGTAAATCAGAACTCTCAGAAGATTCTATGATCCCTTTCCTGCATCACCCCTAATATATAACATTTCCTCCATGATAGTACCAGAACAAAGTCTGAGGATGTCCAGATTGGCTGGGATGCTAGGAATGGGAGTGAAGAAGTGCCTTGATATACAATACACTTAAATTTCAATGAACTCCTTTTAAGTGAAAATGTTATCAATTGTTAATGAATTGATACATTTATGCTACCAAACCAACTAGCTTAGCCACTCAGAACACTGTAAAATATAGGTTATATCCCTGGTGATTGCCTGGCTGACAGGGAGCTGTGGCTCATTGATAGTGCCCAGCATTACTGCAGTATGATATAACACTCCTTACAAGCCCAGGAGAAAGTCAAAACACAATTGGAAATATGGTTTCCATTGGATATGTATCAATTTCTTATCATATGACTGAAAATTTTAAATTGAATAATTGTAAGATGGGGACTTTTGAGGAACACAGTGGTACCTTCAGCATGGAACTCCAGATGTTAGTCTGCATAAATGACATTTCAGTCTGACCCAGATTCCTCTCTGGACATCTGCTGCTACTGTTTTCCCTAATAATAGTCTTCACCTTATTCTTCACCTAAAGAGCTTCTCATTTCTCATGGCCCAATTTAAACATTTACTTTTCACTAATGCTGTTTTAACTTTCCAAATTAGCTTTGATCAATCCACAGCAATCTGTGCATAAGCAGTAGAGCAATTAAGACCTTTGCTGTAGTGATGAAGTCATCTGTCTTCTCCAGAGTGCTGAGTTTAGGAGCAGATTCTGTCTTCCTCATCTTGGGCTGTGTGTAGTAGTCCCTAAGGTCTTGAGTGTTTTCAAAAGCTATGACACTGACACTCTGACACACATTTGTGTAGATTTGTCATGCTGAACATTTTCCCTCATATACTCCAAATGTGTCCTCTTAATTTTTAAATTTTTGTTTTCTATATCATTGAGCTGACTTTCATAAAATAAAATGATATAAAGTAAACAAGCAAAGACAAGAATCTCTCTCCCAATCTTAAAGAGATTTTTTCTAAGTCTTTCTGAAAGGGAAAGAGGACACCTTGTTTGTCTTGACACTCAGCTCACAGGGTAAAAAAAGTTTTTTCCAGAATCATCATTTCTTTCATCGCCATTGAACTTATGTCAGTTGGGGATACACAGGCACCAAAGCAGAAGTCAAAAATCTATGAACAAAGACTGACCAGTAATTGAACCTAGCTCTTTCATTACATGTTCATATCATAAAGTGGGGACTCGAAGATCAATTGTATATATCCAGCAAAACTGATATCTGGCTTAGGTGAAGTGTTTTGCTCCTAAATCTCTATCTCTTTTGCTTTAAGTAGATTTATAACTAAAGAGCTATTTAGAAAATGAAATAGTTTATCTAATATAAAGATGTTTTTCTTTTAAGACAGGCTTTCACTCTGTATCAAAGGCTGGCCTAGAGTATTCCAAGATGTACTAAAACTCTTGGCAATAATTCCATCTGAGCTCTTCAAGTGATGGGATTAAGACATGAGCCAGCACACTCTGCTAAAAATAAATTATCAGTATATGGAAATAGTAACTATCTTTTTAACTACCACGATCCCTAGCACTGACTTTAGAGTTTCATCCACAGACTCACTTCTCTGTTGTGGAATATTACTTTAACTATGTAAAGAAGTGTTACATTTGTTTATGTTGTAGAATATTATTTTAACAACATAAAGGTATGTTGCATTTATGTTGCATTTGTTTAAGTAGGCAAAGATGTGTTACATTTGTTTATGTTATGGGATATCATTTTAACCATATAAAGGTGTGTTGCATTTATGTCACATTTGTTTAACTGGGCAAAATGTGTTATATTTGTTTATGCTCCATGTGTTTCATCATGTAAAGATAGATTGCATTTGTTTTACATTGCCTGCCTAAGGCACCTGATTGGTCTAATAAAAAGCTGAATACAAATAGCTAGGCAGAGAGACATAGGTGGGGCTGGCAGGCAGACAGAATAAGTAAGAGGAGGAATCTAGGCTAGAGAAAAGCGAAAAGAAGGAGGAGAAAATGAGGGAGAAAGAAATGGAGGCATCCAGGGCCAGGCAGGCAGGCAGCTGACAGCCAGCCACTGAACCATGGAGGAAGCAGTGAAAGTAGGACATACAGAATGAAAGAAAGGTAAAAATCCCTGAGGCAAATGTGGATGAAGAGAAACAGTTTAAATTACATTATAAGAGCTAGTGGAACAAGCATAAGCTATGGCCAAGCATTCATAACTAATAGTTTCTGTGTCACAATTTGGGAGTTGGTTGATGGCCCCAAAGAATAAGCCTACTACACTTCTCACATATTTTCATTTCTTTACAAATGTCATTTCCCTGTAGTATATTGCTATGCACTATACAGAACCCAAACTAAGAAAGCAACATGGTTATGCACCCAACCAGTTCATTATCATCATGACTCTTGCAAATTGGGCTTCCTAGAAAACAGACTCCATGGTAGAAATTAAAGAACAGGGAATTCCTAGAATATGGTTTTGGCATTGATATCTACAGGAGGAAAAGGAGCCATTTGGAAGGAGAGAGCTATTGGATTACAGTCAAGTTTCAAATGAGGTCTTAGATTTCTGCACTTTGAATTGTAAAACTATCCTGATGCCTCAAGTAGTCCTGAGTGAGACAGTGAGTTAAGACCCTTATACCTCCTTGTGGACCAGTCGTACTATTAGGTTGCCCTGATAACTTTGGGTGCTGACTTTGGGTGGTTAATCTCTTGTGTCAATTCTCAAAAAAAAAAAAAAAAAAAGATGTGGCTGGTAAACACACTCTTATCAGTCTCCTCTCCCCTCCCCATGCCCACCCCCCACTAGATCTTCAGTCTTCAGGAAGGATACAGTCAGACTATCACAGTGTCCCACTACAGTGGCATCATTTGCAAACCTCAGCACTATTGAGAGAACTTAAGTAGAGTTGAGGAGGAGTAATCTCTTTAAGCTAAAACTTCTCAAAAGTAATTACAGATTTTTTTAATCAAGATATAGTGAGTGGAACTAATAAGAGAGGTTGAGCATTAACTGTGGCCTTATAGTTAATATTACATGTATATAGTCCCTAGACAGAAATTTGAATCTTGGCTCTAGCTTACTAGCTGCATAGTTCTGAGAAGTCAATTAACTCCTGGAGTTCCCAGGCTCTCGGTGGCAAGTAGCAGTGACAGCTATTTTACAGCATGGCTATAGAGAGTCTACAGTTCATCATGGTTGAAGGAAGGGTGGAAGAGCAAAAGTAATCTTAGTACTAACTTCTGTTCGGTGTTTATGTAGGTCACACTGTGTTAATGTTCTCCCGGGTTATAGATTCCTTACAGGAAATTTGTCAGCATGTGTACAACAGCTAACAAGTTCTGTGATGTGTGGCCAGCAAATTGGATTCACAGGAGCCCATGATAAAGCTTCTGGGCTGAGAAGCAGATGAGAAGATGGTATTATTCCTTTTCAAAAACTCAGTGGTGTCATTTGTTCAACTGTCTCAAGACAGGAAGATCAGGGGCCTAGCTCAATTATTCAGGGAGGAGGAATTCTGTAGAGTCTGTCTTTTTTTGTTTTCTTTCTGGACATACTTTGGGGACGATTTTTCCAACACCCTAATGATTACAATGTGATTGTCATCATTTCTAGTCTCAAGGATGTTTGAAGTTAAAAGAGAAAAGGAATAAAAGTCCTTGAGGTAGAGCATTAAGGATTAAATCTGATCCCAGGTCACTGAAGAATTAATTGCCTACCAACCTTTCTCTTATATCTCTATGAACTGGAAAAAAAAAATGAAACAAGACAAAAACTGTGTTTCTGCCTGAAAACCATAAAGTGAAAAGCTTGGTGATTATACTAACACCTCTAGGGAAAAGATTGTCAAGAGCCATCTCAAAAAGGAGCAGGTGGTCAGGGAAGCCCACTAGTGGCTGGTTCCCTGCCCTGTCTGTTTTTTGAGTAACTATTCACCTATTAAGGACCTTGAACTTTGGCACTATAGACTCTAAATTGTGTTACACAATTCATTTGAAGAGGGTCATTGCCCAATAATGCTGATCTATTTTTTTTCACTAAGCAAATGGGTTATTTGATTTTTCTCCTCCTCTCAGTTAGCATCCATAGCCTCTCAGTTAGCATCCACGGTGGATTTTCTAGCAGTGCTATTTGAGCTTGAAGGTTAAACATGCCTGCTTGTCTGCTGTTCAGATCAATGCTTCTCTGACATTGCTATTCCTTACCTTGACTTCCATCGATGATTTGATTTAAACCAGCTGTTTTTGCTAATTCAGTAATTAGCAACTAGGCAAAGCACTAATCGTGTTGGGAGGTAGATAAACATAACTCAGATTTACATATGTAATGAAATCTCAGCAGGAAAAGCTTGTTTCAAAGAATGATAATATCAAATATAAAATGCACATTTACCAAAAAACAAGATGAAAAATTTCATCACATAGGCTAATACCTAGCATCCATGTAGTTGTATTTCCCCATTCTGGGTCAACCAAATGTGTACCAGGCACTATGCCAAATACTTTACATACATTAGTACACTCTATGTGTTGATACTAAAATAAAAACAATTATCATTGATTCAACTTTGCAGTAGAGAAACTGAGATCTACATTGCTAACTATTTTGGTCAAGATCACACAGCAGAAAAATTAAGAAGTAGAAATACAAACAGCTCTCTCTGACTTCAGTTCCTATGTTTTTTTTTTCTTTTTTTCTTTTTCCTTTTATTTTACAATACCATTCAGTTCTACATATCAGCCACGGATTCCCTTGTTCTCCCCCTCCTGCCCCCCTCCCCTTCCCCCCAGCCCACCCCCCATTCCCACCTCCTCAAATGCAAAGCCTCCCCCCGAGGACTGAGATCGACCTGGTAGACTCAGTCCAGGCAGGTCCAGTCTCCTCCTATGTTCTTTACATTCTCTTCGAGAACTCTTATTTATTCCCACTCTTGAGAAGTAGGCTTCAACCAGAGTCCAACCTATCCTCTGGGAAGTTGAAACTCTCATCTTTCCTTCTAATGTGATTGCCTGGTGTGTGCAGTTCAGTGGCCCTACAAAGGAGCTTGGTAACTGTACAGAATGGAGGATATCCATTTAAAGATCCAAAATTGCTTATTTAGAAATATAATATAATTTAGCAGCATGTAGTCCCCATTTATAGTTTCAGCACAGGAAGGTGAGCTATGTATCCACTAACTTAAAAGTTGGCATAGATTTATGTTCCTTTATCGTCATTCCTAATAGCATTTTGTACTTTTTATAACCTAAGAAAAAATTCTGAATGTCACAAAATAATGACTTTTCCCCCTTTTTCCTGTGCCATTTTTAGAAACCAACAGCCAAATTATTGCTAGAGTTACAAAATTGTCTAGAGAACCCTAGTTAAATAAGTAGACAAAAGAAAAAAGTATGCTTCCTGAATGTTTAGTGTGGCTACAGTTGCATTATCACATTTAAATTTCCAAGCAACCTATGAGGTGGTTTATTTTTGAATGAGGAAATAGAGACTAGAAAAGACCAAGTATCTTGCTCAAGGAGAGTAGGTGAGTTATTAAAAATGTTTCAAGAGTCAGAGCTCCAGTATTTGGGTCCCACTATTAGGAACTATATGGAAATATATAGCTAATTAGCAGCACATTCTTTTGTGCTAAACCAGGAAGGTTTCAGAACCTACATTTCTACTTTGAGTGTCCCATTCTTAGGCACGCAGACTTCTGAATGTCCATTAAGAAGTGGCACTCATTTTCGAAGCTATTTAGAAACTACCACTAAAATACTAATATGCTAGCAGGATTTTTAGATATTTTAGGGAAGAAGACAGGCAACCTTATTACTCTACTGTTCCCCTTTGCCTAAGAAAAAATCATGTATGTTGAACTTAGATGTCAACCTCTTTAATAGGCCACCAGAAAACTGGTGACTACCAAGGCTCGGCTGCCTTCTTCTGAGGCTGATATTGCTCCAGGTCTGGTCATCCAGAGGTTCACCAGTCTGACTATGCCTTATTCAGACACTGGTGCCTGATCTCATGGCACAAGGAGTGCACCTGAGAGTGCTCTCAAGATACAACCCGAATCACATTAGCCAGAGGTTTATAAAAGTAAAACTCACAAGGCCACTTATTTCCTGCCTTCATGCAATCAGAGGCAAGCACACATCCTGACATGCTTCCTTCCTGCTTGTAATCAGGTATATATCTCACCTACACACAGTCAAGCATGCATCCCGCCTATATGTACTCAGCGACAGGAAAGCCTATTTACAGACATGTTAACACATGGTTTGTTTTTGTACATGAACAACAGTTTTGTTTAAAATTGTAGGTCAGGCAATTACAAGAACAGTCCCCAGATTCCAGGAAGTTATCCATCCTTGGCCAAGTGGGGCTTACAGGTTAGAAGCATTGTTTGTTTTATAGTTCCCTCAAGCACTATAATTTTAAACTTTTAAACATAATTTTCACCACCACAATATCTACCTGCACAAAGCTTTAGTGTTCTGTGGGGTTAAGCCACATTTAACTAAGAAAATACATTTTAAAATTGATTTCCCTTCAAAATTCACTTGGACTTGGTAAATGAACATAGAAGATAGTTTTCTAAGGTACAGTAATTCCTCAGTGAGGGTCTGCAGAGTTTATACATATGTGTATAAGCTGAACTCCATCTCTTTTCACACCTGTCACAGAGATCTGCTTATCATTTGAATTAAGTAAGCAGAGATATGCAAAGGGTGGCACTATGCTGGAATAGTATGAAAGGCAAAACTTCCTCTTATTATTCTAACACTCTACAATACCATTCCTTAAGTGCCTCTGCAAAGAACTGATAAAGAGTTAAAAAACAAAAACAAATGAACAACAAAATAACCAATGACAACAAAAGGGGAGGATTTAGAGCAGTGAGTGAGCAGTAAAGAACATGTTCTACTTTCACAGAGGACCTGAGTGGGATTCCCATAAGACATATCAAGCAAGCAGATCATAGTCACCTGTAACCACAGCTCCAGTATATCCAACACCCTATTCTGAAGTCAATAAGCATCTGCAAGCATAGGAACTCAGAACTTGGGAATGTGCATGCACACACACACACACACACACACACACACACACACACACATACACACTATATACATATATATGTGTATAAGTATATGTGTGTATGTATAAAATCTTTAAAAATATGTTGAATCAAGGTAGACTGCCTACAGACTTTCTCTGCCCTCTGTTCCCTCAACAGACCCAATCTGTCCCTGATGCCTCCCTTCCCCCTACTACATGCTTCCTATGGATCTTACAGACAATTGCTTCCTGGCCTTCCCACCCCACCCCTTACATCACTGTGCCCCAGTCCCAAACTCAGGTGGACATCCCCTGCTAGACCATAGGCCATGCCTGCCAGAAGACCAGGTAGGCTCCAGAATATTTTCTCTGTTCTCTGTTCTCCTAGCAGACCTAATCCCTCAGGCCCATCCCATCTGCAGCCTCCCTTGCCCTTGTCCACACCTCCTGTGGATCCCACAGATAACCTCCCAAAAATCAGTGCCTAGACCTATAATCACCCAAATCCAGATAGCTAGACACCAGCATAAAAACACAATCAATAATACCCAGGGAAATATGTCTGCACTATAGCCCACCTATTCTACCACAACAGGCCCTGAATATTCTAGCAATTCTGAAGCATAAGAAAAAGACCATAAAACCACCTATATGAAGATGATAGAGGTCCTTAAAGAGGAAGTTAATAAATCCTTAAAGAAATCCAGGAAAACATAAACAAACAATAGGAGGAAATAAATAAATCCCTTAAAGAAAGCCAAGAAAAAGCAAATAAACAGTTGAAGGAAACAAATAAAACTAATTAAGACCTGAAAATGAAAATAGAATCAGTAAAGAAAACAAACTGAGGGGATTCTGGAAATGAAAAATCTACTAATTCTAGTGGGAACTACAGAAGCAAGTTTCAACAGAATGCAAAAAATAAAAATGTGAATCTTAGGCATTGAAGATACAATAGATGAAATAGATACATTGATGTAGCAGGCTTTTTTGGACCACTAGCTCCCAAATCATGACACTGAGACTCATATAATATGAAAGCTCTGCCTATAGCTTAGGCTTGTTTCTAACTATCTTTTTTGTTTTGTTTTGGTTTATGTTTTTGTTTTTTTAGATAAGGTTTCTCTGTGTAGCTTTGTGCCTTTTCCTGGAACTCACTTGGTAGCCCAGGCTGGCCTCGAACTCACAGAGATCCACCTGGTTCTGCCTCCCAAGTGCTAGGATTAAAGGCATGTGCCACCACCACCCGGCCTAACTATCTCTTATAACTTAAATTAACCCATTTCTATTCATCAGTGTATAGTCACATGGGTTGTGACCTTTACCTCTCCTCCTGCATGTCTTACTCCCTCTGGGTTGGGCTGGTGACTTCTCCTCACTTCTTCTCAGAGTTCCTCCTGTCCAAAAGTCCCACCTAACCTCTTGCCTAGCTATTGACTGTTTAGCTTTTTATTAAACCAATCACAGTGATATCTCTTTACATGGTATAAAGAAATATTCTACAACACATTGGTCAAGGAAAATGTTAAATCTACAAAATTCCTGACACAAAACATCCAGGAAATCTGTGATATTGTGAAAAGACTAAATGTAAAATTAATAAGAATAAAGGAAGGATAATCATAGCTCAAAGGCCCAGAAAATGTTTTCAACAAAATTATGGAAGAAAAATGTCCTAACTTAAGAAGGAGATGCAGAGCAATTCCTTAAATATCTTTCAGCCATTTGAACTTCCTCTGTTGAGAATTCTCTGTTTAGCTCTATAGCCCATTTCTTAATTGGACTGTTGTGCATTTTGATGTCTAATTTATTGAATTCTTTATATATTCTGGATATCAGCCCTCTGTTAGATGTGGGGTTGGTGAGGATCTTTTCCCATTCTGTAGGCTGCCGCTTTGTCTTGTTGACTATGTCCTTTGCTCTACAAAAGCTTCTCAGTTTCAAGAGGTCCTATTGATTGTTTCTCTCAGTGTCTGTGCTACTGGTGTTATATTTATGAAGTGATCTCCAGTGCTAAGGCATTTAAAACTACCTCCTACTTTCTCTTCTATCAGGTTCAGAGTAACTGGATTTATGTTGACATCCCTAATCATCAGGGAAATGAATATCAAAATGACTCTGAGATACGACCTTACACCTGTCAGAATGGCTAAGATCAAAAACACTGAAGACAGCTTATGCTGGAGTGGATGTGGAGCAAGGGGAACTCTCCTCCACTGTTGGTGGGAATGCAAGCTTATACAGCCACTTTGGAAATCAATGTGGCGCTTTCTTAGAAAACTGGGAATCAATCTTCCCCAAGACCCAGCTATACCACTCTTGGGCATATACCCAAGGAATGCTCAATCATACCACAAGGGCACATGCTCAGCTATGTTCATAGCAGCATTGTTTGTAATAGCCAGAACCTGGAAACAACCTAGATGCCCTTCAACTGAAGAATAGATAAATAAAATGTGGTACATATACACAATGGAATACTATTCAGCAGAGAAAAACAATGATATCATGAAGTTTGCAGGCAAATTGATGGATCTAGAACAAATCATCCTGATTGAGGTAACCCAGACTCAGAAAGACAAACATGGTATGTACTCACTCATAGGAGGATACTAGATGTAAAACAAAGGATGAATAGACTGCTACTCACAACTCCAGGGAGGCTACCTAGAAAACAGGACCCTAAGAAAGACACAGGGATTGCCCAATGACTGAGAAATGGATAAGATCTACATGAGCAAACTGGACATGAGGGGGGTAATGAAGAGCAAGGGTCGAAGGAAAGAAAAATTAGGGGAGCAGGATATCACAGCTGGATCAAGAATAGAGAGGGGGAACAAGGAAAATAGACCATGATAAATGAAGACCCCATGGGAATAGGAAGAAGCAAACAAAGTGCTAGAGAGGTCCCCAGAAATCCACAAAGATAACTACACAATAGACTACTGGCAATGGTCGAGAGAAAGCCCGAACTGAACTACTCTGGTGATCGGATGGCCAAACACCCTAACTGTCGTGCTAGAAATCTCATCTAATGACTGATGGAAGCAGATGCAAAGATCCACAGCCAGGCCCCAGGTGGAGCTCCAGGAATCCAATCGGCGAGAAAGAGGAGGGATTGTATGAGCGAGAATTGTTGAGATCAAGATTGGAAAAAGCACTGGGACAAATAGCCAAACTAATTGGAAACACATGAACTATGAACCAATAGCTGAGGAGCCCCCACTGGATCAGGCCCTCTGGATAAGTGAGACAGTTGATTAACTTGAACTGTTTGGGAGGCCCCCAGGCAGTGGGACCAGGACCTGTTCTTAGTGCATAGGCTAGCTGTTTGGAACCTGGGGCCTATGCAGGGACGCTTTGCTCAGCCTGGGAGGAGGGGACTGGACTTGCCTGGACTGAATCTACCAGGTTGAACTGAATCCCCAGGGGAGTCCTTGCCCTGGAGGAGATGGGAATGGGATGTGGACTGGGGGAAGGCAGGGCGAGTGGGAGGAGGGAGGACAGGGAAATCTGTGGCTGATATGTAAAATTAAATCAAATTATAAAATAAAAAAATTTTCTATACTCTAAATCTTTTACTGTGGCATTCCTTTACTATTTTAAAAGAGGCTATTGTTGTAATTACTTCTGCTGGAAATATCCATAAAATAAAAATAAAATAGTTAAAAAAAATTCAAAAAAAAAGAAGGAGATGCCTACAAAGTTAAAAAGAACATGTAGTACAATAAATAGATTGGACCAGGAAATAAATTTCCGTGTCCATATAATAATAAAAACATTAAACATACAGAACAAAGAAAGAATATTAAAAGATATGAGGGGAAAAGGCCAAGTAACATATAAAGGCAGACCTATTAGAATTACACCTGACTTCTCAATGGAGACTCTAAAAGCCAGAAGGCTCTAGGCAGATGTGCTGCATATTCTAAGATAACACAGATGCCAGCCCCCACTACTATGCCCAGCAAAATTTTCTATCACCATAGAAGGAGAAAAATAAGATATTCTATGATAAAAAAAATTTAAACAGTATCTACAAATCCAGCCCTACAGAAGGTGTCAGGAGGAAAACTACAACCTAAGGAGGTTAACTGCACCCATGAAAACACAGAGGATAAATAATTTTGACCAGCAAAATCAAAAGAAGGGAAACACACACACACACACACACACACACACACACACACACACACACACACACACCACTACCACTACCACCACCAGCAGCCACAGCAGTGGCAGCAACAATGAAATAATAGGAACCAGCCATCATTAGTCATGGATACCTCTCAATATCAATGGTCTTAATTCCCCAAGAAAAAGAAACAGACAAACAGAATGAATGCAAAAACAGTACCCATTTTACTGGAAAAACATATTCTAAGCAAATGGACCTAAGAAGCAAGCTTGTATAGACATTTTAATATCTGACAAAATAGGCTTCAAACCAAAATGAATCCAAAGAGATAGGGAAGGACACTAAATACTCATCAAATGAAAAATCTGCCAGGATGACATTTCGATTCTTAATATGTATGTCCCAAACATAAGGCCACCCAAGTTCATAAAAGAATCACGCCTAAAGCTGAAATCACACATTGACCCTCACACACTGATAGTAGGAGACTTCCATACTCCATTCTCACCATTGGACAGGTCTTCCATACAAAAACTAAACAGAGAAATCTTGGAGGTAATAGACTTTATAAAACAAATGGATCTAACAGATGTTTACAGAACTTTTCAGCCAAACACAAAAAAAATGTACCTTCTTCTCAACACCTTATGGAACTTTGTCCAAAATTGATCTCATACTTGGCCACAAAGCAAGTCTCAACAGATACAAGAAAAATGAAATAACTCCTTGCATTATACCAGACCATCATAGATTAAAGCTGGATATGACCAACAATAGTAACAACAGAAAGATCACAAATTCATAGAAACTGAACAACTCTGTACTGAATGAAAAATAGGTCAAGACAGAAATATAAACCTTCCAGAATTCAATGAAACTGAATACACAGCCTACTAAAACTTATGAGACACAAAGAAAGTGATGCTAAAAGGAAACTAGACTGTAAGTCATAATCAAGCTGAGGGCTGAAATCAACAAAATAGAAACAAAGAGAATAATGCTATGGTTGTTAGCTTGGGAAAGTGGGTGTATCTCTGACTGTTTTTCTTGCTCTTGGGACTCTGTTAGCCTATTCATTTTCCTTGTCCAGCTTCCATGTGAGGGCTTTAGTTTTGTCTTACTGTATCTTGTTTTGTCCTCTTGGCTATTGTCTCTTGGAAGCCTTCTCTTTTCTGAAGAAATGGAAGGGGAGTAGATCTGAGGAGAAGGAGAGGTAGGGAGAGAACTATGGGGAATGGAAGCAAGGAAACTGTGGTCGGGATGTATTGTATGAAAGAAAAAAAGATTATCATTCTATTAGGGTCTTTTGGCAAAATTTGGAATTATGCATTTATTAACTAATATCATATATGAAATATATAAAATATTACATATGCATATATCAAGAAACAATGCTAGTTCACCATTTTCAACTCAGGAAATAGAAAAATTACAAATGTACTTATCTGGTCAATAGGCAGTTTTAGGGCATAAATTACTCATTCTTTATCTTTTAATTAACTTGGATTTTTTCTAAAAAACAAAAAGGTATCTTACCTTCCTTTATCTCTGTGAGCTACACTTTTACTTTATCAATTGTAATCCATGCAGGTATCTGTGATCACAGAACTCCTCTGTGATCTCATCTATGTTTCTCAGCTACCCTTTAAAGCTATTAGTTGTACTTCCTTTCTTCTGGCTAGCTTTCATTGTTCTGGAAAGCATTACACAGGGTTCAGGGGGAGAAATCATCAACAGTGTTACCTAGTTGTGAACCCTGTGAGATATAATAATGGCCAATATGGCAAAATGTGCCCATTGATGCAATAATGACATCAATATGATAGAGATAACTAACCCACACTGTAGGAGAAAAAAAGTTGCCTAGTACTATCAATCTGGCCAAGAAACCATTGTTGGGAGGTCTTAGACTCCAGGGGTTAACCTATATTATCATTTTTCTGAATGGACATAATATCAAACTACCCTTTAAATGTGTACCTCTATGCCCACAGATTAGTGCATCGCTCAGTCTTCATCAGAGAAGTTTCTTGTGCAGCAGACAATAGTTAACATTAGGAACTCATGTTGCAGAGAATAAATGTCTCTGCAGTGCTCGGCCACCTCTATGTCACACACCCTCCCTGTAGAACTCAGGGACCAATGTAAAAGAAGGGATCAGAAAGATTGTTTGATCTAGAAGTTGGAGAGGACCCAAGCAAAAGAGTGGACCACAGTCAGTAGACGTCCAAACCCTGTGAGTATAGTGCAGCACAAATTTGGTTTGGCAGATTGGGGGAATCATGGAGTTGGCCTGGTCTAACTGCCTTGAGAGGCTTATGTCATAGGTTTTTCAGGTTAGAGTCCATGGCTCCTGGGACACTGTATGCCATTCCATTCCTGAGAAACCAAGGCACTCCCCTCAGGCAGTGAAGAGTTCGGGCCGCCTGTATTTCTCTATGCTCCTTAGAAGTCAGCGAAGCATACAAAAACTTGCTAGACAATTAGTCTTAGACATTAATCTTGTATAACCTGTTTAGCTTGCAAATATCACTGTACCCCGGCAACTCTGATTGTATTGATGCTGGCAACCTCCATTATATTCTGTTTTGGATAAAGGATAAAAAATCTGATTGCTTGAATAAACTTGTCAAAGCCCTAGTCTGCCTCTAATCCCTCAAAAAAAGATACTTAGGGTAATCCAATGAGGCAAGGGGGATAGGACATTATCTTCTGGAAATAGGAAGTAAAAAGGAAGCATGACGTTAGTGAAGTCAGACCTTTAGCTCACAATTTAATTATAAAGTCGACTCAAAATATATCACCAACCTGAATATGTTAGATAAACTTTGAAATTTCCATAAGAAATCATGAGGAAAATATAAACCTAAAGGATGCAAAGATTTCTTAGGTAGACTGCAAACAAGCTATTCTTCAAATGGATGTCATCTTACAGTAGTGAGTTGTTCAGTTTCCATGAGTTTGCAAGCTTTCTGAAGTTCATGTTGTTGATATATAGCTTTAATTCATCTTGGTCAGATAGGATTCAGGGTGTTATTTTGGTTTTGTTGTATTTGCCGAGACTTCCCTTGTGTCCGAGTATGTGCTCAATAGAGAAAGTTTTATGAACTGCTAAGAAGACAGTGTATTCTTTTGTGTTTCCGTGAAATGTTCTATAAATATCTGTTAGCTTCATTTGGTTTATAATGTTTGTTAAATTCAGCATTTCTCTGTTTAGTTTGTCTAGATGACCTGTCTATTGAAATCTCCCACTACCAATGTGTGAGAGTCAATATGTGATTTAAGCTGTAGTAGAATTTCTTTGATGAATCTGTTTGCACTTGTGTTGAGATGTTATCTGAATTATAAAGTTTCACTTTAAACATACCATAAAATAAGGAAACATTTAACATGTGGGTTGGAAATATTTTCAAGGCATGTTTCTGATACAAGACTTGTATTGAGGAGAATACATATACCTTAAAATTTATTAATAAAGAAAATTTTCCTCTTCCCAAATATTGCAAAATACTTGAATAGACACTAATCCAAAGATATAAAAATGAATAATGAGCACATGAAGAAATGCTCAACATCATACTTATTAAATATAAAACATAAGATGAGATGCCTTCACAATTAAGCTCATGGACTAATAGATGTTTGTGAAGTTATGGAGAACTTGGGTTCCTCCACACATTGCTGGCATGGAGAATGGTATTCTAGCCACCAAGTTTCTACAATAATCCTCAATATATTGCATAGATTTATATAAAATTGGAAAATTCACTTGGCAATTCTTCACAAAGTTAAATATAGATTTATTTTCTACATAACCTAACCATTCCTGTATATATGTCTGAATATATGCTTATACAAAGGAGAACGTATTTCTAGTCAAAATACTTTTACTCAAATGTCCTTAGTTGAATTATCCACAAAATTCAAAATGAGACAAAAATAAATATTAATCTACTTGATAACCAAAATATGATATGCTTATATAAGGGATGCTATCAAGAACCAAGAGATAGAAGTTTTCTATACATGCTATTTCACAAGTGGAACCTCATGCTAAGTGGGAAAAGACATATGAAATATTATTTGTTAGTGATGGCTAATGCTCATTATTACCTTAGTTGGCTTGAGAAACACCCAGGAGTATACCCCTGGGTTTGTCTATAAGAGTGTTTTCAAAGAAGATTATAGTGAGGACTTTGCTCTAATGGACACTGTAATCCATTTATGAATGCAAAGTTTGAATGGACTCATGGGAGTTGATGGAATTGTGGGTGCTGGGGGTTTGGCTGAAGAAAGTAGGTCTGTGGGAGGTGTGTTGTTAGTGGCTGTATTTTATCTCAGCCTCTTCTTGTTACTCTCCCACTCTACTTTCTCTAACTTTTCCACTCCATGTGCACAGTGTTGTGAGCAGCTCTAATTGGTCACACGAGGTGCTTCACCAATCAGATAGCATCCTGTTAGCACTAACTTTATCCTGAGGAGCTCAGTTTCTTCTGCCATCCTGTATCCCTTTTTCTCTGTAACTCTTTTTCTTCCTTTCTCTTAGTTCTCTCCATCAATTTGGCAAAGCATCTCCTTTTGCAATTCTCTGAAGAAGAGGTTATATGAAACATCAAAATTTTAAAGAATTCAATCTGACAATGTCTTAATTAGTTTCATAATTAATACTTAAGATAGGAATAGACTTTCAGATCAGAAATAATTAATTGTGAGGGAATTACACCATTGTTTCCCAGATTCTGAGGCTGTGATTAAGGTGTGTAGTGACTAATGATCAATTGTTTTTTTTAAATCTTGTTATGAATCAATCTGTATCTACTTGCCTATCTTTCTGTGGATATTTCTGCCCCTATCGTTACAAAATACCCACAAAGTAAATGAGGTTGTTTTGTGTAAGTTTGTTTTTACTCAATACATAGAATGATTAATGGGCCTGTTCACTATTGGAACACATTTTTGTTATTTCTGATGAAATGTCTTCCATCATTTTATGGACACTTCCTGGCCCCCACTTCTTCAGCTCTCTCAGACCCTGTGCTTAGGGCTGGCTGATAGACTGGTGGGCCTCCTCGCCTGGTGATTTGGTTTTTGTGCCCTTTCTCTCACATTCACCTCTCACAGTCTGATGACTTTCAGGGTATAGAATTCTAATTCCTCACTTCCCCTTTTTCTCAGATGACTACTGATAAGGTGCTGTATTGTCATCTTAGTCACTGCGCTATTGCTGTGAAGAGACACCATGACCAAGGCAACTCTTATAAAAGAAAATATTTCAATAAAGGCTTGCTTGCAGCTTCAGGTGATTAGTTAATTATCATCAGGGTGGGCAATGTGGTAGCAGGAAGATAAGCATAGTGCTGTAGAAGTAGTTGAAAATTGCATCCTGATCTGCAGGCAGCAGGCAGAGAGAAACTGGGCCTGGTATGGGCTTTTGAAACCTCAAAACCCACCCCAAATGATACATTTCCTCCCAAGAGGGCCATACTTAACTCCAATAAGACCATATTTTCTAGTCCTTCTAATCCTTTCAAATAGTGCATTCAAATACATTAGTCTATGGGGCCACTCTCATTCCACTGTCTTATAGGCTTAATTTGTTTCTAATGAGAAGCTAGGTGATATTTGTCCCCATGACAACTAATCTGAAATGGAACCAACAAGACTAGAATAAAATGTGCTTGTCCGAGTTATTTAAAGAACTGCAATACTGAGAACTGGAAAGATTGCTTGGTATTTAGTAGTGCATACTGTTCTTCCAGTGAACCTGAGTTCAAGCCCTTGCAATTACATCAGGTAACACAATCAACTGTAACTCTAGTATCACTGAGATCTGAGTCCTTATGTCTTTGGGGAATCTGCACTCACATCCACAGACACATGCACATAATTAAGAATAATTTTTAAAATTAACCAAAAATAACTGAAATACTAGAAGATACAGGATCGTATGGTAACTGTTCAGTATATCGAGAGAAGAGGGCATAGTTTGCCATATGAAAGGCCCTTCTTGATCCTCAGCATTAAGTAAATTAAATAACTATTAGACTGTTTTTCCACAAATCTGATTTGGTGGGAGCAAATGTGTATTTATGAACCCAAAGTCCCCCATTTGCTACCATTTAGAAGTTGTAGATGAATGGAACTATAAAAAGTCATCCTGAGTAAGATAACCCAAACCCAGAAAGACAAACATGGTATGTACTCACTCATAAGTAGATATTAGCTTCTAAGTAAAGGATAACCATCCTATAATCCATAGACCCAGAAATGCTACGTAACAAGGAGGGTTCAAGGTGAGATGCATGAGTCTCCCTAGAAAGAGGAAATAGAGATCTCCTGGGTAGACTGGGGTAGCTGGGAACGGGAGCTTGAGGGAGCTCATTGGGGGTGGATGGAGGTGGACAGTACTAAAGCAGATGATTGGAAATGAGGTGGCATTTTTGGGTCAGGTAGAAACTTGATGCAAGGGAAACACCCAGAAATCTACACAGATGACCCCAGCCAGCTAAGACTCCTAGCAATAATGGATACATAGCTGGTACTAACCATCTCCTGATCAGATTGGTGACTACTTCAATTGTCATCAGTGAGCCTTCATCCAGTAACTGATGGAAACAGATGCAGAGACCCATAGCCAAACTTTAGGCAGAGCATGGGAAATCCTGTTGAAGAGATGAAGGAATGACTGTAGGAGCCAGAGTGGTCAAGGATATTACAAGAAAACCCACGTACACAACTAACCTGGCTTATAAGAACTCACAGAGTCTGAACCAATAACTGGAGACCCTGCATGGGACCAACCAAAACCCTCTCCATATATGTGACAGTTACATAGCTTAGGCTACTTATGGGACTTCTAACAATGGGAGCAGGGGCTGTCCCTAATGCTTTGTCTAGCTCTTGGGAACCTATTCCTTATACTGGGTTGTCTTGCCTAACCTCAATACAAGGAGTAGTGCTTAGTCTTATGGCAATTTGATATACCATGGTTTGTTGATACCCATGGGAGGCCTGCCCCTTTCTGAACAGAAACAGAGGCAGGGCAGACTGAAGTGGAGAGGAGAGGTAGAGGGAGGGAATGGGAGGAGGGGAGGAAAGAGAAACCAGTCAGGATATAAAATGATGATAGATAGATAGATGATAGATAGATAGATAGATAGATAGATAGATAGATAGATAGAACTTGTAGATAGGCAAAATAAATAAGAGTCCAGGATATTGCCATTAAGATGGATTGAGCCAGGTTAAAAGCATTCATTTGAGAAATGCATGGACCTGATTCAGTTGGTTTCCTGGTTTGAGGCTGTGAAGCAAAGTGCAGCCATTTTCCCATCTTAATTCATACCCACCATGTAAGAGTAACAGTTTTATCTGGCTACTTTCAAGACTTTAGTTTTTGATTCTGCTTAAAGCCCAAGAGTATCATGGGACTTCTGCTTGTTCTTCTCTGTCTACAGATTTGGAGAGGGCAGGATACTTTGCTCTGATAGCCTGCCTCCCCTCAATATAGGACTATGTGTACTTAACTACTGCTTTGTAACAAATTATACTCAAGCATTATGACTTAAGAATCAAACACTTAGTTAATTAGAATTTCTTGAGTCTGAAATTTGGAAGCAGAGGAGCTGGCAATGTGGTTCAGATTCTCCCACTTGGTTGCAATTGAGGCCACGATGATTCTGGATACATACCAGGATTTGATTAAGAGAAGAGACTTCTAAACTTTTATGAGTCTCAAATAAATTTCTACTTGACCCACAGCATTTCTCTGTGACCATATCTCATGACCAGTCTAGAGAGTGAAAGAGGATACAGATGGAAGAGCAGTCTTACACATAATTCCTGAAGTGGCAATTCATTCTGTTTGTAACATTCTGTCTGTAACAATAAGGCTCATGGGCTCAGCACAACAAACTCAAGAGGAGGGAATCAATCAAAAGCATGAATACCTACCTGGAGATGGAATCATTGAGACTCCATTAGGAACTATTTAATACAAAGTGTACCTGATTCCTAATCTATGTAAGATCCAGAGTGTAAATAGATTGATCTTGCTTGGCTTCCTGCCTTCACACAATAGCAGGCTTACATCTTAGATAAGGGCCCTTGTACCCTCTTTACCATGACAGAGTCAATTTTAAGCTGACTCTTAAAATCTGTGTGGGAGAGGGACTGGAAATTAAGTTGATCGCTAATGGTCTTGCCTATGCAACAGAGTCTGCAAAACCCTTCAAAAGTAGAGTCCAGAAAGCAAGGAGATTCCTGAAAGGTGGCTTCTACAGAATGGGCAGGGAAATACAGGTACCTTCCCCATACCCATATCTTATCATCGGTTTCCCATTTAAAATCATTCATAAAACTGAGAAAATATGATTATAGAGTTCTGTATCCTGCTGTAGTAAATTGATTGAAGCCAATGCAGACTGAGGTCAGAAGCACTAGGGCTTGTGATTGACACCTTAAATGGAGCAGTCTTAGAGCTTCAGCCTTCAGCTTGTGGGATCTAGGACTAGCTCCATGTAGACAGTGTCAGAACAAAAGGATCTCAGAATTGCTGCATGTTGGATGGACAGAGAACCTGTTACCCACAAATTCTATCAGAACCATGTTGGAAAAAGTAGACATTGAACTTGTTTTTCCACTCAACAACAAAGTAATCCATGATGACAAATTTGTACAGACACACTGAAGTAGATAGGAACTATTGATCTAAACAAAAAATAATACACTGGGAGAAATTTAGAGCTTTGTGAGAAGGATATTTTTGATTGGGCTACTTATAATTTAAAATTGAAGTGCAACTGATTCAAATTATTTTATTGAAAATAAATTCTTCTCTCATACAAAACATCCCAAACACAGTTTCCCCTCCCTCCACTCCTCCCAGATGCTGCCCAACTCCATCTCCCCTAGATCCATTCCTCCTGGCTCCCTTCAGAAAAGAGCAGGCCTCCAAGAGACAACTAAACATGACAAAACAAAACACAGTAAGACAAAGCAAATGCCCTCACACCAAGGCTGGACAAGGCAACCAACAGGTGGAAAAGAGTCCAAAGAGCAGGTAAAAGAGTCAGAGATACACCCAGTCCCATAGGAGTCCCACAAAAACACCAATCTAACAGCCACAACATACATTCAGAGGATCTGATGCAGACCCCTGCATACCCCTGCAGACCCCTACAGACCCCTGTATGATTGCAGCTTCAGAGCCTGTGAGCCCAGATGCATTGTGTTTAGTTGATTCAGTGGACTGTGTTCTCATGATGTCCTCTGTCCCTCTGATTCCTGCAATCTTTGTGCTCTTTCTTCCATGGGACTGCATGAGCTCCTATGGGGTGTACCTCATGGAGACCTCCAATTTAGACTCTGAATAATGTTTGGTTGTGGGTCTCTGCATCTGTTCCCATCTGCTGCAGGAGGAAGCCTCTTGGATGATGACTGGACAAGGCACTGATCTATGAGTATAGCAGAATACCATTAGGAATACTTTTATTGATTTTTTTTCCAGGCACGTTTGCTTCTATCCTAGGTCTCTCAGCTACCCAGTCTCCCGTGCTGGCCATCCAAGCATTGCTGGGCATGGGTGCCCTCTCATGGAGTGGGTTGTCGAGGCTCACAAAGGTTTTCTAGTGAGATCTGAGTTTGCTTTACCCAGCAGAGCTGCATTAGAGGATTGCTTGTACCCAGCAGGGCTGCATTAGAGGATTGCTTGAGCACGTGTGTGGTTACCAGGTGATTGGAAAGTGTCTGCACTTGGCTGTGCTGGAGGGAGTTCTTTTGCTCCACCCCTTGGCATTTGTGAAGAAGCCCTTGAGAAGAAGCAGAGGGGCTGGTGGATAATGATCCAGGCCTTCCCAAGGCTATACTGTTTCTGCTTCTCTTTCCTCTATCCTTCTATCTAAATCTCTTAAGCCTCTCTCCTCAAGAGTACCCTGGTGTAAAATGTGGGAGCAGGTCACCCAGCTGGACCCCCACAGTGGACCTCAAGTTAAATCAGACATTGCCTACTCCCAGCAGTTCTGAGCCACTATTGCCCCAGCACATCTTTCTGGCAGGACAAATTGTAGGCCAAAGGTTTTGTGGCTGGGTTGGTGTTCAGGTTTCTCTTTTGACAGCCTGCAGAGTACCTTCTTGTACTATTAACATAGACTAGAACTTAGGTGTGAGGACTCCATGCCGGCACCAGCTTGGCCTGTCCACATTGAGTAAGTTGTGTGGATGTATTTGGAAAATGGGACCCTGCTGTCAATTTTCAGAGAATGATCTTCTGTCCCAGCATCAGCTCAGGTTGTTTGGGGATCTCCACAGGATCCACTTGGCCAACAACTCAATTGAATGCAACCCAGCCCAGCCACTGGGAGCCTTGCCTGGCTACAAAAGATGGCCAGTTCAGATGCTGTATCCCACATTACTGGAAGTCCTCATTGGAAACACTCTCATAGATTCTAGGAAGTTTCCACAACACTGGGTTTCCACATTGTCCCCCAAAAACTCCCCAGTCCCAACCATCTCTCCCTCTACTCTCTCCCTCCATACCATCTCTCCCCACCCCTGATACCTCCTCTGCTGTCCCCACCCACCCCTAGACCAGCCACAAAATCTCTTCCATTTTTCCTTTCCTGGGAGATTCATGTGTCCCCCTGGAGAGATCCTCTTTACCTGACCTCTCTGGGTCTATGGATTGTAGCTGGATTATCATTTACAATGTCTTTAAAATATAAAAACTAGCCATAAATTCTAGGTCTTAGTGCTAAACTGTGTTTCATTGATCATATGTCAGCTTTTATGTCAATCTACCTTGTTTTGACTGCTATCATTTTATTGTCAATTATGTTTTTTAAAGAAAGAAAACATAGGCTTTACAGTTTGGTTTATCTTTCAAAAGTTGGCATATCCACAAATATATTAGGCTCTAGTTCATAACTTCTGTGAGAAAAAGTCATAGAGCTTTTTACACTTTAAAATTCTAAAAATTTCATGTACATTTTTATTTTTTATAGTATCATAATTGGATCTTTTTAAAATATAATTTCATCTTTTACTGTAATACATGAATATATGAAATATATACATATATACATATATATGTATATATTTCAAATAATGCATAATGCATGAATGTAGGAAAGACTTTTGAATTTGGCCCTGGAACTCTGATGAACACATCTATTAGCTGTAGATGTGCTGAGGATTAACATTCTATTCACACAGTCACATTACTTGCAAATGACCATTGTTCTTTATTTACAGCTTGGATCTTGTTTCTTCAGTTCATTTCACCCACTGGAAAGCAACTCCATATGAGACAGAGATTGCAAGAGTGAGGGATGCCCTCCCTTCTCCACCAACATTGGGGCAAATGCAAGGTGTCTGTCACCATGGTGGCACACATTTGCTTGTCACATTTAAAAGATTGGAGTGCACTCTATTTGTTGTTTGTAGATTTTTTTCATCCCTGATTTTGGTTTTATCAGTGAATAGCCTACTCTAGAAGATTTTACTGTTAGTTTTGATTCCATCAATTGGCAGCCTGCTGAGGGAATTGTGTAATTTTGCCATTTGGTTTACTTATATTGTAAATTGTGTTAATCAACGTTTAAATGAGACTCACTTTCTATTCCTGCTTAAGTCTCATATACTCACAAGGTAAGTCCCATTTGTCTTCATAGTAACTATATTTATATGTGGTTAGATTAGGTTTGCTAATATTTTAAGAGCTTTTATATCCGCATTCATGAAGGATATCATTTTCATCTCCGATTCTAGATTTTCCTCAGACTAGGCAAGATTATTGTCATTTCTTCAGTATTTGATAGAACTGTCCAATGACATTATCTTGGAATGGAATTTCAATTGGGTTAGATTTATAATTGCTAGTTCAAATTGTACACATGTTATCCTTAGACCTTGTGCTTTACTTTTAGTCATTTAAATATTTTCTGCTTTCTTGGCTATTTGTCATCTCCAAGTAAGTTGACATAAAGTTAACAAAGCATTTTGTTTGATTATAACTGTACCTTTATTTCTTTGCCTGTCTAGATAAAAATTTTGTTTGTTTGTTTGTTTGTTTGTTTTTATTTTTCAAGACAGTTTGTCTGCATAGTCATGGCTGTCTTGGAATTCACTCAGTAGACCAGGCTGGCCTACAACTCAGAGGTTCAGCTGCTTCTACTTCTTCCTCCTGAGTGCTGGGGATAAAGGTGTGAGCACCATACCCAGCCTGATAAAGACATTTTTTATACCTCTGGTCCTTCCTGGACACCTTATTTTATATTAAATAGATTTCTTTCATTGTGCTATTTCATGTATTCTTTCTTATTTTTACTTTTTCATTAATGTGGGATTTGTGTATCTCAACTTGTGTATCTCAAATCCAACTGTTTTGCTTATTTTTACTTTCTTTGTTGGCATTTAAAATAAAAGATTTAATATAGAATTTACAAGATTCTGGGCAATGGAAAAAAAATCAGTAATCCTGAGAATTCTGAATGACATAACGTGGCCTCTCCTGTCTAAAACTGGGTGAATTAATACAGAGATACAAACAGATTGTGAGTGTCCCAGAAATGATACCAACTAGGTCGTGCAGTATATATTATCATACTCTTAAATTCAATTTCCAAGTATTTTATTGGGAATCTTTTCATCCATGTTCATCCAGGAAACTGTCATATAATTTTTAATTTTCTTGTTTGTTGTTGTTTTGTTCTCGTGTTGTTTTGATATCAGGACAACAGTGGAACTTTGGAATCATATGGTGAGTCCCTTCCCATCTGCTTAATGGAGAAGAATGTGGAGCATTGACATCCACCTTCTTCAAGGTTGGGTATAATTTAGCAGTAGATTCAAAGAGTCCTGTAGTCTTTCATTATTGGGAGTTACACAAGTTCACTGTTCAAGTTGCTTATCTTCTTGACTTAATATTGATATATCATATGCATCTAAGAACTTTTCCATAGTTTCTAGATTTTATAGTTTTTAGAATATGGTTTTCTAAATATTTTCCTATGATCCTTTGGATTTCATAGATATCTGGCAAAATACCCCCTTTTCATCTCTAATTTTATTAACTCAAATTCTCCATTCCTTCTTTTGGTATTAATAAATAAAAATTTATTAATCTTGTTTAATTTTGAAAAGGGACAACTCTCAGTTTCAATTATTTTTGCATAATTCCTTCTGTCTCCATTTCCTTCATTTCTCTCCTGATATTTACTCTTTCTGTTTGCTGCTTTCAGTTTGGTCTTGTTTACACTTTTCTGTTTAAGTATCACATGCCAACCAACTGTACCTCTGCAGCTCCACTTGATTTCCTAATACATTGGGTTCCATCATTAATTTATTTATTGGAAACCTGTCTGGTTTATTTGTTGTTGCTGCTGCTGCTGTTGTTATTGTGTTGTTCAGACAGGGTCTCAAGTAACCCCGGGCCGGCCTCACACTCACTATGTAGATGAGGAGAGCTGTGGACTTCTGATTATTCTAATCTTTTTCTTTAAATTGTTAGCCATGCTTCTCTCTCCATTTTGGAACATATTTATATTTGCTTTAAAATATGTATGTATATGCAACTGAAGATATGGCTCCATGTGTCAGAGATACTCATTCATGTCCCAATACCCACATAGCAGCTCACAATTGCTTGTAACTCCAGTTCTAGGGTATCTGAAGCCCCAGATACACACGTGATACACATGTATACATGTAGGTAAACACGCATACATATAAAATAAAATAAATGTGCATATGCTCAAAACCATCTCTGTTCTCCCTCAGAGAAAGTTTCCATTGGTGACATTTTTCTTATGTATGAGTTCTACTCTGCACACTTTCCTATACCTGACATATTTTATAAATCTTTTTTCTTTTATCAAAAATAGATTTTTTTCTCAGATAATATGTTCTTATTATGGATTCCCCTCCCTCTACTCCTCCCAGCTCTTCCCCACCTCTGCTCCCACCCATCTACTCCCTTTCTGTTTCTCATTAGAAAACAAACAGGCTTCTATATGATAATGATAAAACATAATATAATAAGATAAAACAAAAACTATCACATTGGAATAGGACAAAACAAACAGAAGGCAAAGAGCCCAAGAGAAAGCACAAGAAACAGAGATGGTGGTGGCACACGCCTTTAATCCCAGCACTTGGGAGGCAGATGCAGGTGGATCACTGTGAGTATAGAGTATAGACAGATTTGTTGTAAGGACCATCAGCTCCCCAATAATGACATAGAGACTTATTATTAATTATGAAAGCTCAGCCTGTAGCTAGAGTTTTCCTGCCTGGCTCACAGTCAGGACAAATCTCTCTCACCCGCCAGTCCCACAGCCTCTCAGACCCAACCAACTAAACACAGAGACTTATATTGCTTACAAACTGTATGGCTGTGGCAGGCTTCTTGCTAACAGTTCTTATAGCTTAAATTAATCCATTTCCATAAATCTATACCTTGCCACGTGGGTCGTGGCTTACTGGCATCTTCACATGTGGCTTATCATGGTGGCTGCTGGCAGTGTCTCTGACTCAGCCTTCCACTTCCCAGAATTCTTCTCCTCCTTGTCGCGCCTATACTTCCTCCCACCTGACTATTGGCCAATCAGTGTTTTATTTACTAACCAATCAGAGCAACACATTTGCCCTACAGAACATCCCACAGCATCAGCCAATAGCTTTGGCTGTTTCTAACTGGCTCTTATAACTTAAACTAACCCATTTCTATTTATCTACATGTTACCACATGACTCACGGCTTTTTCCTCCTGCTCATCTATTCCCTCTGTGTCCACTGGCAACTCCACCTTTCTTCTTCTCAGCATGCCCCTAAAATCTTGCCTAGCTATTGACTGTTTAGCTTTTATTAAGCCAATCAAAGTGACACATCTTCACAGTGTGCAAAAAGATTGTTTCACAACATTAGAGGGAGTGCCTGGACTACAAAGCAAGTTCCAGGACAGCCAGGGCTGTAGGGAGAAACCCTATCTAGAGAGAGAGAGAGAGAGAGAGAGAGAGAGAGATCCATTCACACCGTCAGGAACCCCATAAAAATTCCAAACTGGAATCCATAACATATATGAATTTGACCTGTAGGGTAAAAAGAGAGAAGAAAAAACATAAATAAAAGAAAAATTTAAAAATACTAAGATTATATATATATATATATATATATATATATATATATATATATATATATATACATATATATTGAGGAGCCCTAACACAACATTATAAGACAAGGAAATTCAAACAATGCTAGTGAGTTCTTTTTTCTGGGCCTGTGGCCTACCCTTAAGAATAGTTTAAGACCTCAAACCAGACCAATGACTCTTTTTTTAATACTTTATTTAACTCTTTTTTTTTTTTTTTTTTTTTTTTTAATGTGCATTGCATCAGATCCACTGGAACTGGAGTTACAGACAGTTGTGAGCTGCCATGTGGGTGCAGAGAAATGAACCTGGGTCCTCTGGAAGAGCAGTCAGTGCTCTTAACCGCTGAGCCATCTCTCCACCCCACACTTACTTTTTGCAATGAACATTTGCTCATAAACATATATGGATAAAAGGGTTTACTGCATGACTCACTATGTGACACTATGGCTTTCATGACAAGATTGGTTTTTCCTTTTTATTTCTTCTTTTCTCTTAATTTTATTTTATTTTATTGGGAGGAGGATGCAAAGGCAGCAGGGAGATATGAAGGGATGAGAAATGAATGGGATCGAGATGCGTTCATAATGTAAAAGACACAAAGAAGAAGTAAAAAGAAAGTTTAATAAAAATATTAGAAAGTAGTTTGTTTCCCCAGTGAGACTTCCCCTTGGAGAGAATTCAATTTTTATTTGCAAGTGATTAGCCATTGTTATGTTACTTCTGGGTTAAGCTTGGGGGCATATGTTCCCTTCTCCTTTCAGTTCCCTCTGGTGCATATCCATGCAAGCCCTGTTCATTCTGCCTTAGTCTCTGTGAATTTATATGTGTGTTGTTCTTATTGATTTAGAGGGCCTTATTTACTTGGTGTCCTCCATCCCCTCTGGCTCTTGGACTCTTTCTGCCTCATCTTCTGGGGTTCTCTGACCCCTGAGGGGAGGGATTTGATGGAGACATCCTGTTTAGGGTTGAGTGTTCCAAGGTCACTCACTCTGCATAATGTCTGGCTGTGGGTCTCTGTTCCCATCTGCTGCAGGAGGAAGCTTCTCTGATGCTGGCTGAGCAAAATATTGATATTCTTCACTGGCTTGAGAGCTATAAAATTTTTGTAGACAATTTTTTTTTATAGACAATGCATTAGACAATACATTAAAGCAATCTTTGAATCTGATTCTCTCATAGGTTCATTGTTCTTTTTTTATTTAATATTTTCTCGGTGTGTGCCAAGCCTGCTCTAATTCTGTACTCTGTCTCTACTTTCATTGTTGGATACAGATGATCCTTGTGATTCATGAAAAGCACTGAGGACAAAGTAGCTAAGCCAATAAAACCCCAAATGGCATCTTGGTCATGTACCCCTGAGTAGTTCTAACATTCCTTTCTTTTCCTGGTTGTCTTTCCATTTTGTTAACATAAAGAACTTTTCCTTCTCCCTCAATTTGTTTGAACATTTTTTTCCTTAGTATTGTTCTAATTTTCTCATTGATGCTGTTATTAACACCATCACCAAAAATAACTCAAAGAAAAGGGATTTTTCTCATCTTACACATCCAGGTAATAGTTCACCACGTTAGGAAGTTAGGGCAGGAACTGAAGCAGAGATCATGTAAGAATGTTACTAACTGAATTGCTCCCCCGACTCATGCTCAATTGATGATTTTTCTATCAAATTAGTGGCTGCACATGAATCTGATATTTTAATTGTCATCTGTGCCCTATGGCCCATTAGTCAGGGCCCTACCAGCTATTCAGGCCTGACTGGGCTTCTGGTCCCACAGCCCCAGCTCTACTGCAACCACAATATGTAGATTTACATTAAGTCAGTATTGTTCTGTTTATCAATATTATTCAGGAGTCAAAGGCTGGGGTGAAAACCTGTTAGCTCAGAGGGGTTGAGTAGCAACGAACTGACCTTGCTTTTTGGCCAGAGACATCACAAGAAACATGTCTCTTCCCTCATCCCAGAACCAAGAGAATTCTAGTTCTCTAGTCCCCACCCTTTCCTTCCTGTGCATCTTCTTTATCCGAATTGCTGGCTTCTCTATGGCCAATTCTGGTCATCTAGTCACTGGCTCCACCCCTGGTTCAAGGTAGAACTTTATGGGACAATCTCAGGAGTGTCAGGGTATGATCAAAATATCCAGCAACACTGTCATTTTTCCTATAGAACCCAGGAGCACCTACCCAAGAGTGCCACCATCCACTGTGTGCTAAGCCCTTGTACATCAATTGGCAATCAATAAAATACCTACAGACACAATAGAGGCCGTTCTGATGGAAGCAGTTCCTCATTGTGGTTCTGTTTTCTCCAGTGACTCTAGATTGTAACAAGCCAACTATTAATACTAAGTAGTATAGACCTAAATCTTTTTTTCTTCATCTTAACTGTTTACCTGTCTTCAGTGAATTCTCTCAATATCTGGTCCAGTAAGGTTCTATATATGTTCTGTTCTACTACTACCACGCAATGACTATCATCAATTAAAATGAAAGTTGGGAAAACTTTATTCATTTAAGTGTTTTTTCTTCCAAAACTATTTATCATTGTGTAGTGAACTTCCTCACACTGTTAGATATTCTTGCCTTTTGTTTTCCCCAATGTTACACAAAAAAAGAATTAGCACATTAGAAGTTGATAAAAATTAAATTAATAACTTATTTCCTGGAACAAGGTATTTCAAGGACTATATAATTCCAATAGGCTATAATTTATTTTTAGAAATTTGAAATTTATTAGTATAGATATGTTCTTTTTAAAATTTGAAATAATAATGTCTCATTCAATGCTATATTCCTCTGTTATCCTCTAACCAGTTTTACAATAGTTATCAGTGATACTAGTCTGCAGTTTCATGTCATTATTTCGACTATTTATCAGGCTGAGTAAATAGTTCAGTGTTAAGAGCATTTGCTTTGCTTACAGAGGACTCAAGGTTAGTTCCCAGCACCCACAGCTGCCAATTATTCTAATTCCAGAGAATCTGATGTCCTTTTCTGATTAGCCTCTGTGAGCTCCTGCACACACTTGGTACACATCCATTTCCATTAGGAAATAAAATCTTTTATAATAAAAAATGATTTTTAAAGTTATGCATACTAGTTTCAAAACCTAATTTTAAATAAATTTTTTGCCTTTTGTTTATTGGTTTTACTCCCTTTTTCAGTCTTTCAAATATGGGGGGAATAATCGTACACAAACATACACATTCTTGATCCCTTTGAGAACATGATTCAACCATGTTTTGTTCTTTTTATATGATGTTTGCTAATGAGCTCATATTCTTTAGAATTGTATTTGGGGATTTCCTCCGGTGTTTGACAAAGGTGAAAACTCCTAGCAGAACTTGCCTTTGATTCTTCAAGGCTCTGGGGAACAAAGTTCACATAGAAGCACTTTAAACTAAGTCCTCCCTCTGGGAGTCTGAATGTGTTCTAAAATCCCACATGAGTGTTTTCCTATGCCCTACCAAATCCCAAGCAAAATTATTTTCCTGCTTTTCCAGAAGAAAATACCTAAACATAAATTTCTTCTTTATTTAAATATATTGTGATTATATTTATCTAAGGTTACCTATTCCTGAATTTTTTAAGGCTATGGTGGATACTGACATCTCACATTCAGCTAGACAATACAAGTGACTACATTACTAAACACATTTGTGTCAGAGTATTATTTCTGCTTGTATGTGTGCTCATTTCTCATCAAATTCTATACCTTTACACCATCGACTTTAATGTCACAAAACAGTAAACAGAAGGTCACTAGGACTATGTGAATAACTCACAAGTCTAAGTTGTTCCTGGGACTGAAGAGTTGGCTCAATGGTTAAGGTCACTTGCTGCTTTTGCAGAGGATCCAGGTTCAGTTTCCAGTACTCACATAATGGGTCCCATCCATATATAACTCCAGTTCCAGGGAACCAGATACCCTCTTCTGATGTCATCAGGCACCAGCCATGCCCATGTGCTCATACATACATGTAGCCAAAACACTCCCACACATAAAGTAAAATCAACTAAGCTCCAGGCAGTGGTGGCACATGCCTTTAATCCTAACACTCTGGAAGCAGAGGCAGGCAGATCTCTCTGAGTGCTGAGTGTGAGGCCAGTCTGATCTATAGAGCGAGATCCAGGACAGGCACTAAAAAAACTACACAGAAAAACCCTGTCTCAAAAAACCAAAAAAAAAAAAAAAAAAAAAGTAAAATAAGCTAAATAATAAAGTGATTCTTATTGCTCTGGGTCCCCAGTTTTCATAGCTTTTATCCCCTGGATAGTTTAATTCTCTGGTCTGTGCAATACTTAATTTTTAATTCAAAAATTTAAAACTGCCTTCATTAAAAATCTGTTAGGGTATCTATTTTGCCATACTGCTAGAAGCAGATGTTAGTATTTTTCTAATATGAAAAGGATACAAATAGTATTAAAATCAAGCAAATTATCTGTTCTGCACCAATATGCCAACCGTTGTTTGTATTCTCCTGTTCAAATCCTCCTCTTCCTGCTTAATCTTAGCCAAGCTCTAATCAGGTTTCAATGCTCAAGTACAGCCTCCATCTTCAAGTCTGTCTAGATATTACAGCTAATATTACTCTGAAATCTTTTTTGTTCACATAAGTGGGACATAAATAATATGTTATGAGGTTTCAAATGAGATTTAATTTATCATCCCTATTTTATATGTTGTGCAATTGAGCTTAAGATTCTCTGAGCTAGGAAATACTGAAACTGTTATTTCAGACTTTCTACTGATTTCTCACCTTGAAGCTATAATAACACAAAGCACCAAATCTCATTTATTTGTTTTCTGCTCACAATTTTATCTGCAGAAGTGAAAAGTTGCAGTTCTGGAGAGGTGGCTTGGGATGAAGGCAGACAGAGCCACCAGATTGAGGTTATTAGTAGCTCCATCAAATGCCCTCCCCAAACAGACAATCTAAGGACAAAGCATGCCTGCTTCATATCCCCCCTCAGCTGTAATAGGGACATAAGTACCACACAAAAAGATCAGAGCAGGCCTTGGCATTTTATCTTTCAAAATAGTCTGCCCTCAAATGGCTGAGCCTGATTGTGTTTTATCTCTTCTTCACCTAGCTGCAGGTACAGCCTGGAAATCAGATTTTATGTAGCTTCTCAGCTGACCACAGAATGCCCAGATGAAACATTCTCTCTGAGTATGTCAAATGAGATTAGAATTTGTACCAAGAAATTGGGTAAAGCAGATTGCCCTCTACTGAGCAGTTAAGTATATTAGTGGAGATTCTCTAGAGGAAGAGAGCAATGGGAATTAATATATGTTAAATGGAGTTACAGTAACTTAGCTTACATAGTATCTGCTGGGTATCCAAACAATGGCTGTCAGGATACTGGAAAAGCTGAGAACCTAGTAGCTGCTTTGTCCACCAGGCTGGATGCCTGAGCAGTCCCATTCTGATACTGAAAGCCTAGAGGATTCCTCGAGAGCCACTGGTTTTCAGTCCACACTGGAAGCCCAAAGAAGGAAAAAAGGTTTAGATTTCAAGGGAGGAGGGGAGTAACCGGAGTAACAACAGGATAGGTGCCCTCACCAGCCGTGGATAAAGGAAGACAGGGAAAAAATAATCTGTTTCTAGAACGTGATGTCTACTTTGGGAGAATCTCTCCTTATCCATGGATAATCCTTCCAGTGAATAACTGCTCAGAGGTATTACCCTTAGTTGAATCCAGATCCTATCAAGCTGACAATCAAGGTTAATCATGTGGTATTATGTGGTCCACAGGGGCCTGAGTACAATGGGAAGTTTGAAGCTGACCATAATTACTTTCTTCATGCCTTGTTTGAAGCAGATATTTCCTTTTCCCTTGGACTAGATCTGGTTCTTGGGACATAACCTTAGTTTCCATAGAGCAGAGAGCAAATTGTGGAGCTTGTTGGGTTCTAACCACGTGAGCCAATTCCTATAACAAATCTCTCTCTCTCTCTCTCTCTCTCTCTCTCTCTCTCTCTCTCTCTCTCTCTCTCTCTCCCTCCCTTTCCCTCTCTCTCTCTCTCTCTCTGTCCCTCCCTGCCTCCCTCCCTCCAGTTAGACACATAGAATGATAATATATAGATAAAGGTATTTAAATATTCAGATATTCAAGTTTTCTTTTTTTATTTTAGTTTTTAAATTTTGTTTCTTTTTAATTTTTGCATGTGTGTGCATTGTCTATATATGCATGTGCATCAGTGTGCATGTTTGTGGAAGTCAAAGATGGAATACTATCCTCTGGAGGTGAAGTTACAGGCTGTGGTGACCTGGCCCTCCCATGGAGGTGCTGTAAACTGAGTTTGCATCCAGAGCAGCAAATATCCTTAGCAATGGAGACATCTCTCCAGCCCTATCAATTGCTCTTCTGTATTCATGTTTTCCTTTCCATATATGTAGGTTTCAATTTTACTCAACCATGTAGACTTTCTTTCTTGCCATTGGTTTTTAAACAATATATTGTAATAGCTATTTAAACACCATTGGTATATTTATATTTATAATATAATAGATATAAATAATACATAGATTATTTTTAAAAAGAAGATATGAGTAGATTCCACTCAAATACTCTGTCATTTTATATATTGGGCTTGATCATTTTATATATGGGAGTTTGGTATCTCTGGAGGATCTCAAAAGCAATTTCTCAGGGGTACTGAGGGACAATTGTATTTTCTATTGATTCACTGGACAATCCTGGCTAGCATAAAAGCTAATGAGCATCCTCCTATTCCATCCTGTAAGTCTAGAGAGTTTAAAAGACACACTAGGTGAAGACAGGGTTTGATTTTTGGGAGCCTGCTGTGGTTTGAAAGAAAATGGCCTCCAAAGGAGGTGTGACGGGGCCCCAAAACAGCTTGACCACACAGCAGCCATGACAGGCTTAGGGGCCTAGACACATCTTCTGTGACAGGCTTACTGGCAGGCAACACCCAGATCCAGTAAAAGCCTTAAGCTGATACCACCCAGGGATCTACCCAGGGGTGAGGAAGTACCTGACATCCCAAACATTCCAATCATTACATAAGATGGCCAGATGTCCTTGAGTCTAGCACATACCTGTTTTTTGTTTTACAGATACCCCCAGACAACTGTCAGCCAATCAGGGTCCTGAACCCTGGAAATCCCCTTACCCCAACCTCTGCTGTGATAAAAACTCTGCCCCACCTGAGCTCAGGGCTCTCTGCTCTCACCTCTGTGTCCGACAAACAGAGGGACCAAGTTCTGGAGCTTGAAATAAAGGCTCTTTGCTTTTATGATTCAGTCTCTGTGGTAGTCTTTTGGGGGTCCCCGCAATCTGGGCATAACAGAGGTGGCATTATTAGGAGGTTTTGCCTTGTTTGAAAAAGTGTGTCATTGTGGAGGTGGGCTTTGAGGTGTCTTTTGTTCAAGTTTTCCCTCAATGTGATAGTTAAACTTCTAGTTACCTGCAAGATGTAGAACTCTCAGCTGCTCCAGCACCATGTCTGCCTTCACACTGCCATGCTCCCAATCATGATGATAATGGACTGAACCTCTGAAACTATAAGGGAACTACCCCAATTAAATGTTTTCTTTATAAGAGTTGCTTGCCACAGTCATGGTGTCTCCTCACAGCAATAAAAACCCTAAGATAGGCCTGACCATGTGTTTGTTTAGAGGAATTTTGACTTTGGTAGTTTGGGTTAGAAAAGCAGTAGAATGCTTTAAGCACTGCTTAATGAATCACTTTCTTAGGAAAATGGAAGACAATAGTGCTAAGAGTTATTTAAACTATGGAGAGCTCACTCAAAAGGTTTCAAAGGAGAAGAATTTTAATATGTTGCCTAGAGATACTTCTTGTGATACTTTGATGAAGAAAGTGGCCGCATTTTGCCCTTGTCCAAAGAGTCTTCCTGAGGCTAAAATGAAGAATTTGGGATTAATTCCATTAGTAGAGGAAATCTCAAAACAGCCTAGCATAGACTCTGTTGTGTGGTTACTGGTGTTAACTCTAATAAAGATTTATAATAAAAATTTAGAGGGGAAAAAAGAGCACCAGGAAGTAAAATAAAGCTGAATTTTTGTTTTCAAGGAGATAAACAGATTAAGAAATGGAACAGAGGGAGAGGTGACCTTAGGGCAAGATCCCACCCAGCTAAATTTCTAACTTGTAGAAAGGAACTAAAGAAAAACTTAGAGCTGGGTGTGGTAGGAGACACCTTTAATCCTAGCACTGGGAAGGCAGATACTGGTAGATCTCCAAATTTGGTCTTGAGAACAAGTTTCAGGACAGCCAAGCTTAGGCAGTGAGGGACAGAAAGCTGATGAAGACATAGTTGAATGAGGGGGCCATGTTCCAGCCTCAGTAAGCAGCAGAATTTAGCAGCTTCAGCCATGTGGTTCTGGCTTTAGAGTTAAGGATAGAAGAAATGGCTATGGAATTTGCCCCCCACCCACCCATTTATGGAAAGCTGCTGAGGCTAGGCATGTGTCAGGGGTGTCCCTGAATGAAGGTCTAGAAAGGCCATTGTGAGAAACTGTGAAGTTGAAGCCTGGATTGCCAAGATGTTAGAGATGCCAAAGTCATGGGATATCTGCTGAGGAGAGCGGTTAATAGAGAATGGAACTAGCTCAAGAGAAAGAAGTGTGTTGCAGTCAACAAAGCTGAAAGGAGTTGGCGATCTGAAGAATGTTTTGACATCAGACATGAAGATGCAGAGTTTGGAGTTCGCATAGCTGGTTTTCAGTTTTGCTTTGGTCTGTGTTCCTCACTTTTCTCCCTTCCCTATGTTTTCGAATGCTAATGCATATCCTATGCCATTATATGTTGGAAGTATGTAATCTCTTTCTTGATTTTGATTTTACAAGGAATTACAGTTAAGAGATTGCCATGCATCTCAGAAGAGACTTTAGACTTTGGACTTTGAAACAAGTTTGAGACTCTTATAAACTGTGGAGATTTTTGAAATTGGACTGAATGTGTTTTTACATTGTGATATGGCTATAAGCCTTTGGGGGCCAGGGAATGAAAATGTGGTGGTTTGAGAAAAAAAAAAAATGGCATCCAAAGGGAATGACATTATTAGGTGTGGCCTTGTTGGAGGAGGTACTTCACTGTCAGGCAAGCTTTGAGGTCTCTTTTGTTCAAGTGTCCCTAGGTGTCATAGTCAGTCAACTTCCTGTTGCCTGTGAGATGTAGCACTCTTGGCTCTAGTACCACATTTGCATGCATGTCACCATGCTCCCAGCTATGAAAATAGACTGAACCTCTGAAACTATAAGTGATCTATGTTTTCTTTATAAGAGTTGCTATGGTCATGGTGTATCTTCAAAGCAATAAAACCCCCAATTAAGACAGTACTATCAGTACCATTGATTATTCTTTAAAAAAAGCCCATTTTTGAAGATTTAATAAAGTAAAATGTAATACATTTGATAAAACTTCCAGTATGATATGCAAGATGCTGCCATTTTACTGAAATACTCCATATAAATTAAAAGGCCCTCCTGAACACATGCTTTCTTCTCTCTACTGGCACCTACTTTGTACTTTAAAGATGTATGACAAATAATCTCAGCAGTTTCCTCTAATTCAACACCTGTTAACCATGGAGTTTCCTTTTTGTCCATGTCTGTCTGTGCATATGTGTTTGAATTCAATCTTGATTTTTACCTCAGTGAGGCCTGTTGCTTCTAACATTAAAATTCCTGGCTGCAGTATGAGAGCAGAGACCATATGCATTCCCTACTCTCTATCCATGTGGCACCTATGGCCACACTGGACACATAGTGTTCATGTATGACATCTATAATGCTTGTGTTAGTCAAGGTTCTCTATAGAAACAAAACACTTTACAAATGTGAAATAAAGAATTAGGGAGTGTGGCAAAAAGAAAACACAGAGAAGCTAGTGGTGCTATTCCAGCCTGAGTATGCAGGCTCAGGAGCTAGACGCCTTGAGATGTAAATCTCAGTCCAGGGGTTTGGGAGATAGCTAGGTGGATAAAGTGCTTGCCCTACAAGTGTAAGGCCTGGAGTCAGAATCTCTAGAATCCATGTAAAAGCTGGGCAGCCCATGTCAAAGACAGGGATCCTGAAGGCAATCTGGTTAGCAAGATTGCCTGAAATTTGTGAGCACCAGGTTCAGTGACAGATCCTGACCCAATAAGTAAAGTGAAGAACAGTCAAGAAAAACATCTAATATCAGCTCCACACAAACCTGCATACATGTGCACACACCTGTACACACATGCATCCACATGTATGTGAACATAAATATACATATTCATGCACACAGCACACTGATACACATCAAAAGTTAATTAAAAAGTAAACTAAAATCTCAGTCCATAACAGAAAAGTAGGGATGTCTCACCTGACTGGTTAGGCAGTAAGTTCCTGTGCTTTTTTGCTCTGTTAGGACCTATGTGAATATGAGGATGTCCTTCACATCAGAAGTGAACAGATTGTTACAGTCACCAAATCATATACTATCCTCACTAAAATACACAATCACAGATATGCCTCATATAATGTGTAAAAGGGCTTCCTATGTGCACTCCTAAAAAATTAAGTTTCAAAGATGTCTGAATTCTGGGTCTTTGTTCCTCCAAGTCCTTCATCACCCTATGATTCAGAGGTTATTGTTCTTAGGATCCAGGCCAGACCTGCCTTTCTTGTCACATCAGTCATTATACTGCCTGAGACCTGAACTTTCTGAGTTCTGACACACTCACATATGATCCACAGCAACAAAACACACCAAACAAACAAAGAGCCACCACCATTTTCTTTTTAGAACACATACACTCTACTATTAGTTTTGTTTTTAAAATAATAGCTAGAACAACAGGGTGTATACAGTTTATAACAAATTTAGGTTCATGATACTATGTATAAATCATACTTATCTCCATTCTCCATACATGGATATCAGAATTCAGAGACAAAGTTTGCCCAGTCACACAGCTCTTTTGTGGTTAAATCAAGTCAAATATCCCATGAGTGACCTCTGCTAACAAAACATCTTACATTGATATGTCAATGTAGGTTCATCAACTATGACAAATGTTGTGTCATTCTTGTGGTATAGGCTAATAATGAGGGAGGTGCTTTATGTAGGGCATGCAAACTGAATATGGGAAATAGTGGTAACATTTATTGTTTTGTTTTGAACTAAAACATAGTCTATTAGGAGACTATGGGTCAACCTCCTGAGTGCTAGGTAGCTCATAGGACTTAACACAGAGGACAACAAAGAACAGATCTTCCATAACTTTTTCCTAAGCTATCCTAGACCTCACTTCTGGTTTGTGTGGCTATGTGTGCTTGGTATCTTAACTTGTAGGTCTCTGTGAGAAACAGTCTTTCATGGATTTGTGTTGTACTGTTGCCATATTTTGAGCACACTCACATTTTGCAGATATATTTTACATGGCATCTGGGATAGAATTTTACAGACCTGAACCCAGGATTTCTGTTGCAGATTTGAGACCTTGTTGGCCATTAGGTATTTCTGCTTAAGATTTGAATTAGAAATAAATCTCAGTCTTTCAGAAACCTGTGCTTGGCAGTATCCCACACTTGACTTTGCTTGTTTCTTATCATTTTGAGCTCCTGGTACTTTACAACCAACATTCTGATTTCACAAGAAATCAGAAGCATATTTACAAGGAAAGAACTTACCTCAAACTTATTTGTTAGAAACTTTTTAATTTTTTCATTTATTTATTTTATTTATTTATTTATCTATCTATTTATTTATTTATTTATTTATTTGGCTTTTCGAGACAGGGTTTCTCTGTGTAGCTTTGTGCCTTTCCTGGAACTCACACTGTGAAACTTTTTTAAAGAATTAGGTTTAAATAATATATATTTCAGGTTAAAAATTGAACGTCAAGACTTTCTTAAACAAAAGAGAAAAATCAAAACAAAATAAAACATATTATGAAAACAACAGATGAAATTCTTTTGTTATTATTATTACTGAGAAAAGCAACTTACTAAAATTAAAAGCTAATGAGAAAAATCTCAGAGTTACAAGCTATGCTCTGAAATTTGTTTTGGCTTATTTCCACACTCTGATTCTTGAGTCTACCTATCCCACAGTTATTTTTATAGGTCATTTCCTCTGTATGACTTCCTAATATCCTTGACTTAGTCCAAGTACATTTCTGTGCACCTAAAGGAAGTCTAGCATTGCATTATGGGTTGGCCATTAGGTCTCACTGATTCATCATACCATTCTTATAAAGGAAGTCCTTTTTGGGATGAAGAAGCACAAGCCCATAGAGCCTTAATTCCTGTCCCAGAGTCGAAAAGTGAGCAAACAATAGAAGAGAATATAAGCGTGTGATAACCTTGAAACCCAGAGTCAGGCTACTCAAATGCATTTGGTTGCCACAATGTCAAACACCACACACTACATTTACCTCACATGAACAATAATAAAAAATAGGCAATAAGTTATTATGCTTCCTGTTTGTCATTATATTTACTGTTTGTATAGTCTTAGGAACTTCAGTTTATTTTTGAACGTTTTTTAAAAATTAAAATATAATTGTATCATTTCACTTTTTGCTTTCCTCCCTTCAATCCCTCCCATGTCTTCCCCTGTACCCATAGGGAAGTGCAATTCTGCCCTTTCAGCAAAGAAACTTTCTTTGTAACAGAGAGAGGTTTCAGTTTAAAATTTTCAAGACATTATGCTTTAATTTATCTGATTTCAAGTTAAGCCCTGGTTATAAAATACACACAAAGTACCTTCCTTAAATATATATATATATATATAATATATAAATATATATATATATATATATATATATATATATATATATAATGCACCAGGCCATTGCAAAAGTTTAAGATTCCTTCACCACACTCAGTTTAATAAAACCAAGGACTAGGTTTTACTAAACATGGTACTCAAAAATTGTATCAAATGGGTTGATAAATACTTCTGCATGATTTCCCTGAATAACACTATCATTATCTGTATTCAAATGATGAGAAAAGTGAACATTGGAAAGTTCATATGAGTAGGTAGAGGAAGATACAAAGTAATTTCATCAGAATCCAGGGCCTATGATTTTACCATAGCTAGCATTCATTTGCCTGTGGAAGGAGGAAGCTGGGAAGTAGTAGTCTGCTTATATCTAATTACTAACTTGGAAAAAACATTCAGGTCTCTATGTGCCCATCTCATAGAGTAGTCTGCGTGAATTCCTATTGGCTAATTTTCATAGCAATTGGGGAGAAAAGTAATAATTACTCTTACCCAGCAGTGAGCCCTGTGAGCTATAAGACATGCCCACTATTTCAACAGTGGTATGAACATCATAGGAATAACCAACCACTTTCTGATTGGATTTAAAGCTAGTCCTACAAAATGAAACCCATACTGAGACTGTTATCAGGCCAATCTAGACATGTTATAGGCCCTAGAAAATAACCTACTAATATTACTTGGATTAAATAGATATAGTATTAATTTGATTCCTAATTACTTATTATTATGCCCATAGAGCTTATGGGGGGAAATGACTACTAAAATCTAGACCATAAAAGAGACACTTTAAACTTATCTATTGGAAATTTCTGGCACTTTCACATGCTTCTTTGTTTGGTTGTCATGAAGAATTGTCTCTGTGAGGTGTTGATTTTAGGATTAAATAACAATATGAGTCTTGATAACAATATTAAGAAATATTAGTAATAGTAATGACAATGATGATATAGATAGTGCCATCACCATCTCCTCCCATTCTAAAGGCCTTGTTTATCAGCAAGAGAGAACAAATCACAAATTTTCACTAAAAAGGTTTGCTGCTAAATTACCATATGTGAATCTGCTTTGATTTTTGAATTTTCTGCAAGAGAATTTGAAAGCTAAATGGCACATCAACCCAGGGAGTATGAAATGTGAAATTGGCACTGTTAACATGTTGCAACTGAATTCTTATAAATGACCTCGCATGATTTGAGACTTAACACATGCTTAACATCATCTCAGTCCCTATCTACCTGTGTGGTTACTTTTAAGATATATTTCCTTGTGGGAGGATTGAGAGCATTCTTTAACCCTGAATGGCATGCCTACATTAAGAGATGGGGATGCCTATGACATCTAGTAGCAGTATCATAGGGACCATTCTTATCACCAGCTTTAACTGAGATCCTCATTTGATCATATGTCACTGCCATATCCTGTGAGTTAAGCAGAGATTTTAAGCTTTTCTGGCACATGGTCAAGGGGAAGGCAGTGTGCATGTCCTCTCTGTAATCTGTAATTTTTATCCAGCTCCATTTCCAAAGCACATGAATATTTATTCTTTGGGTCATTTTATATGCAAAACAGTCTTGCTTCTGGAAAAAATAAAAGAATCACTGAGAAAGTAGAAGCTGATCATTCCAAACCTAAAGCACTAGAGGGCTATGGTTTTAGATAGTGAATCTGACATCAAAATATGGACTATTGTTATAGCTGCAGGGAAAATAGAAGTCGTTTCATAAATCACTCCTCCCACAGTCCAAAAAAAATGACTTGTTTGCAAAAATTCAGAAGTGAAACTTTGGCTTTAACCATAATGAAAATAAAAGGGGGGTCACTTGAGAATATGCATATAAAATAATTATGGAAGTCTTTGGTGCATGAGAAATGTGATCTCCAATATCTTTACTTCTGTCCTAGAATATTCACTTGATGATTTCCAGAAAAAGTAGACAGGAATCCTATACCAGCTACTCATCAGAAACAGTGGCTATGGGGTGAAGAGTACGTGCTGGCATAAAACCAGAATGGTAGTGATCCTACAACCTCAGACTCTAAGTAGGACTCATTTACATAGCATTCATATCATACATTTCCCAAAGTATGTTTACTGATATCCCTATGGAATCCAGGGTTTCTCCTGCCCAAGCTCTGTGCATGGATGAATGAACCTATAACACAGCTGTATCAGACATCCCTGTTATGGAAAACATTATAAAGTGTCTTGGCAATTTATAAGCTATGGTGAATTCCAGAAAAGTACTATGGTCTGTAAAGCCTAGGCAGAAACTCTCTCTGGTTGTATTTTTTTGCATCATCCATCAATTTCGAAATTGACAAATGAGATAACTGTCAGGGGTTACCTTTATGCCTTTAAACGGCAGTCTTCTAAGGGAGTGTCATCGGCATCACTGAGAGAGAAGGACCCTTTACATTTCAGCATGACTTAAAAGGAATTTCACAATAACCCCACTAACTAGTTATTATACTTCTCATTGTTGCACAGGAAAAAAAGAGTGGGTTCAGTAGTTTTCACAGGGGTGGGGATTTAGCTCAGTGGTAGAGTGCTTGCCTAGCAAGCGCAAGGTCCTGGGTTCGGTCCTCAGCTCCAGAAAAAAAAAAAGTAGTTTTCACAAATTCATTAATTATTAATTAAGGTAGAGTTATGGTTTAAGCATATAATCATCTAACTCCACAATTGAGGCTTTTAATTCTATTTTTCATTATCTATATACCTTTTTGAGAGAAATAGAACTATACTAGTGTTTAAAATTGGAAAAACTTTTTATTAATTTTTTAAGAAACTCATACAATGTATTTTGGTCTTATTTACCCTCTAGTTCCTCTAAAACCCATCCCTAATTCCCCTCCCCAATTTCCTTTTCTCTCTCTTTCTTTAACCCACCCAGTACAATTTGCTTGTGGGTGTGGGGACATCTACTGGAGCAATGTCACCTTACCAGAGGCTATACTCTGAAAGCAAATTAACTTTCTCTCTCTTAGTAGTTTCAATATCAGGAACTCCTCAACTAGAGGTGTGATTTGTGACTGCTTCTCCGTTCCATGATGGGACTGTGTTTGGCTTCAGCTTGCAAAGGGCTTGTTGATGCTGTGACATACAACTGCCCTGTTGGGCATGGAAAACACTGTTTCCTCATACTCATCCTCTGCCTCATGATATTATACTCTTTCCACCAACACCCCTTCCCACAGTGATTTCTGCGCATTAAGAAGACAGGTATGATTTAGGGTTGAGAACTCTGCTGTCCCATTTATTCTCTGCACCTTGAAATTTGGGGTGTGGTTTCTGTGATAATCACCATTTTTTGAAAAAAAATAAGCTTTTTGATGAGGGTTGAGCAAAGAACTGACTTATAACAGAGATAAGTCATTAGGACTCAGTTTAAAATCATATCCATTTGTCAGAATAGTAGTAGGTTGTCCCCTAGGGTTTATGCCCTATCTAGAAACAGGTCCTTGGCTCAGATAATGATGCCAGGCATGGGTTTTATCTTGTGGAGCAACCTTAAATCCAATCAGGAAGTGGGTGGTTACCCCCATAATATTTATGCCACTATTGCATCAATATTGATGCAATATTGCAGGATTCACAGTTGGATAAAACTTATGAATACTTTTCTTTGAATAGTGTGAATAACATCTTCTAGAGCTATGAAAGCTAGACAGTAGCAATGAAGCTTCCATATTAGTACCAGCTTGATTTCTATGTGTTCTACGACTCAAGTATGTGGTATCTTACCATCAAATTCAAGATGGTAATCATGAGCAATAGCAACCACTTAATATTTGGGGGGCCCACTAATGAACAACTTGAAAAAAGGTAACCCATACCTGACACTGGGCTGTTTATTCCATTTAAATACCTGTCCAAAGCCTATCAACTTGTAACCCAGTTTCTATATCTTGACTATTTGGAGAGTTTTGTCTAATTTTTCTTGGGGAGACAAGAACTGATATCTATTCATCCCAGATAAGGAGGAGACAACACATCAAAGAAGTTATTTCACGCAAGTATAACATAGTGATCCAATGAATTTATTAGGGCTACTTATAGAAGTAGTTAAGAAACCATTTACAAGACATCAAAATGTCTTGAAGACAGAAAAAAACATCAAAACCCCATTTCAGTATTCATGACCATACAGAAAACCTACATCCTTAGAGCTCCCTGTACAACTCATGGGAGATATATGTGTTTTCATCAACTGAAAAGTCTTCTCTCAGCAATTGCCACCTGCTAATTGGCACAATTGCAAAGTGACTGCTAATTTCTTATCTTTTTACCTATAGATCAGTGCAACTCAATCATTACAAGAGGAGCTTCTTTTTATAATAAATAGTGATTAATATAGAACTTCATAGCTTGGCAACATGATGAAAAAAAGAGTATGAAGGGCTCACCTCTAAATGGGTCATCTATAGCAAACTCTATCCCTCCAGTGGACATGGATCATCACAGAAGAGAGGCTGGGAAAATTGTAAGACCTAGAGGTAGTAGATGTCTGCAGTAAAACCGGATTTGCCAGATATAACAGCACAGTTGCACACATGAACTCACATCCACAGGGACTGCCTCTACAATACCTGAACCAAATCAAGCCAGCCAAAGTCCCAGGATGGATGGAGGAGGGCCTCATGGAGACCTTTAGCTGAGGAGCTATTGGAATCTGATGGGTGCTATGGGACAGTGTCAGTTTTCTTCAGGGTCTCCCAGGAGGCTACCTGTATTTCAGTAGTAATTCTAGAGTCATGTATGTACAGGTAGCAACAAATGGACATGGTGTGTTTTTAAAAAACAAGCAGCTGAAGTTGATAGGAAAACATGGTGACGGGCTAGGAGAGAAATTGGAGGGGACAGAATAGGAGATGAATTCCTGTTATTAATCTTCCACTTTTTAGATAATGTAATTATATCATATACATATACATATATGTATATGTTCCTACATACATAAATACAGCCTACTCAGTCTATAAAATGTTACCTTTATATATGTTTTCAGGGCTGACCATTTAGTATTAGATAACCATTTGATCAAACCATATATAATGTATTAAATTCTCAAACAACAAAAAATAAAATTAAAATATATTTTAAAAAATAAAATATGATCAGCTTTACACATAATTTGATACCTTACATTTTCTACAACTTTCTCATCTAAACATGCTAAATATACCATCAAATAGTTCTTCAAAAATTTTAATTATTTCAGAATATTTTATCATATGGATAAATGAAAGTGTATCTACGTCCTTCTACTGTGAATGTTATTTTTTGAGAAATATAAGATACTCTTTAAAGTAGCTCATAATATTCTTAAAAATCTCAAAAAAAAAAAAAAAAAAGCCGGGCAGTGGTGGCGCACGCCTTTAATCCCAGCACTCGGGAGGCAGAGCCAGGCAGATCTCTGTGAGTTCGAGGCCAGCCTGGACTACCAAGTGAGTCCCAGGAAAGGCTCAAAGCTACACAGAGAAACCCTGTCTCGAAAAAACAAAAAAAATCAATGAATACCAATAATCTGCTATATATGAAATGTACCCATATATTACCTCCTTTATCCTAGAGATTCTGGATGTGTAATCATACTCCCTCAATTCGTGATATTCTTAAGTTTCAAAAATCTTAAGTGTATTGTTTAAGACAGTGTGACTAAGTAGTATCCAAGTCATTGTCAGTCCAGAAGGTGCTGGATTCCTCTCCACACTTTAGGCTTTAGCAGGAGACAGTAACTAAATGATAATGACAGGTACAGAAGAGTGTTTCGTCCTCATCACTGGCTCCTCCTCCAAATACTTACATGGGCCACTCTGACAGAGACCTAAAGGGATCAGAAGGATGGGGGTCTTGCTAATCACAAAGCAGCAAACCTATAGCCCCATGTGTACTTAGCTGATTCCTGTTCAGAAGATGGCCTCTGTCAAATAATGCCCGAGCATCTGTGTCAGTTCAACTGCAGTGTGTTGCTCTCCCTGGCAACTACAGTCTTTCTGGAATTGCCCATTGTGACAGTTTGAGCAGCTTTAATTAACAAGCGTGATTAGACTGCAGGAGATTCATTCCCTAAATGCCAGTCAGTCCTGTTTTCTCTTTCATGAGTTCCCAAACAGAGATTGCAGCCGATTCTGCTGCCGGCAGTGTCTCCTGGAACCCAGGGCCTAACACGGGTTGGCCAGGGTTTCAGTCTCAGCTTGGCTGGGAACCGGACAGAACAGGGAATGAATACATCCAAGAAACAAGCACAATCAGAGATTCTCTGGGTTCTGCAGCTTCATTCCAGTGAGGGTAAAAGCTGTCACATTTCTCTGCTCCTTTTAACAAAGGAACTCCTAGCCCCATCAGATTTCAGAGCAGAGTTCTTACAGTTGTAAAAACTAGGGGCCAGTTGAAAAAGAACAGACATTGACAGTGAAATTTAAAAAAAAAAAAAAAAAGCATACATAGCCTTCAAGAAATAAAGACAGATTTACTTACTAAAATGTAGTAGCAGGTTAAGACATCATCCCACAAGCACATATAATATTAAATGCTTTGAATGAGAACCTGGGAATTGCTGATACAATGTGTTTCTTTTCTGCTCCATGTGACCCAAAATAAAAGATTAAAAGGAAGCAAAACAGGGCTAATTTGTGTAAACAATGGGAGAGATTTCCACATGTAACCCACATAAATGTCTAAACATTTAAGCTGCTTCTTATATAACTACAGGTAAATATAGTGACATACTATATTTACATATGCTTCACAGCATAATGGGACTATGGTTTGGACTTAGCAGGTACTATCTGTGTGACAGTCGGCAATTATTCTCTTCATGATTCTACTACAGCTCTAAGTGGATGAATAATAAATAGTAGTTTCCCAACTGAAATTGTATGAATTTGATTAAATATTATCAGTAACTTGCTTCATGCAGTGTCTAAAACTTTAGTCCTGTGTAATAATGTGTTACAAAATAATAATGTCCACAATATTTCCAGTCTACTTTGGATTATTGGCCCCCAGATAAAGAGTTTTCTTTTTCTCAGCATATCTAGTTATGTCAAAACTTTTATAAATCAATAACTATAAAATCTTGTGAGACATTCAGAAACTTGAAACAAATGTTACTCCTTGATGATGAATATGTTTTATAGATTAAAATTTGTATATCTTGGTTGAACCCCAAAGTTTACACTCTTGTAAAAGCCAAAAAGTACAATCCAAAGAGAATGAAGGAGCTAGAGACTCATAATCACACCACGTAGTGTAGGGAAGGACACAGCACTAGTACCAATGAAAGAATGAAGAAGGGACACACCTGACTCTGTTGTGGGATAATGTGGTACACTGTGTGAAAATTGCTGTTATTGGTGTAATAAAAAGCCAAAGAGCCAATAGCTGGGCAGGAGGGAAAGGGACTTCAGGATAGAGAGAGAACTCTGGGAAGAAGAGGTGGAGTCACAAGCCAAATGTGGAGGAAGCAGCATGACAGTATGGAGAGGAGAGATAAGTTAATGGGTCCATGCAATAGAATGTAGATTAAAATAAATGGGTTAATTTAAGTTATAGGAGCTAGTGGACAAGCCAAAGCATAGGCTGAGATTTCATAATTAATAATAAATCTCCATGTAGTTATTTGTGAGCTGGCAGCCCAAAGAAAAGTCCAACTACATGATTCCTCTATTTTAAGTCAATGGTAAACTCAGCTTTCAGTTTTCTTGGCCATTAGATATTAGAGAAGAGAAGAGAACAATGGTGACCATGGGCCTTTGTGAAAATGAGATAGTCAGAGACTGAGAACTGTGGCCTTTATTCCTTCTCTAAAATTACTCTAACAAAGGAAAAGTATTTTCTTGTTAAATTCAATTTAACCTGAAAATTTCATTAACCAAACTGCTATTTCCTAAACATTCTCCTAAACTTTCTGTTGATTGCAATTTTACCCTGATTTGTAAAACATATCTATGCCTAGTTATACTGTAGAAATAAAGAAAACAGACACATATTCATTCACAGAATATAAATTATTTTCTATGTCTCTTGTCACAGTCAGAAGATATTTTCACCCCAAAATCAATTTTATAGACTTCTAAATGTATTTTATGAATTGTTAGGTCAATTTCTGGAATTTCACATTCTAGGCAAGAGTTCTGCCACTAAGCTACACCCCCAGCCCTTGGTCCCTTTGTTTTATTTAGACAGTGTTCTGCTACTGTGCTCAGACTGCCTTTGAACTCATCATCCTCCACTTGCTTCAGCTTCCTGAGTAGCTAGAATTACAAGAATGCAACACCAAGCCTGGCTTAGACTCATACTCCTCTCTGAACCCAGGAGTTTTGCTACTTATGAGCTATGTTTTCATTCATTTTTAAGAGATAATATTTTTAACTACTTGATAAATTCATACAATATATTTGATCATATTTACTCTCTCCTCCAACTCCTCCAAGATCCAACCCTACCTCCCTACCTACCCAACTTCATTCTCTCTCTCTCTCTCTCTCTCTCTCTCTCTCTCTCTCTCTCTCTCTCTCTCTCTCTCCATCAAATCAGGTTGGTGTTACCCAACTATTCTTGTGTGTGTGTCCTGCCCTTGGGTGTGGTTGATATACCAGAGGTGACACCATTAAAGAAAATTAATTCCCTCTCCCAACAGCCATCAAATGCTTAGGTAGACTCCCACTTTCTCCCCATGCTGGGATTTGGTCTGGCTTGAGCCTTAATGAGGCTTATATATACTGTCACAAATTTTGTGAGATTTATACATCACTGTCCTGTTGTGGCCAGAAACCACTGTTTGTTTGTTTGTTTGCTTTTATGTTACTCACCACCTCTGACTCTTAGAATCTTTCTACCTTCTCTTCCTTGAATTGAGATGTGAAATAGATATTCCATTTTTAAAAACAATATCTCACTGGGTTATGTAGAATAATCCCGAAATTGTGATCAACTTCCCTCAGCTTCCAGAGCTAATGTTCAGACTTTTTTTTCCCTTGAGTCTGTTCTTCAACTGGAGAAGAGGTGGACTTAAGTGTCAAACAAATTCCCATCACTACACAGGTAGGTTATAACAAGTTACAACATCTTTAAGTTTTAGATAACGTAGCCTACAGCATAAAGGAAGATAGTATTACTCATTCATCATAAAACTAGTACTATAGATTGTAAGAACCACAGGTTGTGAAGCACAGCTGAGAACCAGAGTCCTCTGTACATAGCAAGCCAGTGAGCTCATGGACTCACTGAAGGTGTGATTACCTGCACAAGATTTGCCCTGTCACTATTTAATCGTGAAAAGAGAAAGTGCTCATGAGGTCCAACCCCTCCCTAAAGGACTATTGACAGTTGGCAGTTGCTGAGGGAAGGGATGTAACTTTCTTTAGTGCTGTAAGCCTTAATGAGTTGAAATTTTTCCATTAACTTCCAATACATGCTCACGCATGCAACCCAACCTAAACTCAGTAGGCCACACTCACAAGTATGAAAGTAGGAAGAAGAATTGATAAAGAATAAGGGCATTAGTGGGAGAATGAGTGGAGATGTGACTGGGTAATAGGGGAGAAAAGAACTAAATTTCATTATATACACATATAAAACTGTCAAAAATAAATTAAAATAAAAAAATCCATAAACTTATGTCAAAATAAACATGTGTTTCATGGATAGATAATTTTTAGAGTTCATAAAAACTCTCACAGAAGTCAGAGGTAAAATGGATATATATATCAAAAAACTCATACTTCTGGTGGTTATTTTAAAAATTATTATAATACTTTAATGTTTTGTCAAACTTTCCCAAATGTTATTTAGTATGACATATTTAAAACAATTTATTCCTTTTCTAACCATCAAAAAATATCTAGTAGCTACATCCTCCACATGACCTTGTCTTGTTGGAGGCTACATCTATTTAAGCATATATTCTAAATTCAAGAAAGCTGACTGGAGTCAATGCATAATCACCCATCAAATAATAGCTCTCATCTGAGCTGAATCAGATTATTCACCAATACTTTTAGATGAAAGCTAAAAGGACATTGCATTTAGCTATAGAGTAAATATATCAGAGAGAGAAGAATCAAGCAGAAGCATGGAAAGACATTATACCAGGGCTTAGAAGAAAAGGGTGTTAGTAAAGTCCCTGAAATGGAGACAAAAATACAACTTCCCAACAGCTAGTTCTTTTAAAACCAGGTCTACTATTGGAGTTCATGAAATGTCACCAGTATCCCTTTAACAGCTAGATCTGTGGCCATTTTGTGAGTTACCTGGGATGTGCCTCTGCTCCTTCTAATAGAACATCCCTGGCCCAGCACATCCTCATGACAGCCCTCAAGTTGATCAGGGGCAGTATTATCATGGCAGTCGAGATAAGAGAGATCATCAGGCATCAGTTTGTCTCATGATCCCCTACATCTTATTCGTCAGAACCACCCAGAGAACTTTCTTAAAATAGATTCTCAGACCCTTTGGGTGAAGATTGAATAGGGACATTGTCTGAGGATTCCCAAGTGTTCTGGCTAGCAAGTTTGGGAACCGAACCTAAGGACAATTGGACTTCTTTGATTTATGGATATTTTTGAAAATATGAACAAATATGATCCCTCTTTTATTCTATAATTTGCATTTGTATAACTTTAGGACTCCCAGGTTAGACCTATTCAGTGTTCCTTCTGAGTAGGGAAGATGACCCATAACCTGCCACCAGGAAATAGCCACTCAGCCTATAATCTATGATAAACATTCTGTAAATAATAAATAAAAAAAGAAATAAAACATCCTTGTCTGTTTTTACACAGTACCACAGGAGATATTTCCATGGAAAGTATGTAATTTATAAAACTAGTTACAGAACTTGGAATTTAGTTCCTAATGTGTCTTTCACAGAGTTTCTGTGGAGAGTACATATGTACATGTGAAACTAACCTAATGCTTTTCATGATACGCTTGTCAAAAAACAAACAACATAACATTGATTTAATTTTTAAAGCCAAAATGCTATTTTTGCCTCTGACTTTGCTTATTTCCAGCCTGAGTACATTCTGCCAAGCTAGACTTTAAAAATAAATTACAGTCAGATGAAGTCAATAATTAGGTCTTTCCCAAATAAGGTAGCTTCTGCTAGTAAATCTCGAATATAAAACAGAAATGATGATCCTTAGCAATAATCAATCAACTTCTTCATCAATGAGCCATTCCTATGATCAACATAAATAGTGAACTTTGAAATCCAGAAAATATATAAACTTATTTTTATCACTAATAAAATTAGCACATGTAATGCATAGACACAAAGCCAAAAAATAATGCCTGGAGAACAAAAATCTATGAGTGCTTAAAAAAAAACTATGAGTTTTTTTGAGCTCAATGATTAAGAGCACTGGCTGCTGTTACTGAGGTCCTGGATTCAATTCCCAGCACCTACATGGAAGCTCCCAAATACCTCTCTCTCTCTCTCTCTCTCTCTCTCTCTCTCTCTCTCTCTCTCTCTCTCTCTCTCTCTCTCTCTCTCTCTCTCTCTCTGTGTGTGTGTGTGTGTGTGTGTGTGTGTTTGTGTGTGTGTGTGTATTCCTCTTCCAGATCTGATGCCCTATTCTAGCTTCCATAGGCACCAAGTATATACATGATACACAGATATACCTACAGGCAAAATACCCACACATATAAAATGAAATTAAGTAATTAATTTTTAAAATGTCCAGGGAAGAGCACAGCATGGTTGGCTGACAGGGATTTCATAGCCTTTTGTTAGCATGCCCTGCATGAAGTAAGGATGGAGGTTTTCTGCTTCCTATTAACATTTGTATTATCCTTCGTCTTATCACTGACTAATTATCAAAGATATTATATACTGTTATAATTTTATGATCAGAATTTTATGAACTATTTGTCTTTCTTCTTGCATTGCCTATGTGTTTACAAAGCAGATTTCAAGTGTATTGGCTTCCCGTGTTGATGTTCTAGTAGGAAAACATAGTAATATATTAATACATTTTTCTATGCTTCTATTTTTCAGTCATCTTGGATCTGTGATCATTTTATATCTAAGTCCTGTAAGAGGTTAATTAGTATGACTCAAATCCTTCACCATGCTATCTCTGAAATTCTGATGAAAATGTGTTTCAGGTCTAGGAATATGAACCTCTGAAAGCAGAGTGCAGCTCCTCTGCTTTGGGGCTCTTAGCTGAAGACTTTGGAAATTTAGCCAGTCCCTTATAAACTGCTAACTTGAATCTTGCTAAAGCGGCATGGCAGACCTGTTTTAAATGATTTTTTTTCTATAATAGGGCCAATAAAAAGCAACACCCATTCATTATTTAACTATTTATTTCAACAGCATTACTGTGAGTTGCTCAGGCATTACAGGCTGCTGCACCAATAGACCATGCAAGCACAAAGAAGGGGGAAGTGATAATGACTTACACCTGAAAAATGCTGTAAAATCTATGGGGTGCAACATGGAAATCACTTTGAATTACTTTTCCATCTGGCAGAATAAGCAGAGCCTGTTTAACACCGTGTGCACCAATTTCTTCATAGTGCCTTTTTCTGAAAGCCCGTATGAGCTGAGTCCTACATAGACACTAAAAAGAGAGGTGCACGGTCCAGGTCACACTGGCATCTCTTTCGAAGCATCACCATATTTTAACACACCAGGATTTGTCTTGATGACAGGGGCTGGGGGAGATGGGCTTATTTCCAAGTCTAAAGGTCTAGCTCATTTGCACAAAGATGTCTGTGTTCTCTGTGAATTAAGTATTACTACTGAAATTAAGATTTCTCTCCTGGTATGGCCTGCATTATACTTTCAAATTGTAAATCCAGATTAACCAAGCTGTGGAGTAGTTGGCTCTTAGTACAAAAAAACAAACATAGTTTTGATTTGGCTGCTCTAAATGGTCACAAGATCAACCAAGAGACAGGAAAAGCAACTGAGTACTTCCCTGGGGTGAGAAGGGGGGTGAGAACTACCAACCTGAGGTCATGGCGTATCCATGTCCAGGGAATCTCTGGCTTCATGGCAAAGTGTTGATCAGTAGTTAAGCTGTATTCTAGGGAAAAAAGCCGCATCGTGGGTTTAGCTGTATTTGGTATCTTGTGCATTTTGCTAAAACAGAACCATGTTTCCATGAGGATCCCCCTCTCCCTCCTTTTCTCCATCTCTAACTCCCTTTCTAAAATTTATACCTTTTTTTCCCCTTTCAGTGAGTCTGCACCATGAATGATGACCCAGCTCATCTTCAGAGCTGCAGGGAAGATTTGATTTCTCCCCACAGAGACTTTGTAACTTCTTTCATAATTCTTAAACTCCCAGACTTACTTCTTCCACCTTGCTTTTAGATTAGAGCAAACTTCCTGCTTTATTGATATAAACAGAGTTTGGGGAAAACATCCAGTATTTAGTTAAGTCAAAGATTACTGTTACAATCTCCCAGATTCACTTCTCATCCCAGACACTCACTGCTTTGAATTCTTTTTTAAATGATTTCACTCAAATGTAGAAATGAATTTGCAGATGTCACTGTCTTAATATCCCTTTCTTCCTTCTCTTCCATTATCTAAAAGAAATGTGAGTAAGGAAAGGCTTTAAAGACATGTATGTCTTTTTTGCCTGCTCTAGTAAGAAATATGTAACATTTGTTAATGCATTGTAGAATCAGCTGACCTTGGTTCAAATGCTGGTTTTAGTATCTTCTGTGTGATGTAGCATCTCTGGCCTCCAGGATCTTCGTCTCTAAAATGGAGGTCCACAACAATCCTCTCGTAAAATTGTCCATACAGACTTACTATGCACTCATCTATGCCAGAGATTTTGCCCAGACTTTACCCTGATTTAACTCAGGATGTTTCCTAATAGCTTTGAGACAGGGATTATAATTAGTCCTGTTTTGCAGATGGGGAAAGAAGAGATAAGGAACATTTTATTAAAAGCTAAGAAGGTTACCAGTGCTGCAATGGAGGATACTTTCGTGACTCAGGGTAACAGATGTGGCTTGGGCCCTTTTTCCATGCAGTTACTCTTAACTGAATCCTGCCCACATCTTGGGATGTTATCATCACCCAGCAGGCTGCATGAATCAGGCAGTCTCCAGTGGCAAATGTGCTGATGCATGCCCTAGGACATTTTAATGAGCATTGATCCCTTCCTGGTCCAATAATTATCTCACAAGCTAAGCAATCATTTAGAAACAGTTCCTCCTTGCAAGAGGATGAGTGAAGGGGCGATGTTGCACAATCCATTTTCCCTTCTAAGAAGATTTTGGACAACAAAGGAGAGAGTCTCACATAATATCTCTGCTAGTTGGTTTTATTGTGTCAGGAGAAATACTCTAGACTCTAGGTAATAAATTGAATTGTACAAGGTGACCTTACAAAATCACCAGTGGCTGCATTTCTAATTTTTTTGAACTCAGAGAAAGAAATTTTTTTACTGAAAAAGCTAGCTATCTTTGGCAATCCTAAGGAGGTTCATGATTACTCCTGGCCTTTCCTCTTATGGCATGTGGTAGTTCTATTCCTGTACATAGGCAGGAATATTTTTTATTTATTGTTTCTTCTTTATGCTGTTATTACTATTATGTAGACTTCTCTATTCAGAGGAATTTGCAAATGAGACAAAGAGGTATACAATATATAGCATATAAATTGTGATAAATGACTTAGCCTATATAAATCACAATGTCCTTAATATATACACTAGTAAGTAAGAATTGATAGCGACTCAATAGATACTGAAGAGATAAACTAACATGATAAAATGCAAAGATTATTAATGTCTAGTCAGTCTGTGGACTGTAATATCACTAAGAAATTTTCTCATATCTGATAAATTATAGTATTTCATGGAGCATTTATTGTATCAATTATTAAATAGGACTAGTCTTTCCATTTGTCTGCCAAAACTCTTTATTGGTATAAAGAGTTGGATCACTGTTATATGAGTCATTATTAAGTATTTCAAAATATACTATGTACTAATTCATTCCCTGTTCAGAGTTAAGTGTCCCATACAGAAATAACACCCAACTTTCCCAACTGTGAATAGCTGCTTTCAGAGTATAAGTTCTAGACAATGACAAACCCATAATTTCTGTGATGCAAAGCAGATCAGTTGTAGCTTTTCCGTATTGGTTTGGCCTTTAATGCATCCATCAATGCTTGTGGTTTATCTATCTCAGAGCTTTACTCTGTTTAGATAATTAGCTCACACAATCACAATCAAAGGCCCTTAGAATAGTGTCCAAACTAAAATAAGACTGAGTGGGAAACAAAGATTCTTTTCACTTCCCAAAGCTCTCTACCCCAGAAGGAATCAAGAGGGGCCTGCCCAGCTCCTTGTGGCACTGAGTGGTTGGGCTCTATTATCATGAGCAAATATAGGTAAATGGTGGGGTATAGAGAATAGAGAGAGATAGAATAGTTTATGTCCTGTGGAGAGAGGCAGATTCAAAAAGGTGAAGGAGGTGAGAAGTGGGCCAAGGTGGATGGCCCGGGCTACTGCCAAGGGCCATGTCTGCACAGTGGCCCTGCTGCAGGTGTGGTCTGTGTTGATGGCTGTGGCTCCTGTTACCATCAAAGGGCAAGAGGATAGGACTGCACAGAGCTGGCCTCATCCCTAACTAACTGCAACATTAGGGAGAACTGGCCCTGTCCCTTCCTCGCTGAAGGCACTCAAGAGAGCAGGTCCTGCACCTTGCCTGGGCAGCATAGCAGAGCTGACCCTGTTGGCAAGGTCACAGGTGAGCTGGCCCTGAGGGTATAAAAGCATGAGAACTGGTCCCACCCCCTCGGCTGCCACGCGGTGGTGTGTGTCCAAGGAAAAGACGTCCTTCCCCACTTGACCCTCACCACCTATGACAGGCAAGAGAGCTGACTCAACCCCTAACCAACTGCAGCACTAGAGAAATCAGACCCTTCACCTCACTTGGGCAGCACCGTGGAGCTGACCAGGTGGACAGGGACATGGTGAGCAGACTCCAAGAGTATGAGTGTGAGAGATCTGGCTCCACCCCTCATCAGCCATATGGTGGTGTGAGAGAGGGGGAGATGCCCTCCCCCTGACCTCTCAACACCTGTGGCAGGTGGGGAAGCTGACCCTGAGATCATAAGAACAAGAGAGCTGACCCAGCACCTCACCTGGGCAACATGGAACAGCAGACCCTGATGATGGGGGCACAGGTAAGCTAGCTCTGAGGGCATGAGGGTGGGAGAGCTGGTTCTAGTACTCATCTGTTGTGTGGTAGCATGGGCAAGAAGAGATCCCCCCCTTGCCCCTTTCCCTTTGCTTCCTGCAGTAGGAGGGAGAGCGGGCCTATGAGCCATGAGAGTGGAAGAGCTGGCCCTGCCCCTCACCAGCTACAGCACTCAGGAGAGCCTGTCCTGCACTTCATCTGGGCAGCACAGTAGAGCTGACCCCGTTGACTGGGGCTCAGGTGAGCTGGCCCTGAAATTATGAGCATTAGAGATCTGCTCTGCCCCTCATCTGCCATATGGTGGTGTGGGTGAAGCAGAGAAGCCGCCCTCTGCCCCTTACCACCTGTAGCCAGTGGGAGAGCTGTCCCTGAGGTCATAAGAGCCAGAGAGCTGGCCTTGCTTCTCGGCTGCAACACTCCGTAGAATGACCCCTGCTCCTCACCTGGGCAACACAGCAAAGCTGGCCCTGGTGGTGTAGCTGTAGGTGAGTCGGCCCTTAGGGCATGAGAACAGGAGAACTGGCCCCACCCCTTGCTGCTTACTGCATCAGATGAGCTAGCTAGGGACAGTTCTGGAGAGCTCACCCTGGTGCTGAGGATGCTGGTGGGCTGACCAACTCAGCAACCACCCAGGTACAGAACCAGGGCTATGAATTGGCCCATCCCAACATCCACCCCATCTATGATATGCTAGAGCATGTGAAGAGGCTGGCCTAGCAGACCCAAGTTTCAGGATCTCCATGACACAGGACAACAACAGGATATCCAAGAGGAGTTCCAGTGAGGGCCCAGTATCGATAGTGTAGTAGAAAGTAGAGGCCTCAAACCAGACAAATGACCCATTGCAATGGGTATTTGCAAGTAAGATGTATGGTCTAAAGGCTATACTGTGTGACTCACTGTGTCACACTATAGTTTTCATGACAAGATTTTTCTTTTCTTTTCCTTCTTTCCTCTTAAATTGTATTTTGTTTTATCTTGGGGGAGGGAAGTTGCAAGGGCAGAGTGGGAACAAGTTCCATAATGTGAAATCCACAAAGAATCAATAAAAAGTTAAATTAGAAAAAAAAAAAAAAAGGATTCAAAATGGAACAACAAAATGAGTTCCAATAGAGAGTACCACAAGTTTCCCTCTCTCCTTAGGCTTTGGCTTGGTGTGATCAGCATCCAGGCACCTGACATGAGTTCTGTGACTAACTGTGAACAGTGGAGGGAGCCAGTAAGATGCTCACTTCTTCAGTACTTTGTGTGTCTCAATATGAAGTCAAGCCAGAGAAAAATTATCTTGAACATGAAAATTGGTTGTTCCAGCACTTAGACAGCTTCTAGATTATGAATTAGATGGTGAAGGATAGCTCAGGACTTGTTCATTCCCTTTAGAACTTCAGCCAAAGAAAACTTTATTGTTCTTCCTTCTGTTTTCCACAAATGTGATGATTGTGATTTCCTTCTGTCTGCAGAACCAACCAAAGGGACCAGTATCAGATAGGCCTCAAAACGTTTGTTGTGCAATTTTAAATGAGAAGTATTTAAAGGCATATCAACAAATATTTTTCATTCATTAATTCAATATTAAACTGACAGTCATCAATGTATAGTGGGCACAGATGAAAAGGAATGGCATACACATTAGATATGGTGTTTACCTTTTGGTGGATAGAAATTATCACATTTTGAGTTTGAGTAGATTTTTTTAAAATAATCACGTAGAAGAAATATAATTTCCTTAGAAATATATTCTTTTACACCACCTTTGTGAAGTGTGTTAGGGAAAAAGTCCTTGACAAAGTGACACTTGAAAGGAGCAATGTAAGCGATGTCTACTAATTAACTCGACAGTCAGAGAGAGTAAAAGACATTCCAGAGGAAATAAAATGCTCTAAGAGTCTGAGATACAAAGGCTAAAGCTGCATTCTAGGAATTGGAAGCTCAGTACAGCCAAATCAGAAGTGTCAGACCCATGTGATCAGGCACACACGATTCCATGAACTTGTAGGTTATGTCAAAATTATTTTAAATTTATTTTTGAGTTATATATCATAATAGTACATCCTTGTTGGACACTGTACATTTTGGCACATACATACTGTATGTTGACCAGTTTGGGGTACTCAAGTTGTACCTCATCTCAGACATCTTAGAAAGTTCAAAGCCCTTTCTTTTACAGCTATTTGCACTATAAAATAGGATACCATTAAATATAATAACTATCCGGACAACAGAAGACAGGAGTACTTTTTTCTATTGACCACTACTTTGTTCCCATTAGTCAATCTGTCCACTGCTCTTCCATCCCTTACTGTTCTTTACCTCTGGAAATCACTATTCTACCTCCATGAGTGTGGGCTTTTAATCCAAATGGAGAATCATTTGAAAAGCTTTTTATTAATCCAAGAAGACATTAAATTTCTTTTTTTTATTGAAAATAGATTTTTCATACAATATATAATATATTCTGATTATGATTTCCCCTTCCCCAACCCTCCCTAGTTCCTCCCCATTTCTCCTCCCTTGCAGATCCATGTCCTTTCTGTCTTTCATTAAAAAACAAATGGCATCTAAGATATGATAATAAAACATGATAAAATAAAATCAAACAAGTAGAAATAAGACAAAACAAATAAATGGAAGAAAAAGAGCCAAAGAAAACTCCTGAGAAACGCATATAAATAGACACAGGGACACGCATTTTCTCTTGCATGGGAATCTCATAAAAACATTAAAACTGAAGCCATAATACATACATGAAAGATAGCTGTGGATCAGAGAACTGATTTTTGAAAGCTTGTTTTGGATGGACTAATGATAGGTGGAAAAATGTAACACTGGAGGCAGGGAGGCAAGTCAAGATCATGGAAGTAAAAAATGGATATGGGGAAAATGAGGGAAATGTAGAAATAGAAAATTAAGTGATAAATATGATGTAAAATGATGAATAAGATCTGAGTATAAGGGGAAAAATAATTGGTTCCATATTTATGGCTTTCCCAACTCAGGCTGATTCCAACTACCCTACTTATTGGACTCTATAGGCACAGGGCACAGGACATACATTCATTATTTTTATGGTCCCAGAAAACTGTGTAAGTGGTTTTTTTTTTAACTAGAATAATAAAATGAACTTTAATGTCAAAATAATTACTTAAATATAAAGTTAATCTTCATAACAATACAGTAAAATATAATTTTCAATATTTTCACATAACAAACAAGAGTGCTCTGGACCCACAGAAGTCCTTATGTGGCCCTGGTCACAGGACACTGATACAGGAAAACAGAGAGCTGTACATGGACCCAGGGCTGAGGCAGCACAGAGAGACCTGATTCTGACACTGCCGATCTGAGCCATCAATTAAATTTTTTGGGCAAATGAAAAATCACTTTTAATCCCAACCTAAAAATTACCATAGGCTTCTCTCTGTCCAAGAAAAATGAAGCAATGTTGGGTGTGTAGTCTTAAAGTATAAACCCCAGAGCCAATTTTACAACCATGATTTTCTTTTATTTTTTTGACTTTGCAGAATACCATATTTGTTCTAATAAATGCTTCAAACATTTTATTATTGTACCCCAGCTGTAAGGAGAGGTTATCTGACCCTACATGAGCCCATTTGAGTAGGATTTAGCATTCAAAGAAATTGGAGAACATTCTTGTGCTCTCTCTTGGTTATCTCATTGGGATGTGGAGATTTCCTCCTGAGACTTGCTGGTAGAAGATATTATAAAATGGAAAATAATCATAAGATCATGTGAAAAGTGACATATGAAGCACAGAGTCTCAGTGATGTCATCATCCAGATTATTAGTCCTCCCTGACATCACCTTTACACATGTACTCACTAAATAACCAACCAACATACTGTCTTTTCTACTATGTTGGCTACACTTTTTTTCTTTCATCCTCTTCAAAAGGAAGAAAAATAACCAACATTAATTGCAAAATGCCCAGTGAGCTTGATAAATTAATGTTCTTCTAAGCCACGGTCTTCTAGCCTATGGGATGGATATGGTTAAAGTTAACATCACAGTTTTGTCATAATGGTAACAGAGAAATCACATGACTTTGCTTTAAAAATTGTTGTACAATGTGCATATATCAATACCCATTGTCGTGATGAAGAAAATAGGAAAACCTTTTAAAATTGTCCCCATAGGAATTCTCTGGTCATGTAAATCTAGCTGTTCCTATGACATCACTACAGTGTTTTTAAAATATCCTTCTTGAGAAATGTCATAAGAGCCAAGAAAATTCATGCACATTTCTGAGGTACTATCTGCTTTGTCAGTCTTCACTAATCTGACCAATATCGGTGAGCTCACTCTACACAAAATTCATGTAGAACTAGCTTGAATCCCCATCAACTCATCTTATATTGACAGTGAAAAATGTTCTCCTCTGTGCTCACAAAATTCCCTGCCCTGACTATACTATTGATCTCTTCTATGTGCAATATGACTCTTCTCTGCATATGTTGATCTCACGGTTAGATTAGGGAGTGTTTAAGGGAAACCTCAGAGTCTCACATATTTGGATTTTCCCCAACTCTGAGTACATACTGGGTACTCAGGAAATGTTAGTTTGCTAAATGCATGAAGTTATATTAATTTATCTTTAATTAACAAAATATACTCTAAGATATCTAAGGCCACTAATGTGTGTCCCTAACTACAAACACTGAAATAAAATCCAGCCAGTTGAATAGAGTTTTGAAAGAATGTGAACAGATGCTTCTGAGATTGTGGATCTCTGGGAGCCCCTTTAGGAAGAGGCAGTATCATAAGGGAGCATGGGCAATGTCTTTAGGTCAACCTGTGGCAGAATCAAGGCTCATTTATGAGGACCCACAAAGGTACATTTCCTACAAGACAATTGACTCTCCAGGACACAACACTGTTTGCACAGCCTCTGACTTCTACTTTGCATGTTTGCCCTAGTGTGCCTACATTTCATTTCTATAAAAACCAAGTCAGAGGGAGCCTGTTGAAGAATCAAACTATGTAAATTATAGAGGTATTAAAAGGCATCAAAAAGACAAAAACTCCCATTTTTCACATTCCAATAAGCATAGCATCAATTAAAATCTCAAAGCCAAGAAGCTCAGCCAAGTTTCCATCCAGATGGAATATTTAATAAATGCTATGAAGCCCTGAAAAGCAGGGATTCCCGCCAAAGCATGAAAAAGCCAAAAGGTATACAACTCCCCGAAGAAACAGCAGTAACATCACCAACATGTTTGGTTCCTAGTTGAACATAAATCTACTTTTCTTGATCTTTTATTTCAACAAACATTTACTGCATGCCTGCTGATTGGGCCCCCAAGAAAATGAAGAAATATTCACATATATACACATAAATGGACATGCAAGTACATAAACACACCAAGTACAGTTAGAAAGGGAAAAGCAGTACAATCGACAGTTACTTCTTCACTGCCCTGGGCAATAAGTTAAATATGTCCCTCTAAAATACCTGTGGTAACCCTAATACCCACAATACCTTATTTCAAGGAGTTTCAGCAAATTGTATGTAACTAATTAATATTAGTCACAATGGAGTGGCATGGACCCTAGTCCAATATGACAGGTATCATCATATAGAGAATTGGGGCAGATATATTTATAGCAAGAATACCACATGATGGTTGGAGTGTGACACAAACCATAGAAGAGGCCCTGGTACATTCACAAGACATGTTTCTCTGATGACACCTAGATTCATTGCCTTCAGAAAGAGGTGAGCATGTATTTCTGCTGTTAAAGAGATAGAGTGTATTCATTATAGTGTAGATGTAATTGTCTTGTTAAAAAAAGAAACACAGAGCCAATGCAGAGATGAAAGCCCAAGAGGTCAGAGCAAAAGCTAAGAGCTAAAAACCTTACCCTTCACTGCCGCTGTTCTCCTCCTCCTCAAGAGACCTACATCCTGTGTGTTTGTTGTTTTTATTGTCTTTCTATTCTGCCTTCTCATTGGTTGTAAACCCAACCACATCACCTCCTCGTCACTGCCCATTTATACAGACCTTTAGGCCTTCTATGGTTGGTATTGAGATTAAAGATGTGTGTCTTCATGCTGGCTGAATCCTTGAACACACAGAGAGATCTGCCTAGCTCTGCCTCCCAAGTGCTGGGATTAAAGGTGTGCACCACCACCACCACCACCACCACCACCACCACCCAGCTTCTGCTATGGCTTGCTATTAGCTCTGACCCCCAGGCAACTTTATTTATTAACATACAAATAAAATCACATTTCAGTACAAATAAAATACCACCATATTACAGCAGCACTCAGATTCTTATACTCTCTAGTTCTCTCATCTTCATGCTGGGTATTATTAACCTATATATTAGTGTTTCACTAATGAGACAACACTAACAGATTTTGAACTTCAGGGACTAACACATATGTAGGAGTATAAAAATATATCATTCCTAGCCTTTTGCATCAAATCATTGAGAACTGTATTTTTTTCAGGCATTTCTGAACCCCAGATTTCAAAGGGAGTTCAATGTGGACATGTGTCAGATTTCAAAGACAGACTGAGAAAAAAAGAAAGCAAAATCTCTTAATAATAAATGTTATGTTGATTAGATATAGAAATGATAATAACTAGTATATAATGAATTTAATAAAGTAGCCAATTAAAACTAATAAATTAGAAATAATTTTGCACTATTCTTTCTTTTTTTAAATGTTGATGGTAAAACACATAACACATATCCTATTTTCATTGGAGAGTGCAAGTCTAAAGATAAAATATGCTTCCAGATTTTCCTCAAAACACATGCTATATTCCATCTGTGTCTATGTGACTTATTAAATGGATTTTCCTTCTATTCATCAAATCAGAACACACAACCCAGAGGGCACAGTGTTTTAGTTACCCAGGATTCCATCAGCCACACCCAACTTACCAGGGGAGATTTTGAAACTTCAGATCTTTGGCCTCCTTCAGTTTTCTTCTACTCAAGCTCCAACCCACCAAGCTAGAGACGGATCTCAGACTTCAGTTTGAAGTTGGTCTAGAAATCTAATGCCTTTGCTCTTTTTTAGGTGAGCAGGTAATTTTCTGAGAAGTGACTGTCCCTTGGCCACAGTAGACATGCTGAATCTCTACCTTTGAAGTCACATGGGTGACCATTTAGGTTTCAATCTGCCAAAGTCCTTGGGACTTTGAACAAATGCTCACTGTGAACCTGGTGGTAGACAGGCAGATAATGGCAAGGTTTATTCAGCCTTTGGGAGAATCAAAGTTAATTTGGGGAACTAATGATTGCCTCTATGGTTGTGAAAAGCATCTTGTTCTATATGAACATTTAGTTTGCTAGCAGGACCTTCACCCCACAGGACACTGAATATGAAAATTCATTAGTAATGGTCCCAGAGGCAAGAGCTATTTAGTCAATATCCTTAAATGTCTCAAAAATTTCCATTTAGATGCATAAAAATTAAAATCCAGCAAGACATGTGACACTTATATCCTCTAGTCACACAATTGCTTTGGAGCATAGATAGATAGATGACAGATGATAGATAGATGATAGATAGATAGATAGATAGATAGATAGATAGACAGATAGACAGATAGATAATAAATGAATAAATAAATAAATGTAGCAGAGGATGTACCTCACCGGGTGGAGCCTAGCACAGAACAAAAATGTGATCCACAAATTCAATTCTGGGCCCACTAAACCCTTAAAATAGGAGCTACAGTGACATTCTTGATGTCCTAGACATTTCTCCTGAGGATCTCTTTTCATAGGTTCTCAAGGCAGCCTTCTGGGTAAGAACAAGAGTTAAGTAAAAGAGGGAAAAAAGAATCTGGTAACTATCTCATACCTGGAAGAAACCGACATTGACATCAACAGTGTTTGCTTTAATTATTTTAACTTCCATTGCTAAAGTGGGGTTATATCATACTTTGTAAGTATATACATTTTGGAATTATATAATAATGCATAATATGAGTTAGTTCAGGTCATAAAATCCTCTTTCAAATGTCAATGAAAAATGTTATGCAGTTATGCATGTGTATATAGCTACATAAATTTTAATTATTAATTATTTTATTATTTATTTTAAAATTATTTTTAAGTATTTAAAAATAATGAAAATGCATGCTAGCACATCAAGGTGTGTGGCAGGAACATCTGTGATAAGAGAACTCTGTCTCAGTTGTTGGAGACATGCTCAAGTTACAACAATGCCTATAAATATTCAATGACATGTACCACAACAACCTTGGCCACTTCTATCATGCTAAGAAAACTGAAAGTACATGTTTCAGCTACGCCTCCTTAGGTTAAAGAAATGATCAGGCTATATTTCCCTAAATGGATATGCAAAATAGTGAGACCTGAATTTTTTTCTAGTTTTTTTTATGATAATTGAGATTCAATTTTTTAAACATTTTACTAGATATTTGTGTCTCTTTCAGAAAGACTTCCCATTTTGCCATCAGTTCTTGTTTCCAGTTCTTGTATATATGTAGATTCTATCAACACTTCATGCTTTGAGGATGCTTTTATCTTGTTTTTCTTTTTGTAATATTCTAATCTTTATTTTTTTTTTCGTGTTTGCATGTGAGTGCACACAGGCATGTTCATGCCGATATGTGTGTATGTGAGTATAGAGCTTGGGTGTCAGTTCTCACTCTCTACCCTGCTTGAGGTAATCTCTTTGTTGTTCACCTCTGTATACACCACACTAGCTGGCCTGAGGTCATTTAGGGATCACCCTGTCTCGGCTCCCATCTCAACATAGGAATACTGGATTCCAGACACCCAGTGCCACTTTAGTTCCCGTATGGATTCTTGGGATTCAAACACAGCTGCTCACAGTTATTCCACAAGCACTTTACCCTGTGGGCCATCTCCTGAGGTATCATTTAAAATTTTTGAAGAAATCAATATCCTTCCTGTCTTCACTGTCTTCATGCAGAAATGCAGAGACTTTTCCTGCAAGGTACACAAAACTACATAACAGATCTTCATTTGTATAGCAGGGATTCTTCAAATACATACTTCAGAAAACCCATTGGAAAAAAAATTAGTAAGGGGTTATCCATGACAATAAATAATCTCCGATATCAAGAGATTTGAAGAGCACTCTGTGCTGAAAGTGTCATAAATGATCCTAGGTATGAAATTTTATGGTATTCAGTTTCTCCTAATGTGAATGACTATGTGATCTTTAAAAAAAAGAGCATTCTCACAGAATTTGTCATGAATTGAAAAAATTATAGGCTAGTAGTAGTTGTTGATAAAAGCAATAGCAAAAATCTTAGAGTTAAGCCCTTTTTAAATATTTAAAAATTTAAATATAAATTTAAAATTCTAACAATAAATAGGTATGGTATAAAAGTGAATATAAATAGATTTCTTTGAATAAAACTTTGTTTTGTTGTAAATACTAGCTCTCTCTCTGTGTGTGTGTGTGTGTGTGTGTGTGTGTGTGTGTGTGTTTAAATTCTCTACAAAGGGGCATGGCTCAGTAGGTAAAGGCTAGCAATCAGAGGAGAGGAAGCAGAGGGAACCTGGGCAGGAAGGTCCCTCTGTGCAAGCTTAAGGACCTGAATTCAAACCAGTGTGAAAGTTTGGCATGCTGATGGCAGGCCACTCACCCAAGATCTGTAGAGTAGAAAAGACTGGAGGATCTCTGGGGCAAGTCCAGGTTCAGTGAAAGATGCTCCCAGGGAAATAAGGCAGAAAGTGATAGGGCATGGCATAGAATGTCCTCTTCTTGCCTCTGTGTGTATGCACAGTGATATAGTGTGTGTGCGCGCGCGCGCGCGCGCGCGCACACACACACACACACACACACTTATTTTTTTCTACCGTAGACATTTAAAACTTCCTAAAGAAGTGAAAATGTAATATGGGACAGTTTGGGTTAAAAATCAAGCACTACATTTTTTTTTTCTCTTTAATGCTTTATCAAGGATAAACTTTGCCAATGCCATTTCTATCATCAAAGCATTTTCTTGTTGTTTTCAGTTCTTATTCCATTCAGGAATAAGAGAAAATAAGTGAATAGCGGTCCTCTTGAAGCATGCTTCAAAGGTCTGAGGTGATTCTGACTCCTGCTGTCACCACCCTCCGAGCCCCCTCCCCCATTGTGCTGATTCTTGATTTCATAGGAACCTCCAGCACTTCTTCCCTCCTCATGCCTTGTGAGGGGAGTTGACCCACTTTTCAGTGCACCCCTCCCTTCTGCTTACCCGAGCCTCTGTTGACAATGTCCCCTCTCTTCAGGATGCTTTGCTTGACCCTCCTGCCCAGGTCCCCTCTGCCTCTTCTCTTCTGATTGCCAGCCCTGGGCCGTGACATTATTTTCTCTTCTATATTACAAGCTTCCTGTGGATAACACCACGTCTTAGTCATTCTTTGAAAAGCAGGTTCTAACCCAACTGTAAGACCTAGTGCAATGTGCTTGCATTGCATATATACATCAATAAACTTTTAAAAGACAACATATGTGCTTTAAGTAGTAAAATTACAATCAACTTTTTACTAAAGTTCTACAGGCCCCAAAAGAAATCTTCACTGATTTCTTACAAAGATTGACTTTAGCAGTCAATAGAATGATACCAAATTCAGAAACTAGACAAATAGTAATTGAATCTTTAGTTTTTGAAAATGCTAATGCACAATTACATTATAATCACAAAAAAATAAAAGAAATTATTGAATATATATATATACATATCCTTTAAAATCATTACACACTCTACGTGAGTAAACAACATATATTGCATATAATTTTTCTCAAAATTAATTTATAGTAGTCCTTCCTGTCCTGTTATGGCTTAAATAAAATCTCATGAGAGTTCTTGTTTTTGAATACTGAATTGCTAGCTGGTAGTCCTGTGACTTTGGTCTCTTTCCACATTAATTCTTGACCTTTTGCCTTTTCACTTTAAAAATACTTCATGACTTCTCTTCAGTACATTAGAAATGCTGACAGGACAACTCTTGCACTCTGGGACTATTATTAAGGACGTGGACATAGCACTCTGACACATTGACAGTTGATCCTGTAACCAAGACCATTACTAAGTGCTTAATGGGGAGATAGCACAGAAGTGTGGATTGCTTTCTGAGAAGGACAACAAAGGTCAACATGAGATTTCATCATACTTCTCAGTGCAAGTGCACAATTTAGAAGTGTGAAGTGTTTCTAGACTTTTCATTTAGTATTTTCAGGTTATGGTTGATGGCAGGTAAATAAAAAAAGAGAAGGTAAAGGATGATGAAGAGTGAGGAAGGAGAGGAAAGTACTGTGAATATATGTATTTGAAACTCAAAAAAAAAATCTGTCACATGTAATGAGTATACCACGCATGAAGGAGGAATCTGAGGGTATGAACATGGACAGACATGAGAAACATCAGGTTTACAGTCATCAACTATAAATACTATGTGGTATTATAAAAGCATTTTATACTGAAAACCATCCCCAGGACCGCATCAGATGGTCCCAAGATCAAAACAACCTCATCAGGTCAGTTGTAACCAAGTAACCATATATATATTTGTTTATCCCCACATCCTAATACTGACCCAGGGCTCAGTATCCTAGGGTTTGCTCCTTCACCATAGAGCTTATGAGGTTACATAGTATTTGTAGACTTATTAGCATTTATGTTTCTGCTACATGGCCACAGTAGCTAACTCTGAGTCAGTTGACCATCATGGAACTCTGCCTCCTGAGGCTGGGGATTTAGCTCAGTGGTGGAGCCCTTGCCTAGCAAGCTCAAGGCCCTGGGTTCGGTCCTCAGCTCTGGGGGTGGGAGGCGGGGTGAGGGTGGGGGAGAGGAGATAAAGAAAAAAAGAAAAAAAAAAGGAACTCTGCCTCTTAACTACCACCTCGGAAAGAAAAAAGTTAATATTTGTGCTTATTGAGCAGATTTTTCAAAGCAAATAAACATATAAATAACGAGTAGACAAGTAAGAGCACCAAGCTAACTTGAAGAATAATTGCTTCCTGCCATCATCCCCAGAAATATGGTAAGCAATTTCTTCATATCCTTCCAACACCACCTTGAAAATAACATAGGAGAACCTATGGCTAAATATCAAGTAGAAACTGCTAAACTGTACAATATAAAAACAGAAAAATAAAAAATGACAGATAATTGTCAGTCGTGATAGAAAATCAAACATCCTAGGTGATTAGATCTTGAAGTGTGGTGATATTTGTTCCCCAAAATATTGTGTACCCTAATAAACTTATCTGGGGTCAGAGAACAGAACAACCACTGGATATAAAGGCCAGAAAATGGTGGCATACATACCTTTAATCCTAGCATTCCAGAGGCAGAAATCTCTCTGGATCTCTGAGTTCAAGGCCACACTGGAAACAGCCAGGCATGGTGACTCACGCCTTTAATCCCAAGAAGTGAGCCTTTAATCCCAGGAAGTGATGGCAGAAAGCAGAAAGATATATAAGGCGTGAGGACCAGGAACTAGGCTGGTTTAAGCTTTCAGGCTTTCGAGAAACAGTTCAGCTGAGATCCATTTGAATGAGAACTCAGAGGCTTCCAGTCTGAGGAAACAGGATCAGCTGAGGAATTGGCAAGGTGAGGTTAGCTGTGGCTTGTTCTGCTTCTCTGATCTTCAAGCATTTAACCCAATACCCGGCTCCAGGTTTGTTTTTATTAATAAGAACTTTTAAGATTCATGTTACATTGAAGAACTTCCCAAATCTTACTAATCTCAAATTGTTGAGTGGGCTTGGTGCTGTGGCCCTTTATACAATACTTCCACCAGAAAGATGACAAGTAATGATCAAAAAAATTACCAGTCAACAATGGCCCTTATGAAGCCCACATTTATATTTCTTCTAAATTAAAATGTTCTCACTTAAGATTTATTCATATCCTCTGTGATTATGGAGTTGAATTGAGCGTAGTTGGGGTTGGGGTGTAGAACTTGATAAATCAACTGGAAACCTATCTCAGTTCTAGGTAGACCCTACAAATGTTTTGGGGCTGTGATTTGCAACCTCCTTTTAATTTGCAATGCTCAACAACATTGCTGATGATACCCAAAGGGCTATTTCAGGTGAAATGTGTTTAAAGATCTGTGCTTTTCTTTATCCCCAGATTATCACAAAGCAGTATAAGCAGAGGGCATAAGGCTGCTCCCAATAAGAATGGAGGGTTTATCTTCCCAGTCAAGATGTTTTATTAAACTGTGAGGTTTCTAAGTGGAGCACAATGTTTTCAGGATATATTTGATCTCTCAGTAAACTCTGTAACATATGGGGGCTCAGGAGATACAAGTTCAAAATGGAAAGATTTTATTACATTTTGGAGACACCCCCAAATATCTGTTTTCTGGGAGAAATACTCCATTATAAAGCAAACATCTGTAACATCATTTCCATGTGCCAGTGTTCCCTATACAGGTAAAAACTTGAATCCAGAAGAAATTAGAAGAAATGATTAATGAGAGCCTAAGAACAACCCCAAATAAATCAATATTAGAAGATCACGTGATGAGCTGTTTCTGGTCTAAGTTCCTTTCAGGTGTTAGATTTCTCTGGAGAGAACCAGTTCATGATGGCCGGAGTTCATATTGACAAGGTTGTCATGTCCATTGCACTATGCTACAGAAAAAAAAACAGCACAGGATTTTGGCCCTCAGAAGGAAGAAATTCAAATTTCCCAGCTGCCATACACTCACATCTGGAAGAAGTATGGATTTATCTCTGTTAATTCAGATGAAAGTGACTTATTACAGCAGCAGCTGGCCCAGACACAGCCTCAGTTCCTGCCCTCTGGGAAAGTCATGGTGCCTGGACTTTAAAGATTAGCACTGTGAAGCTCTCTCCTTAATCATGCAGTCATGTCTACTAATAAATTCTATATCCTGTCCATCAAAAAAGGAACAAAGAAACCTCCAGTATTATATTGGGTGTTTTCAGATTGCAAAAATAAGTAATTACATATAGATCCAGAAAATCCATTATCCAAAATATTTTTTCATGTTTCCTTTGTTATCAAATGTAATTTCTGAGTACTCCTCCTGTTTAAATACAAAACAAAAACAAAAACAATAAAGTCTAAATAATTTTAGCAAGGTGTTGTGTTCCAAAGTAAACCCATACAGCCTCTCTTGTCATATCACTCTCCCACACCTGGGCTTCCCTTCTGTTTCTTTAGAGTAGGCCAATCCCCATGGGTGCTGAGACTTACATTCATCTCCATCCCTTAGAAGTCAGCAGGCCTGGCATGTCTCTGCCTGCCCTATACATGAGAGGATTAATGAGAATCAGTTTACTCTAAAAGCTAAGTTTTCATCTCTAGTTCTGAGGTGTTTTGTGGTATGCTGATGCCCCTATATCCAGGGGAGATCCCTACACTTCAATGTTTCTTTGGTGTTCTCTCCTCCAACACCAGATCTTTTACCATTTTTCCATGATCTACCATAAAAACCACTATAATTACTGTTGTCATTATTATCATTTCGGAAATTGAGCATGTAGAAAGTATTTTCTGTTAATCTCTGCAGGAGAAAATAAACAAATTGCTTGAAGAAGAAAATTAAGTTTTATTTCTTAGGCTTAGGAATGTGTATTATTCCACAAAGACTGTGAATAAATGGAAGAGGTTTTGTGGTGTTTAGATTAGTCTTTTCCATTCTAAAGAAGACATACAAGTAACTTACAGGAATACAAAATAGGTGTTCAACAGCAGTAATTATGAGTACAATGCAAATGAAATTACAATGAGACATCACCTCATATCTGTTAGGGAAGTTGTTAAAAACAACAGTTATCCTCTTGATGATGTGGAGAGAAGAGAAACTCACTGCTGTTAGGAACATAGGAGCAATTAATATGAAGAACAGAATGGAGATGCCTGAAAAAAATAAAAATAGGACTAACATATGATCCAATGACTCCACTAATATGTTCACAGTTGTCTTTCAGTATTCACAGAACTTGAGATTATGGAGGGATATCTATTTATGTAAAAGCACAGAGATCAGGATCCTGCAGAGACAATTATGTTCCATGTTCCCAGTAACATCACACAGAATGGCCCATGTATGGAAACAACCTGACCCCATACCCACCTATAGTGTGCAGAAGTTTTCTTATATGTGAAATACATGTCTTCATTCTTTAAAAGGAAGGGGAAACAAATAACACTGGATATTAGGACACGTGAGACACTGAATGTAAGTTTCCTTTCTTATAAAATTCTTATTTTCACTTTCACACCATAGATTTCAGATTAGGTAAACTAATAAATTCATTTATTTGATTTAATTGCTAGAGTTTGTATGTATGTTGGTATTATATTTTGGTTTATATGTCTGAAAGAATTCACCCATGATGCTGTCTGGAACTGTAAGGAAGTTTACAAATAAAAGATTCTCAGATTCCATTGCCCCCTTCACACACACACACACACACACACACACACACCATACACATGTACACATGCATGTGCATGTACGTGCACTTGTACATATGTGCGTACAACATTATTATAGTATTTTACTCTCCTCATATCACTATTCAGTATGTATTTCTGAAATTTTTGCTTAGTATTTGTATCTAAAACGTATTATAATAATTCTGTTATCAACATTTCTAGTGTCTGGATCATCAATACGGACATATCACCTCATTCCTACACTGATTATTTCTCTTTTCTTGTTATTTCTTGATCAATATTAGCAAAGGTTTGTATTTTAGAGTGATTTTCATTCAACATAAAAACCTATTGATTTTGTTCCTTCTCTTTACTGTAGGTTGTTTTCTACATCATTAATTTCTGCTCTTATCTGTTTTCCTTTCTTCCTTTCTATATTACTCAAACTTAATATGCTGTTCTATCACATCTAGCAATCAATACATAGAAAGGGGTCTTTAAACCTTTATCTTTTCTAAAATACATTTAAGTTGAAATTTTTCTTCTTTTTATTGTAGTAAAAGATGTCATAATTAAAAATCACAGATAATAAGCAAACAATGCACTGACAGATGTTTTCCCACATAACCTTAGCATGATCTGCACATAATACATTATTCCACAACATCGTGAAATTTCTTAGTAGTCTTTTTCTTATTGCTTCAGTCCCAAAAGACTACTACCATTTTGATTTCTAACTCAAAAACTTTTTCTTGCCCACAATTTAAACAAGTGGAATCATATAACATGTGCCACTTTTCATGTCTTCTTTCAACATGCTTCATTTTATTGTCTTTTAAATTGTTTGTTCTAAAATAATGAAATAACATTTGTAGACTGCTTTTGAGTTATCCATGCTCCCATATGTAACCCCAATACTTTCATTGGTCCACAAACCTACACTTGTATTGGGTACTTTCTTTTCCCCCTTTTTATTAAATTGACTTATTGATTTTTTTCTCATACAACATAATCTGAGTACAGTTTCCTCTCCCTTTACACTACCCAGTTCCTCCTCACCTCCTCTCTAATCCAGATTCATTTCTTTCTGTCTCTTATTAGAAAAGAATGAGGTTCTAAGAGATAAAAACAAAGCATAACAAAGTAAAATATCTTAAGATAAAACAAAGTCCACCCTTCAATCACTGGCATGAGAGCCTACATCATCGGGGTTCCAGCAAATGCTGAAGACCAGCTGAGACATCTAGCTGTTTGGACTGAACAACTCCTTGATTCTTGGGCCTTCTGTTTATAGGCAGCCATTTTTGGATTAGCTGGGCCACAACCTATAAGTCATTTTAATAAATCCCCTTTCTAAATATAGAGAGATTCATTTTTGTAAGTTCTGTTACTCTAGAGAACCCTGACTATTATACCTATGTTCCTTATCTTTCTGTCAACATGACACAATTAGAACCTTCTGAGAACAGGGAACCTCAACTGAGAAGATATCTTCATCAGATTAGCACATAGGCACATCCATGAGGCATTTTTTTTTTTAATTCATGATTGATGTAGAAAGGTCCAGCCCGGGCCCCTGGTGGAGCACTGGGAGTCTAATTAGTGAGAAAGAAGAGGGTTTATATGAGCAAGAATTGTTGAAGCCAGGGTTGGATAAAGCACAGGGACAAATAGCCAAACGAATGGAAGCACAGGATCTATGAACCAAAGGCTGAGGGGCCCCCAACTGCATCAGGCCCCCTGAACGGGTGAGACAGTCATTTGGCTTGATCTGTTTGGGAGGCAGCCGTGTGTTGGTGCCGGGTCCTGGGCTTGTTGCATGAGTTGACTGTTTGAATCCTGGGACATATGCAGGGACACTTGGCTCGGTCTGGGAGGGGGGGACTGGTCCTGGCTGGACTGAGTCTACCAGGTCGATCCCGGTCCTCGGGGAGACCTTGATCTGGAGGAGGTGGGAATGGGGGTGGGATGGGGGGAGGGGGAGGGGGGCGAGAGTGGGAGAACAGGGGAATCTGTGGCTATTATGTTGAACTAAATGATGTTGTAAAATAAATTTACTTAAAAAAAAAAAAAAAAAAAAAGAAAGGTCCAGCCCATTGGCAGTTGTACCACCCCTGGGCAGGTGGTCTTTGGTTGTACAAGAAAATGAATTGAGTATGCATCATTCCTCCATGTCCTCTACTTTAGATCCTTCCTCCAAGTTCCTGCCTTGAGTTCCTGCTCTGACTTCTCTCAGTGAAGAACCATGATCTGGCTATGTAAGCCAAATAAACCTTTTTCTCCTAGTTTCTATTGGTCATGGTGTTTATCACAGTAACGAAAGCCAACTAGGACAGACCTCTCCCTATGCCTCTGCATTCCTCTCCATTTTCCAGGTTTAATCTCTTAAGCCTCTTTAACCCTTTGTAGTCATTCTGTAACCTATGTATGTACAATAGATACATTTATTGTTGTGTAATATGTGATCAAAGAGTTAAGATCAGTAATTAAGACTGGAATATTTGAACATGCATTTGCCTTTGCCAGGGCTAGGAAGGAAAATGGGACTATATGGCAAATTACTGTCAATGAAAACACTGTACCTTGTGATTTTTTGTTATTCAATAAATTCTGACATTGTAGAAAGACAAAAATCATTATATTGAAGTTGAGAAAGACAACCAACAGAAAAATAAAACAGTCTCAAGATCCGGCACAAGAATCAGAGCCCATATTAAGGATTCATTCCCATATTAAGGATTCCCATCAAAGTACTAAACTGAAAATTATAGTATATATGCCGGGGATCTGGTGCAGATTTGTTGTAGGCCCTGTGATTGTTGCTTCGGCCTCTGTGAGTTCATACAAGCTTTGCTCAGTTGTTTCGAGGAGCCTTATTCTCATGTTGTATTCCATCTACTCTGTCTCGGCTACTCCTGCCTCTTCTACTGTGGGGTTCCTTGAGCTTTGATGGGAGGGCTTTGGTAAAGGTATCTTCCTTAGAGCTGTGTGTTCCAAGGTATATCTCTGTCTCTGTCTCTGTCTCTGTCTCTCTCTCTCTCTCATAATGTCTGGATGTGGGTCTCTATATTTGTTCCCATCTGCTTCAGGTGGAGGCCTCTATGATAGTAGATGAATAAGGCATGGATTTATGAGTATAGCAGAATAGCATTAGGAATCAATTTACCGATGCTTATCTACTGCACAAGGTTCCCATATGGCCCCATAAATGCCCTTCAATTCTAGCCATATCTCACCTTGTTCTCTCCCTCAATCCCCTCTCTCATCCTGCTTCCCACCTGATCATCCTGTTCTCCATCTCACTGCATCCAACTCCATTCCACTCAAAAATTTATTCCATTTTCCCCTCACAAGGAGATCCATGTATGCACCCTAGTACCTTCTTCTTTGCCTGTCCTCTCTGGGTCTACACATTGTACCTTGGTGATCATTTATTTAGTGGTTAATATTCATATACATGTGAACACAAACCACATTTATCTTTCTGAGTCTGAGTTACCTCACTTATGATATTTTTGTTCCATCCAATTGCCTGAAAAGTTCATGATGTCTTTTTTTTTAACATCTGATTAATACTCCATTGTGTATATGTACCACATTTTCTTTATCAGCTCTTCTATTGAGGGACATCTAAGTTGTTTCCAATTTCAGGCTATTATGAATAGAGCAGCAGTGAATATAGTTGAACAAGAGCCTCTGTGGTAGGATGAAACTTCCTTTGGGTGTATACCCAAGAATACTATAGCTTGATCATGAGGTACTTTCTCAACCTTCTGAGGAACTACCATTCTGAGTTTTCATAGTAACTATACAAGTTTGCACTACCACCAGCAATGGATGAGTGTTCCCCATATTTTACATCATCTCAAAATTGGGCTATCACTAGTATTACTGATCTTAACCGTTCTGACAGGTATAAGATAGGATCTCAATGTAGTAGTGATTTGCAATTCCCTGACAGCTAGGGATGTTGAACATTTAGTTAAGTGTTTCTCAGCCATTTGTGATTCCTTTATTGAGAATTACCTGCTTAGATCTGTACCCACTTTTTAATTGAGTCATTTGTTTTTTTATGTCAAGTTTCTTGAATTCTTTATATATTTTGGATGCTAGCCCTCTACTGGATGTGAAGTTTGTAAAAATCCTTTCTTAGGCTGCTGCTTTGTCCTATTGAGGGTGTCCTTGCCTTTTTAGAGACTTTTCCCTTTCATGAGATCCCATTGATTAATTGTGATCTTAGTGCCTGTGTTATTGGTGTTCTGTTGAGAAAGTCATCTGTGCTAATGAGTTCAGGGAGGTTCCCCACTTTCTCTTCTATCAGGTTCATTGTATCTGGTTTTATTTTGAGGTTATTGAGCCACTTGGAGTTGAATTTTGCATAATGTGATGGGTATGGATCTATCTGCATTCTTCTGCATGCAGCCATCCAGTTTGATCAGCATCATTTATTAAAGATGCTCTCTTTTTTCTAGTGTGCATTTCTGGCTTCTTTACTGAAAATTAGGTGTTCCTAGGTAGGTAGGTTTATGTTTGGGTCTTCATTTCTATTCCATTGTTCAACATTTCTGTTTTATGCCAATGTCATGCTGTGTTAATTACTATAGCTCTGTCGTATAACTTCAGAGCAGGAAATGGTATGACCTCCAGCACTTCTCTTATTGTTCAGAATTGTTTTAGATATCCTTGTTATTTTTTGTGTTTCTATATAAAGTTGAGAATTATCATTCAAGATCTGGAAAGAATAGTGTTGGAATTTTGATGGTGAGTACCTTGAATCTGTAGGTTCCTTTAGGTAGGATGGTCATTTTAACTAGGTCAGTCCTACCGATCCATGAACATGGGACATCTTTCCATCTTCCATAACTTCTTTCTTTCTTCAAAGTCTTGATGTTTTTATTATATAAGTCTTTGACTTGCTCAGTTAGAGTTACCTAACTCTATTTTATTTTATTTTATTTCAGGCTATTATGAAATGTGTTGTTTCACTGATTTTTTTTCCTGAGTCTGATTGTTATTTGTATATAGGAAAGCAACTGATTTTTGTGAGTTAGTATTGTACTGTTACTTTGCTGAAAGTTTTTATCAACTGTAAGAGTTTCCCAGAGGAATTTTTAAGGACACATATATACTATCATATCATCAGTAAATGATACTTCAACTTCTTCTTTCCCAATTTGTATCCCCTTGATCTTCTTTGGTTGTCTTATTATGCTAGCTAAGACTTTGTCTTAGTTAGGGTTTCTATAGCTGTAAAGAGACACCATGACTATGGAAATTCTTAAAAAGGAAAACATTTAATTGAGGTACTGGCTTACAGTTCAGAGGTTCAATTCATTATTATCATGGTGAGGAGCATGCAAGCAGACATGTGCTGGCTACATCTTGATCAGAAGGTAACAGGAAGTAGACTGTATCACTGGGAGTCATATGAGCATAGGAGACTTCAAAGCCCACCCTCACAGTGACACACTTCCTCCTACAAGGCCATACCCACTTCAACAAGGTCACACCTCCTAATAGTACCACTCTATTTGAGGGTCATTTCCTTTCAAACCACCACAATTCAAGTACTATATTGAATAAGTATGGAGAGAGTGGACAACCTTGTCTTTTTTCTGATTTTATTGGAATTGCTTTGACTTTCTCTCCATTTAATTTGATGTTGTCTATGGGCTTGCTGTAAACTGCCTTTATTATGTTGAGGTATGTCCTTTGTATTCTTAATCTTTCCAGGACTTTTATCATGAAGGGGTATTGCATTTTGTCAAAGGCTTTTTCTGCATCTAATAAGATGATCATGAGTTTTTTCTTTTAGTTTGTTTATATGGTGAATTACACTTATTGATTTTTGTATATTGAACCATACCCGCATCTCTGGGATGAAACCTGCTTGATCATGGAGAATGATCTTTTTGATGTGTTCTTGGATTCTGTTTTCAAGTATTTTACTGATTATTTTTGCATCTATGAATTTGGTCTGGGACTTTTTTTGTTGGGAGATATGTAATAATGGTTTCTATTTCACTAGGTGATACAGGTCTGTTTAAATTGATTATCTGATCTTGATTTAACTTTGGTAAGTGGTATTTATTGAGAAAATTGTCCATTTCTGTTAAGTTTTCCAATTTGGTGGAGTAAAAGTTTTTAAAGTTTGTCCTTATGATCATCTGGATTTCCTCAGTGCCTGTTGTTATGTCCCCCTTTATTGTTTCTGATTTTGTTAATTTGGATATTCTCTCTCCATCTTTAGTTCATTTGGAAAAGGGATTGCCTATCTGACTGATTTTCTTTAAAATTAAAAAAATAAATTTCATTGATTATTTGTTTCTATTTTACTCATTTTAGCTCTCAGTTTGATTATTTCTTGCCATCTTGGGTATGGTTACTTCTTTTTGTTCTAGAAATTTCAGGTGTGCTGTTAAGTTGCTAGTATGAGACCTCTCCATTATTTTTTTTTATTTTTGACAGTTAGTGCTATGAACTTGCCTCTTAAAACCAGTTTCATTGAGTGCAATAAGTTTGGATATGTTGTATATTCATTTTCATTCAGTTCTAGAAAGTCTTTAATTTCCTTTTCATGTCTGTCTTGACCCTTACTTTTGTCTGTAAAGAGTTGTTCCATTTTCATGAGTTTGAAAGCTTTCTGTTGTTTCCTTTGTTGTTAATATTCAGCTTTAATCCATGGTGGTCTAATGCAGTACAGGGAGGTGTTTCAATTTTCTTTTATCCATTGAGACTTGCTTTTGTGCCTGAGTATGTGATCAATTTTGGAGAAAGTTCCATAAGGTGCTGAGAAGAAAGTATATTCTTTTGTTTTGAGAAGAAATGTTTTGCAAATATCTGTTAGGTCAATTTGGTTTATAATGTCTGTTAGCTCCAGTATTTATCTGTTTAGTTTTTGTTTGGATGACTTGTCTATTGGTGAGAGTGGAGCATTGAAATCTCCCACCTCAGTGTGTGAGGATCGATATGTGGTTGAAGCTGTAGTAGTGTTTCTTTTATAAACTTGGATACCTTTATGTTTGGGGCATAGATGTTAGCAATTGAAATATAATCTTGGTGGATTTTTTCCTTTGATGAGTATTCAGTGTCCTCCCCTATCTCTTTTTATTAGTTTTGATTGGAAGTCTATTTTGTTAGATATTAAAATGGCTACACCAGCTTTCTTCTTAAGTCAATTTTTTGAAGTATATTTTTCCAAAACTTTACCCTGAGATAATATCTATCTTTGATGTTGAAGTATGTTACCTGGATGCTGTAGAAGGGTGGATCCTGTTTTCTCATCTATTCCCTTAGTTTGTATCTTTTTATTGAGGAATTGAGAGCATTGATGTTGAGAGATATTTGTAATCAATTATTGTTGAATCATGTTATTTTGTTATTTGTGTTGGTGGTGATAGTAGTCATAGTAATTGTGTGTGTGTGTGTGTGTGTGTGTGTGTGTGTGTGTTGTGTGTGTGCTTCTCTTCCTTTTATTTTGGTAGTCTGATGTTATTTTTCCCTGTGTTTAAATGGTTGTAGTTAACTGTCTTAGGTAGGACTTTTCTTTTTACCACACTTTCTCAGCTGGATTTGTAGCTAAATATTGTTTACATTTAGTTTTATCACAGAACATCTTATTTTCTCATTCTATGGTACTTGAAAGTTTTGTAAGGTATAGTAGTCTGGACTGGCATCTGTGGTCTCTTGGAGTCTGCAGCACATCTGTCCACGATGTTCTGGCTTTAGAGTCTCCTTTGAGAAGTCAGGTGTTATTGTCATAGGTCTCTCTTTATACTTTACTTCGTCATTTTTTTCTTGCAGCTTTTAATATTCTTTCTTTGTTCTGTATATTTAGTGTTTTGATTATTATGTGCCAAGGGGACTATCCAGTTCTATTTGGTCTTCTCTCTGCTTCTTGTACCTTTATAGTCATCTCTTTGGGGTCGTAAAATTTTTCTTCTATGATTTTGTTGAAAATATTATCTGGACCTTTAAGCTGAGATTCTACTTCCTCTATTCCTATTAATCCTAGGTCTGGTATTTTCATAGGGTCCCAGATTTCATGAATGTTTTGTGTCAGCAAATTGTTAGATTTAACATTTTCTTTCACAGGTGTATCCATTTTTTCTTATCATCATATCTTCAATACCTGGGATTCTTTTTTATCACTGCCTATGGGAACCAGCCCCAAGGCAGCACATAAGGCTCAAAGGGAAATACACAGCATCAGTGAAGTTAAGACTTTTCTATCTGAGAGATTAGGAAAATGAAGACACTCACATACTCTCTTGGTGGTTCCTTTCTTTGTTCTCCTTTGTTCTTTCTTTTTCATTGCTTATATACCCCAACAAAATCTTTCAGGCAGTACAGGAGTCATAAAGAGGTTACATTCTATAGGTAAAGACATCATTAGAAGCAGAACCATCCCAATAACTCACATGAAATATATCCAAGTAGCCTGTCATGAGCAAGCAAGGAGTACATTTTCTCAGCCAACCCTTTTGTTGTAGTTATAAAGAATCAATTACTTTACTATCTGTCTTAAGAGGTAATCTTACAAGTAATTTTAAAGACATCATAGACCTAAACTGCTGAAAATCCCCAGATAATAAAAAAAAATGTGTATGTATAACCTATACTTTTGAGTGTAATAGCTACTTTGACCTTATGTCCTAGATTCTCTCAGGCAGGGAAAAAGCAATTAAACTAACCCACAACTATGTAAACATTTTGAACTAACACCCTGCAATTAGAAGGTATCTAGAGAGTACTGAGTCTCCAGGCAAGGAGATGCCTGGGTATTATAAATCCTCTAATTTAGGCTCAAGTCAAAATTCCTGAGATAGTGTATATATTTTAACTTTAGCTCAGTCAGTACTCCCATGATGATTTAGATCTCAAAATGTACTTTCTGTCCTGTGAGTGACTCCTGACTATCAAAAGAAGCCTATAGGCCTTATTTTGGGGAAATGGAGTCAAATTATTTTTTGTAGACCTGACTAGTCAGAATTTATTTTCACAAATTGAGGTCAGTAGTGTGTGAAAGGAATTAATCATTGCCAGTCAGCAATAATTGGGCTATTTTGTATTTACAACTTAGCCAGACAGCTCAGTTATGTCCTTGTGAACTATAATTTTTTTTCTGGGAATGTTTATCTTAAAAACCATTAGCAAGGCATCTGGTCTAATCTAAAGCTATTTTGAAGCTTTGTTTTACTTAATGATGCACATGAAACCTGTGGCTGCATTTCTCAGCATTAGGATTAAAGGAATTTGAGCCAGCCTGGCTCCTGGACTCAAATGTTTTCTGAGCTGTGATCTAAAGTAGCTCCTAAGTGAAAATCATAGGTCTCATAGAGCTCATAAGCATCAGCTATGAAACATATCCTAGTATTTATTTTTATTTATCAAAACTTTGTATTAATTAGACAATACAACTTAGGGAAGAATCATCTTCCTGACAATCCACACATAAATGTCCTGTAGATCAGGATGTTTTCATGAGATAAACATGCTACAATACAGGCAGTGAGGGATTCTCCCCATCCATAAACCCATACCAGATACCAGGGAAGTAGCAACATGTAAAAGCACAGCAAAAGCAAAAGACATCCAGAGTCTGTAGCCTCGTGGCTTTGCTTAATGAGGTTGTACCCATCAGAGAGGTTTTCTTTTGGTGGGTTGATATCTAGAACTTCAATTGTCACCTGTTGTTCCTGTGATATGGCTACCAGCACTTTCTTACATTTCTTATATTCTGTTGGTGAAGCTCACCTCTGTCACTCTTGTTTGAGTGTCCAAATTTTTCATTTCCAGAATCTCTTGGTTTATTTTCTTCATCCATTCTACTTCCATCTTTAGGTCTTAAACCATTTTATTCCTTTCTTTTCACTATTTGTTTGTGTTTTCCTGGATTTATTTACAGTATTTATTCATTTCCTCTTTAAGGACCTCTATAATCATTATATAGGCTGTTTTAAGGTCTTTTACTTGGACTTCAGCTATGTTGGAATATTGAATGCCTATTGTGGTAGATTTACTGTAATCTAGTTTAGACATATTGCCCTGACTGTTACTGGTTGTGTTTTATGCTGACATCTAGGAATCTGGAATTGGATGATTGTAGGTCTGAATGATGATAACTTGCTTTGTCTCTGTTGGGTGTTTTGTTCCTTAGTTTCTGCTTCCTTCCTGGACTTTAGGAGAGTGTAGTTGCTATATTCTGCCTGATAGGAATTTTCTGTGGACCTATTTCCCTGTTCTGCCCAACTGATATGTACCCAATGTATACTTGCAGGTATTGTAGGCTAAGATAATGGGATAAGTTGAAGAAAGAAAAGTTGAAGGAGAAGATCTTTGTAATTCTTTGGGGATGGGATCAGAAAGGAAGGGAAAACTGTAACAGGTTTTCTGCTACAGAGCTGGGCATGAGACTGGGGGAATAGACTCTGGAGGGATAGAAAAATGGGTATGGATTCACTGTCAGCCTACTTATATCCCTGAAAAGCGTGGACTTTGGGTTAACAGAGAGTGATTTCTGGAGTTGGAGCATGGGACAAAGCAAGAGTGCAGGCAGGCTAGAAGGGGAAGATCTGTGGGATCACAGAAGATGGGGATGGGTGGAAGGGGCTACCATAGATGTTCTGCTGCTGAGCTGGGGATGAGCTAAGGGACTGGATGTGGGGAAACAGGAGGAGAAAGTGATATTTGATTGAGTACTTTCTTTGGTATTTCCCCCTCTTTATCTTAAGTGAACAGACATTTCTTCCTAATAAAGTTATTATAATAGTTAATCTTGGTTGTCAATTTGTCTCTATCAGGAATCAAGTAAGAGACAAGCCATTGAACATACATGTGAGAAATTATCCATATTTTATTAACCTCTAAGCATAGTTGTAAGAGATCTGCTTTATTACACCAACTGAAGTGAGAATCCTTCCTCTGAATGTAGGTGGCACCTAACCACAGAACTTAGATATAAGGAACACATAATGAAAAGCTTTGGGGCTTTTGCCTACTTGTTTCTACATTTCACTGTCAAGTTTATCTACCCTGTTGCATCTGCTGCAACTGTCATGGCTGCTGTTTCCTTCAATATTTGCAGACACCAGAAACCCTGGTTCTTCTGCCATCTAACTTCAATTGAAGACTAGTGAATCGCCAGGAATCCTCCATGCCCTTAACATCAATTTGGATGGCTGAAACATTTAGCTTCATAGCCTAAGATCTACCAGTTCTCAGACTCTCAAGCATGAAGGCTCCCATTATGGAACTACTTAGACAATATCCCATAAGCCAATCTAATAAACCACTTTCTGTATGTTCTGTTTTTGTGGAAAACCCTGACAAATATATTCATGTAAAGGTATTAACATTTTTAGAAGGTGTTTACATATTTTAGTACTTCTCCAAATGCTTAATCTATATGTATTGATGATACTATTCTAATTTACTTTATCATGTTCATATGGAAATGAAAGACAAAATTATTTTTTACCTAATTGGAGTATTATGTTTGTGTGTGCAAGGATACCTAGAAGTTTGGAACTGGCTATTGACCAATATATATATTATGTAAATGATGATTGATTGTTTATTAAGGATGTGCACTTAGCATAATCAATCATATCAGGACCATGTAAAACCACTGAAAATGTTAAAAATCTCTCTTTAAGCGACATTTCACTGTGTAGATTTAGTGGTCTAGTGGGGAGGTAGAATCTTGAGCAAATGAGGAAGATACTATGAAGTTGTGCCTCTAAATCCATTCTTGCCTGCATATGTTTTCTTTCCATTCATGCTGTGCCATTTTTGCTTATGTGAAAATTGTATGTGAACATTTTATTTCCCTAGCTGTTTCTATTATCTGTGGCTCTTACAGTCTTTACAGTGGGAAAATGGACCGACTGGTGAAACTGGTAAACTGTTGGTTTAGAATTAAACCTAATAAATAAATTGTAGTTTTCTTTTAGATTAATTTGTGTCTTCCATTTAAATTGTTGATCTTAGACCATATTGTTTGAAATACCTGACTAGTAGTCTCTTAAGACCTGTAAGAGCAGGAATGACAGATCATTTTCTCTTTCTTTAGAGAGGGAATAACTTTTAGGACATTAAACTCAGAGCCTTATGCAGTAAGTATACACTCTACCATTGAGGCGCATGCCCAGTTGATTTGATATTAATTATTTCTTTCTCTGTTTTTCTGGCTGTCTCTCTCTCTCTCTGTATCTCTGTGTCTCTGTATCTCTGTCTCTTTGTCTCTCTGTCTCTCTGTCTGTCTCTCTCTCTCTCTGTGTGCCTCTCTCAACATGTAAATAAATCTTTTCTGATTAGCCTTGCTTTACCAATTGAATTAATTTTTCTGGCAAACTTGGTCTATATTAATTTTCTCTATTGTGCTTCTGTTTTCCTAGCTACATCCTCTGTTTACTTCTTAGTGCATTTTATGTGCCTTGTGTAATTTTATTGTATTTCAAGTGGAAACATTCATTAGTTATTTTTAACTTTTCTCTTAATACAATCAACCAATCTATAAGTTCTCCTCCAAATCCTGTTTTTTTATTATACTACCTAACATTTTTATGTGCTTTCATTCTTAGTCAATTGAAACATTTTAAAGTATTTTGTTATTTCCTTTTGATACAGAGTATCTAGAGTAATGTTTATTTATTAAAGATTTGTTTCATTTAAAAATCTTTATATATATATATATATTTATATATATAATAGTTCTTATCCCATCATATCATAAGAAAAAAAAGGTAAGATTTTGCTCCCTAGAAGCCATCATGTATTTTTCTTCTGGAGTGTTCCATGTCCACTTAGAAAGAACTTCCAATTGTAATTGTTTGGTCAAGGAGTCTATGAATAACAATTAGCTCACCTATTTTTATAGTTTTCCCAAGATCTTATATATTACTAATGTTTTTTACTTAATGTTTATATCAATTACTAAAATAGTAAAGTTGCCACATCTGAGGACAGTTATTGATTTATCTACTTTTCTCTTTTATTGTTTTCCCTTCCATTATTTGAAGCTTGTTTCTTCAATCATTACATAATTTTCCAAAAGCCTGAAAATATTCCTTTGAGGGCTTATTTTTAAATAATTTTAGCCACTCAGATTTTATGTTGACTGTTCTTTTGTGGTATACTTTTTCTCATTTGTTTTCAACTTCCTGACTTTGTCAGTAAAAGTCTTTTCATTTAGAAACCTCTCTTTTCTTACTTGCAGTTTTAGCCAACTTACATGTAACTACATAGATTATTAGTTTAGGGGTATCATTTTACTATTTATTTCGCTTATTATGTTTTAAATTATGCTTCTGATGTTTAACTACAGCCCTTTGGCTCCTGATACTCTGAATTGCTATCACTCTGTTGAATTTGGGGAAACAGTTTCAATATAGCATCTCTCACTATCATCTTTGTCATAAGTAATGGCAATATAGGTCATTTCAAGAGTGACTACTTGACTCATCAAAGTATTTCCAAAAGCTTGAAGAAAGATATCTTCAGCACAGTCCTGAAGCAATGAGGAAACAGCAAATTCAGCAATGTTTCATTGCAACATTTTCACTTTCAGAAACTCGAAATGCATACTTGTACAGTGCCAAGTAAAGTCAGGCACTCACCTTCAATAATTGTGGGTTATATTTATATTCATGTTCCGATAAATAAAAATGTATTTCCAAGTTTACATAATCAATAAAGACTCCCTGCCTAAGGTACTCATATCAATTAATCCAACCCAAGATAACTACATCTCTTCTACTCATATTCAGCATCCTTAAAATCATTCTAAACATGGATTTCATATATTTTGATCAATGTAGATTAGTCAAGTTTTGCAAAATAGTCATAGAGGATTATAGTATGTATTTATGAAACACACTTTTAATTTGATCCAGAGGACAGTTAACAATTAAGTCTGCTTATATATCTAGGATACATACTGCTACCATAATGTTGAGGAGAGATCAAAGTTACAGATTTTCTCAGTAGCCTCCCTTGGAAGAGATTATTCAATGTATTTTGGTATAGGTGTGAGGAGGCTGATACTCTTGACTAAAAATACTCAGCCAAGTTGAAAAAAATTAAACTTCTAAACCTAATAAGAATCATAAATGCCACTTTTGTAACTTTCAAGGTCACATTAATTCACAATTAATTACTAACTTTAACAACAGCAACAACAAAAACTTACAAGGTTATGGAATTTACTAACTTTATAATCCACCCTCCACAGACTTGGTCTTGATCTTCAGGATTGTCTCTTCTCTGACTAACACAAACATATTTGTTGTTGTTGTTGTTGTTTTGTTTTGTCTCTTTTTTGTCCTAGTTAACCTACCAGATTTTGAGGCAAATATTTGAGTCTTGAGCTCAATTTTTTTTTTTACTACCTGATTTTCGGTAAAGTAGAAGTGGCAAAACAGACCCATCACCCCTGGATTCTATTTCTTTAGGTTTTATGGACACTTTATTTCTGGTGAACACAAATAGTCATTAGCTGTTTGTCATGGTAATAGTTAGGCTATCAACTCACCCTTCTACTAATATCAGAGTTGCAAATGTTTCCGCATGTAGTCACATGAAAGAATCAATCCAGATTCCTGTCCCTAATTGTGCTGACAAACTTCATCTAACCAGAATCAACCAGAAATCACAATAAACTCGGAGTAAGAGATGAGCAAATTGTCATATCAGACCTTATACAACTTCAAGAGAAGGCAAGAAAATCAAAGTTCAGAAAGCAGAGTTAGGGATCAGAAAAATAAGTAATGGAGCAGTTCCCTAAGTGCTGGTAAGTGATACATTTGAGCTTGAAAGAGCCAAAAAAGCCAAGCATGACAGACTGTCAGCATGAAATAAAAAAGGATGTGATATCTGGATTCCTGTGAGAAGCTCTGAAATTCCCTACATCTGCACCTAAGCATCTGGTCGAGCAGGACTTCTGTTAGTGGGCCTTTATGTCTGCTTGGCTCAGAGGCTGTAGAGAAACTGAACCCCTGTGAGCACTGTGAGCACTGAATGCAGAGCAGCCCCTTCCATCTCGTCCTTAGTCCACCTGCCCTCAGAACCCAGCTATTATGACACAGACTGGTTCAGACGTAATGAAGACAGACTGAAATCCATGGCCCCCTGGCTCAGCTGAGGTCCCAGGACAATCCAAACACACTTTGCCCATCATGGAGGTAGACCATTCTGTTCTCAGACACTCCAGTGCAGTAAATCTGGCCCAGCTGACATAAGCGGAGAACTGGTGAAAGAAACATACCACTAAGCACTGTCAAATCACAGGTTTATAGACAAAATATACATTGTTTCTGCAAGTGAAAGATCATCAAAATTTTTCTCCATAAGGTCACATATAGCTTTTGCTATACATTCTTTACTCTTCAAGATTGTTTTTAAAAAGATATAATACCAAGAAATATTATTCATATAAAATAGACTACAGGTTAGAACTGTCTTGCAGGGAATCCTTTACTATTGTGTTAGGCCATTAAATTCTGAGTATTCATAGAATATCAATAAAGTATCAAAACAACTCGTTACATACATTACACAAAGCTGAATTTCCATGTAAAAGGAAACAAAGAATCCCCAGCTCATCAACTGTTATTTTAATGTGTGTGTTGTATGCATGTGAATATACTGAGACACAGAACAGGCATCATTAGGATGTTAATGTTATCTTTATAGACTACAAATAGGAGATCAAACACCAAGTGTAATCATAGAAACATCCTTATAAAAATCATCTTCCTCTGGGGAAGGGAACAGATAAATCTATTGAAAACTGCTTTATTCTAGGGTGTCTGTAGTACTATGGCACTATTACATACATTGTATCTGTCTTTATAATAATCTCATGTAGAAGGTGTTATTACAATTCTTTTACTCTTAATGAAACTTGGTTTAGAGAAATCAGTTTTCTCAAAATCCCATTTTTAGTGACAGGAAAAGTTTGGCTTCAAATCCAGTTCAATCTATCAACCTTAAAAGCTTATGCTTATAAAAATTAGCCACGAAATATATTTTTCCTCTTTTTTATTAGAATACATTAATTTTATTACACTTATTTATTTATTGTGCATGCATACACGAGTGTATTTGTGTCTGTGTGTTGTATATGTATGTGTGTGTATGTGTGTTGTATGTGTGTATGTGTATCTGGGTTTTTTTTTTTTTTTTTTTTTTTTTTGTGTGTGTGTGTGTGTGTGTGTGTGTGTGTGTGTGTGTGTGTGTGTTTACCTGTAGACATCAAAGAACAACTTAGGGGAGTTGGTTCTTTCCATGTGGGTTCCTGCTTGCCCCCCTGAGTCATCTCTTCAGCCCAGCATGTGCTAATCTATAAGACAAGGGGTTTCATTATGAATTTTTCACACGTGTGTTTAAGGTATTTTGATCGTATTCACTCCCCCATGACTCTTTCCTGTGCACTCTCACCCCTCCAATAACTTCACCTAAGGTCTGTTCTCACCTCATGGGCAGAGGAAAAAACTGAGTGGCTGAGAGCTCGCTGGGATCACTGGTGTCAGCAGGAAAGCTAGTCCTCCTTTCCGTACTGAACTCTCATCTTACTGTGGGATATTTCTCAGAAGCCGTGTATTGATATATACAAACAGTGAGATAATACTTTTTTCTAATTGTGGATTTAAAAGTATTACCTTCAGATTTTTATTTATAAGCCAATCTCTTCAGAATTTATGAAAAAGTTTTTAGTAAATTAATATATATGTAAAAATCCTTCTCAAGTAACTGAAAATATGTTCCCATTTTAGGTATTTTAATAGCATGTATCACTTTCATATATAAAAATCTCTGATCATTTTACCTCAGTATCCTACTCTCTTTTGTCCTCATCATGCACCCATCACCCAAGTTTTAGTTGTTTTCATCTAAAAAATATGGAGGCCTAGATGATGTAGACTACCCTAGACAGTAGACTACCTCTGAGTTGAGCACAGCCATGACAGGTCAATTTCCCTTGGTGCTATAATTTTGTGATGTATACTAACTCATGTTAGGCACTGTGAAAGTTTCTATACCAGGAGTCAACAAAAAATGCATGGCTATCCACCTCAGCAAAGGATGATGAAATGCAAAGTCTTAAAGAGACTCTGGACCCACAACACAGGTTGGCGTTTTTCCTGTATTAGTTGCAGAGCTCCACTGCAGCTCATGCATGACAGAGCACTGTAATGGGAGGGTTAAGTTAATAGGAACACAGTTAGTCCATCCCTCTTTTGTTTGGATAAGCCAAAAATGACATTTCCCATTAAAGTACAGTTACTCTCATTTGGGCAGAGATTCTCAGAGATAAGACTTTCCAAATGACTACTTCTGCACAGTAAAATATATTCCAAGCCATATGTAAACTCTGTGGTGTATAGTGATGCATTTTGCTTGCCCTGCTGCAGTGGTTTAATTCAGAACACTACACAATCAACACATTCTGGAAGGAGTAACACAGCAAGGCAAAAACTCTGGAATGTCTCCTGTGGCTGCAGCAAAGTTGGAGTGAATGAGATATAAACTATTATTGAATCCAGCTCCTGAGATATTGATGTCTTGTTTCTGCAGAATAACTTAATCTATCCTGATTAATATACCCAGCAACTCCAAGGTGCTCCATCTATCAGGATTCGGCTGATTCTAAAGAACTTGCTCAATAGATCTGTTAGTGCTTCAGAATGGAGAAATACAAACACATCATGTCACGGTAAAGCCTCATTGTCTCCACCAAGTAGAAATCATTGATTGGTTCAAATGGAGGACAAACCTTAATGTATTTGGTTTTCTTTTTGAGGTTTTGTTAAATATTTCTATTCTTTACTAATTTTGGAAAGACTCATGTGGGGAATGGAGGAAGCCCTGAGTAAGGAGTGAATGAAACCCTCTATGAATATGTGGTATTGACATGACCACAGCAATGCCCATACTTCAGCAGCTGAACCTGCGTTCATATTGGGAAGAGAATATGGTGGAGAGGGTCTGGTAGGAGCTGATGAGTGAGTGTATATATGTGATATATATGATATATACATGATGAAAATACATTGTATAGGTGTATGAAATTCTCAACTAATAAAAAATAATGTATTCCCCAAAATAGGAAAAGAGAGATGAGTAGTATCTTAGTCAGGATTTCTATTAATGTGATAAAACATCATTACCAAAAGCAACTTGTGGGGGGAGTGGGCTTATGATATCTTGCAAATTAAAGTCAAGGCAAGAACTTAAGGCAGGAACCTGAAGGCAGAAACTGAGCGAGAGGACATGGAGGATGGCAGCTTACTGACTCCCTACCCATGGTGTGCTCAGCCTGTTTTCTTGTACAGCATGAGATAACCTGCCCAAGAATGGTACCACCCATTTAATAATCTGGCATCTGTAGCATGGTGAAATGGACATGAGAACCTTGCCAATATGAACTCTGGTCACCATGAACTGGGCTTTCCAAAGAAATCTAACACCTGAAGGGAACTCATCACAAGATCTTCTAATATTGGATTTCTTTGGGGTTACTCTTAGACTCTCATTAGTAATTTCTTCTGGATTCAAGCTCCCACTTGTGTAGGGAGCACTGGCACATGGGAGTGATGTTACAGATATTTGCTATATAATGGAGTATTTCTCCAAGAAGACAGACATTTGGGGGTTTCTCTCAAATGTAAAGTATTTCCATTTTGGACTTGTATCTCCTGATCCCCCATACATTATAGACTTTACTGAGAGATGAAATGCATCCTAACAACATTGTGCCCCACTCAGAACCTCACAGCTTAGTAAAAGGTCTTGACTGGGAAGATAAACCCTCCATTCTTATTGGGAGGAGGTTGATGCTCTCTGCTTATACTACTTTGTGACAATCTGGGGATAAAAAAAGCAAGGATCTTTAAACACATTTCACCTGAAATAGCCCTTTGGGTATCATCAGCAATGTTGTTGAGCATTGCAAATCAGATGGAGGTTGCAAATCACAGCCCCCAAACATTTATAGAGTCTACCTAGAACTGAGATGGGTTTTCAGTTGATTTATCAAGTCCTACACCCCAACCCCAACTAAGTTCAATCCAAGGTATAAGGAACTATAAACACAGTGGATACAAGTAAGTCTTAAGTTAGAACATTTTAATTTAGAAGAAATATAAATGTGGGTTTCATAGGGGCCATTGTTGAATGGTAATTTCTTTGATTATCGCTTGTCTTCTTTCTGGTAATTGATGGAAGTGTGCAAGCTACTTCAAGTGGACAATTGCTCACACTGGTGTTTTTGAAATATCATAAGCAACAGAAGCGTCTATTGAACCATCATTTCTCAAAGGACTCATTGAAACACGTCCTATGTACTTTTTGTCTTGGCAGCTACCAATCTGGAAGTGCATTTTAAAAACCATGTAATGATTTTTCTATTTATTTGTGTTCTTATTGCTTTTGTTGCTTAGTACGTGATTGTATCAGAAAATGATTTATTTGTACTTGCAGACAAGGTGCGTTTGCTCACTTTATTTTATTTTTCAAATGTAGGGATGTCTTAGTTAGGGTTTCTATTGTTGTGAAGAGACATCATGAGCATGGCAACTCTTGTAAAGAAAAGTGTTTTATTGGGGCTGGCTTAGTTTCAGAGGTTTAGTCTATCATCATCACGGAGGGAATAATAGTGGCATGCAGACAGACATGGTGCTTGAGAAGAAACTAAGAGTTCTGCATCTGGATCTGCAGGCAGTAGGAAGTAACTCCAAGTCACATCTATTCCAACAGGGCTATACCTCCTAATAGTGCCACTTCCTATGGGCCTTTGGGAGCCATTTTCTTTGAAAACACCACATTGTTTTCTGAAATGACATTAAGATTTCACATTGCTTCTGCTGGAATGGGAAACTGGTAAGTTTGGCAAATATAGAGGCCATTTTCCTGTCAACTTTTCCACCTAGAAGCATGTAAGTTTCACTCTCTCTCTCTCTCTGTAAACATAAGATAACACACTGCTTAAGTTCTAACATTTTTAAGAGAACTTTTCTAGCTTGATCCTCAGTAGACTGGCTGTTTTTCTCCTGAGTTCCAAACTGTGGGTACATTTTTCTGTCCCCCATTAATTTATAGTCATATGCAGGTTCTTGCCTCTAAAAGGATGATTTGTTCTATATTGTGCATGAATGGTCTTTATGAGACTTTATAGCTCTAGCTTCTAGAATACATTAAGTCCCTCCTGTTCTCAGCCAAATTTTTCCTTCTGATCATTAATTTTGGATTCAAATTTCCTTTTTGAGTATCATTCAACAGCTCTTTCTTCTTCATTTTTTTCTTTTTTAAAAAATATTCATGCTAGGGTATTTTAAAAATAATTACCTTTCAATGATTTATACTGGTATGTTTAAGGTGAAGTCATTATTTTCTGCTAAGTTTCCCAAATTAGAAAAATACTCTGGCATTGAATTCTGGGGTGAGATATTAGAAATGAGAATCAAGCTTATACTGAGTAGTACAGGACCAAGACTATAATAATAAGCATAAATGATAATAATAATAACAATAAAGGAGAAGAACAAGAAGAAAAAGAAGACATTCAGCCATCACTCATTATTATGCTATTGTTGAGAATCTATGCTGTGACACAGAAGATGACATTATGGTTCAGAATGCCATACTGCCATATTTTATTTGTTTCACTGTTGCTTGTTTGTTTGAGAAAGGTTCTTGTATATCTCAGTTTGCCTTGGCTCACTATGTATGTAAGAGTGACTTTGAATTTCTGAGGCTCTTGCTTCCACCTTGAAGTGCCAGAATTACACACAAGCATCAAGCATCACTACCATTGCACCTGCCTTAGATTGTACTTTTTCAAATCCTGGCTCTGGCACCAACTGTAGGGCCTTAGAGAAGTTATTTTATATTTTATTGTCTGCTTTTTTCAGATGGGGTCAACTTTTCACCATTTCATGTGCTTTTGTGAAACATTAAGTTGATATATGCAAGGCAATTATAACAATTCTAAGCATATATTAAATCCTGGTGATCAGTTATGGTTCTGTTTCAATGGACAGTTTTCTCTGTCTTCTACTCTTTGTCACTGCTGTAGACCATATACTATCATTCATTTAATACATTTCTTGGCACAAGGTAGTGCTTCAGTGTTGTGTGTTTGTGTGTTTGTGCGTGCGTGTGTGTGTGTGTGTGTGTGTACTAGATTATAGAATTCTCAACACTTCTATAAGAAAATGAAATTTACATAGGCAGATATCGATATGATTTGTTTTATTGATCACAAAGTCTTCACTTGCCTTTGGAAACCTCTTTAACCAGCTTCACCCCCAGTGATAAAGAGGGTGCTGCTGTAAGTATTCTAAATATTCACACTTCTCTTCTGCACTTTTTCTTATAGTTTTATTTTCATTACTTTTCCACATGAATTAAAATACATTAATCATTCACTGTTTTCTTCCTCTAGATATCTAACATCATCGCTCCTCATGTTTCACACTAGCACTTTTGCTATTTTGATTTCATATGACTCCTTCTCTCTTCTGCATATCGCTAATCCCTCTCTCACCTGACAATTCGTGGATTTTCATCTTCAAGTCTCTTAAAGACCTTAAGGAGGACAAAATTTGAACCTCTTCTCTTAACAATGTGTCTCCCTCCATAATGAGAAATTTCTTTTTCTGGAGTAGCAATTTCAATATTCGTGTATGCTCTTTCTGTCAAAGTTATTCCATCTACAGAAATTATTCCACATCTTGGCCAGTTACTTAGATGTAAAAAAAGTTTAAAGATGGGCTGGGGATATAATTCTGTTGGGAAAGTGCTTGCTTAGCATATGTGAGACTCTGGGTTCCATCCCCAGCACTGAATAAACTCAACATGCTAGTGTACATTTGTAATCCAACTCAGGTAGTTGAGTTAGGACAATGAGAAATTCAAGACCATTCTTAGCTACATAGAAATTTCAAGACCAATCTGGGTTGGATGAGTTCCTGCCTTTAAAAAAAAATGTAAGATTATATTAGATTGTGAGTCAGGTGGCTGTCTAATGTGAGTGGCCCGGGATCCTCTGAGGTTTATATATAGTGAATCAACTCCAGGACTTCCTGATGGCAGGAATGTGAGAGAATCCCATGGTGAGAGAATCACCACACAATCAATGTCATTCAGGACAAAATCTAGAAAAGCAGACACTACTCTTAAAAGACTATGGGTTGAGAGAACACAATTACTGCTTCATTTTTCTCTCCCTCAATGCTTTATAGCATCACATCCTGTACTCTTGTGTTGTTCCTCTCTAAGCTTGGAAAAGAAAAAATCCTATTATCTAAGAAACCCAAATGGCCATCTACTGTGTTCCTGGTGTTATAGACTATACTGTCCATCATAATTCCTGTGTTGAAGCCCTGAACCACAATTAAAAATGTAACTATCCAAGACTGTGAGGATAAAGTACCTAGCCCAGTTTAATGTGGCTTCATTGGAGGAAATGGAGATACAGAGGAAAAACCAAGGTTGTATACAAGGGGAGACCAAATGAGAGCATGGAAAGAAGATATCTGCCCACCAGCCAAGAAGACATACATTGAGGAAGACCTGATTCTGCCCATATTCTGATCTTGGATATCTAACCTCCAGAAAGTAAGCCAGTGAATTTCTGTTGTTACATCCACCTGTGTGTAGAATTTTATCATGGCAGTTTTGTCAGTCCAGTTTGGCATAACTGTTCACCCCAGCATTTCTCAAAACAATCAGGTGGGAATCAGATATAATGATCCCATTCTAATTGTATTAAATAATTCCAATGGTAAGTATGTTGCTCTAATACCAGGGCTAAAATTCAAATGAAGAAATCATTTCCACATTATTTATAGCATATTCCCTCCCACCTTCAGTCTGTTTTCTCTACTACTCACAAGTACGTAGAACACTCTTTATTCTTGTCTCCAAAAGAAAGTTTAAAAATTCTCTTTGTTTGTAAACCCTGTGAGGCAGGCAAGAATAGGTAATATCTTAGCAATCAAGGACTCCACTTGGTTTGGTCTGGATATACTCACTCCTTCTAATAATACAGCCTGAGACCTTTACCTGCATGAACTATGTAAAGAGCACCACCACCAACACCAACACCAAACAATACAACTAACAATCAGTTGGCCACTAAGGTCTCCCAGCTGTACTAAGCTGAGTACATAGATTATGTGAAGAGATTCTATATAATAAAATAAAGACCGCTTTCCCTTAACAGCCACCAAATTTAGATAGATCTTAGTCAATTACAATTTAGTTGTGTCTGGGTATAAATGTAGGCTTCCCAATCCATCCTGGATTAATTTTTTAGGTACATATGCAATGAAGTAAGCTATGTCCTTTCTAATAAAATCCCCTGTCTACCATCTTATGACCATGCATAATCAGGAACACATATGATTAAAATCAGATGAGTTGTGGCAAGAAGTTAAGGTAAGGCAATTGCAGTAACCTGTCTTTGTCAAATAGAGAACCATCCAAATTACAACCCTGGTAACAAAACTCTTCCTCTTGAACCTCACAAAAGAAAGCTCCAAACAAAATCTGGATTCCTATAGCAACTTTACTAGCATGGTTTACTGTCAATCTTGACAGTGTGTTTATTTCTTGCTTGTTCTATCACCTTATTTTGAATTTTTTTTTACAACTTTGTAATCTGTGGGATTTTATTTCATTCTCAAATTAGGCCAAGAACCTTCAACTCTGACCCAAATTCTTCAAAACCAGCATCCCACAGGTTCATTTTGATTTACACCATTTCCAATACTTGAAAAAGATGTGTTCATTAGCTGTGACCAGTTTTTGCTAAATTCACATAAAATCTTGGTTATTTAGGTACTGGCTCTTTTAACCCTCACCTCTGTCTGCGGCCACATGATGGCACCAGGTTCAAGCCTACATTGCCACTATACTTGACAAGGATTTCTTGGTCCAGGTGAAAGTAGCCATATGTTCCACCATGTTGTAGCAGAGACTTTGAGGCATCTTGCATTCTTCCAACTTTTCTTCTATTCCTTTTCTGACTAGTGTGCTATTCATATAAAGGAAGCTATCCGAGTCTAAAGGGAGAAGTCAGTTCAAATAAACTTTTATAGTCACTTAAGCTGAACTGATTTTCATCACTGCAGGAGGATGAAGGAATATGCTACATTGGTCTTGGTCATGTTGATCTTCTCACTGTCCTCGATAGCCAGTGATTTAGTTACCATTCCTGATGCCTGGGGAACTCGCTATCTTGAATTACTTATGGTTTTTCCTTTCCATTGGGGCAGTTATTACTTCCTTACAGATTCTCCATTTACATTATTTTCTGGTACAACTTAATGCTCTCTGAAATAGTCTTGAGATGTTTTTCATAACTAGTATATTTTCTGTCTTCTCCAAAAAACTGTAGCACTTTGAGAACAAATAGAAGATTATGAACACAGCCTCTTCAGCACAGTGCCTTGATTATATGTCTAGCACCAACAGATTGGCTGTATAATATTAAGTATGTTATTTTTCTTATTTTAAAATTTGACATAAGGATATAATTTAACTCAGATTCATTGCTAGGATGAAGATAAAATGTGTAAGGTTCTTAGAATTGTGCCCAGCACACAGCAATCACATAGTGAAGTTTATATTAATTATTAATGCCACTGGTATATATATATATATATCTGGGATCAAATGGGGCCATGAAGAGGCTTGTTGATTATGTATTACGTGGATAGATAGGCAGATGCATGAATGGATGGATGGAGGAATGCCTGCAGAAAGACTTAGGAAATGCGTTTGACAGAGACATAAGTATTTCATAGTTGGAAGCTGCAAGCTGCCAATGATAGTCTAATTGAAACAAAAGTGCAGCTTAATCCCAACATTCAACAATGATGATAATAATAACAATATTTACAATAAAATACATTTCACAATTACCCATTACTAGCTACCAGACATTTCTTTTGTTACCTACATTATATAACTTATTGTTAAATTCAATTCCCAGGTTTCTTTCTTGTTTTGTGGGCCTGGGAGTTGAACCCAGTGCATGTGCTAGGCAAGCACTCTACCACTGACCATCTTTCCAAGTCTTGTTTTAAAATTTATTTTGAGATGGGGTCTTTTCACAACATCATCAAATTATTTGAATCATTCAATTTTCAGGATCATAAATTAAGTGAACATAAAATACCCATCCCTAGCTTCGCACATATACTCATGGGTTAAGGTCTTTTTCAGCGGCTCATAACCCGGTGAGCTCCCATTTGTGAGATGTCTGTCCTGAGACTTTCATAAGATATAAGGGAGAGATGATCTATCTCCCAGTAGACATAGCGGGCATTCCTGAAAGGTTGACCTTTGGAATGTGTTTTGTTTTTAACTTTCTTTCCTTTGAGTTATCATAATATTCTTTGATATGCAAATAAGTGGAGAAAACAAAATTTAAGTCACAAATCTGAGAACAATGTTTGTCTGGGATTCAAATCTGTATCCCATTTGTTCTCACTGTTTCTGAGCTATAAAGTGTAATGACCACTCTCAATTTTTGTCCTCTCAATTGTGGAAATCAGTTCTAAAAGCAAAACTGGTTGGGAATCTACAATATGGCCAATGCACACACGGCATGTCATCTCCCTAAAGTGTAGATTGCTGTACTGAATGCATCTAGTGATTTTTAGAATCAGCTGTCACCCTCGTCCTTTTAATCCCATGGTTCTTGGTAGCCTTCAGCTTGTGATATTCTTGCTGTACACTGCATTTGAGGAGAGCAGAAGTGGCCTGGAGCTCTCCCCAAGTGGCTGTGTTCCAAGCAGTCCAACTAAGTGTGCACAGCACCACTCTGAGTGCAAAGTCACTGTCCTTCTGAACGTGAGCATCTGAAGCAGGCCCCCTCTTGCTCTTCCTGGTCTGCAGAGTGTAGGGAAGACAGTGCAGACATGGGGCCATAAATCACAGATAGCTTTCTGGAATTAGCTCCTCACTGAGGTGAACTCAAGGTAGGCTCCCCTCTGCTTTACTGAGAGGCTGCCTGAGAGTCGTGTTGCTTCAGTATCATAAATCAGTACCAGGCATGGGACAGCATTCTGACAGCAGGACAATGGTTGTCTTGGAAATAAGAAATGCAAATTTCTCTTTTCTCATTGCAAAGGCTACTGGTGGGTTTATTCTCTGATGTTGATCAATGACTTTAATCTATACCTACCCACAGTTTGTAAAAACATGGGATGCCTGTCAGCCTTCTTCCTCTCAGCTCAGAACTTAGGGAGTTTTTGATTTTACCAGGTGTCATGCAAGTTCTTTGGGCCACCTTGAAAGCCTGGCTATTAAAATGGAAAGTTTTGGAAGGCAGTTCTAATTGTACCTAGCCTTATCAAATGAATCCTGGAGGCTTCAACATTTGGGAGCTGGGTGACTTGGACAAGTTACTTGACCTCTTGGAGCCAGTATCTCCCATATCAAATATAGACAAAGACACTTAAAACAAGCCTGCGGTCACTCTTACAAACTGTATTTGCAAGAGTGTCATTTAGTACTATGTCATTCCTTCTTGCTGTTTGCTGCTACAGTCTATTGGGAGCACTGAATTGACATGGGAAGTTATATAAGAAAAGATGTCTGAAAAAGTTGTCCAGGCTAATGGGTTAAGCAAGATGAATAGAAATAGATGCTTTATGGAGAGACTGTACACTTTCCTTCATGCTAGTTAACAATAAGGTCTTGCTGAAAATGAAATGGAGATAATAGATAAAGAAAGAGGACTGTGAGAACTTCACCTAACCATATTATTACCCAGAATCCTATTGTTCATTTTCTGGAATCCAGAACAAGGTGTCTGAGTTGCTTTAGTAACACCATTACTAAACCAATTATATAAACATATAATCTATCTATAACTTATATGAGATTTGCATATGATACCAATGTTGATGAAGATATTCTCTGATGCTGGAAGATTTAAAAAATCCATTTATGGTCCTACCTCCCATATGAAACATAATACATCTAACACTTACTCTGGTCATATATGAAAGTATATAAACATATATTTGTATGTATATGTGTGCACATGTATAGAAATATTTAAAGGAAATGGGGATAATTAAGAACTTGATTTGAATCTTTGAGATTACTGGAAAATCTTGTAACTGGTGTGGGCTGACTGCATTCCTCACAAAATTCACATGTGGATATTTCCCAATCTTATGGCATTGGTAATGTGATTTTTAATATATGATTAAGATTAGATGAGGTCATGGGATCAGGGCCCAGTGATGGGAATGATTCTCTATAAGGAAGGACATAAATATTTTTTTTCTATTTTCCAACATATACACATAGAAGGTCACATGAGCACACAGCAAAGTGGCAGCTATCCAAAAGCCAAGATCCTAAACCTCATCCCCTGCAGTTCTACCTTGGTCTTGCATTGTCCAGAACTGAGAGAGATAAGATATAATAAGCTTCCATTGTTTAGAATTCTCATTCTTGTAATATTTTCTTAATGCAGGCTGAATATGCTAAGACATATCTGCTATTGCTATGTCTAAAATCTTTATTCTATGTACTTGCCTTCAGTAAACTGCTTGTTTTGAACTTGACTGATGCAGATCAGCTAAATGAAAAGTGCACTGGACCCTTAGTAAAGTAGTATGCTATATTAAAAGACAGACATATAATCCCAAAGTTTGAGCTCAAGAAATAAGTGGGCATGTATTTCTGGCAAGAAGTTAAGAAGATGTAACTTGTGAATTGAGAATAGCCCTGATCAGTACAATTGTTATCTAGATTGCTTCACATGATAACCTAGAGCCTTCTAGTACCCCAGAGCTGGCAGCAATAACCTGGTCTAGAAGTCTTAAGTCATGCTGCTTAGTAGCTGGTTGTTTCTATGAACAAGGATAGAGGCTACACTGGAAAGAGATCTAGGAAGATGTCAGGAGAAACCTGGTGCCTAAGCTGGAAACTGCATTTCTACCTGCAGGAATCTCTCCCTGAACCTCTCCACCCTCACAATGGTTTAACTCACCAGTTAGCATCTAAAAGTAATTAGTAACTATAAAAGCAGGGCGACAGCCCCCCCAAAGAAGGCCTTGTTCTAGTGGCTAGAGCCCAAATCTGTAGTGTTACATAGTAAGGAACTGAATTTGCCGGTCAGCTACCCTTCATATGACTCTGAATTCGAAGCAGGACTTAAGTAATCACAAAGATCTTTTTAGTGTGGAAGAAGAAGACTTGGTAAGTCTATATGTGTAATATACAAATAACCATTATCACTTTGAAGGTTGGAAAAAATCATGAGTTAAATACATGAGGAAACTCTAGAAGCAGAAAAAAATCAAAACTAGATAATCTCCTGGAGTGTCTAGAAGGCACTCAGTTCTGCTGACACCTTGTTTTTTCCTTAACCCATATGCCCCAATTAGGATTTCTGATTTCCACAACTTTAAGATGAAAAATAAATATATTAAGTCATTGAGCATATAGTATCAGGAAACTGTTATACTCATTAATTATTTTTTGATATTAAGAGCCATTAAGGTTTACTATTTTGCCAAGTGCTATAGTAGAATTAAATGAAGGAGAAGACACTGCCCTGGCTCACATGCATTCACCATCCATTTGGACAGTAAACAACAAACATTTATTGAACACTTACTCTGGCACATACATGCTATTGAACAAATGCTTGTGCCCATCTCTTATTCCTAGGTTGAAGTCTTAACTGTGAAGCCATTCTTTATATAAAAGACACCCTAAAACCTTTTCATCCCTTCCACTGTGTGAATTTACAGTAATAAGGTGGCTAGCTAAGGTCCTACCAAACAAATCCTAACCAAACATTAAATCTGCTACCACCTTGGTCTTGGTCTTGACTGCCAAAAGATTCTACAACACCAAGAATTCCCATTGCTCCTAAGTCCCCAGTTTATGGCTGAGAGACAATGGTGTTAACATTGTACATGTACACATACATGTTTTGCAGTGTTCATTCCCTATCAGCACCATAAATTAAGCTCAATTTAGCACACTGAATAAACTAGCATGATGAAGGATTTGGCATAGGAACTTACATCTAAGTGATTCCATGTAAATTCACTGAGCTGTCCCTACTTTTTTTATGCTAAAGGAATAGATTATTGTTTTGCCATTTCAGAGAGAGGAGACACCACTTGCATTGGAAGGATTAGTATTGGCTTTACAAAGTAAGTAACCTTTAAATGAGAGCCAGGCTTAAAGTTGGATTACATATCAATCGTGATATGAACAACAAAGTGACTATTAAATGTCACCAGAACAATTCCAGAATTTTTTTTTTTCATTTGTGTGACTTTGTTTCTTATTCTCTTGCTAACTGTCTTCCAGGAACTGTTTTTGGTATCTAGAGGGTGCTGTTGGACCCCACCAAGTGACTACTTTCACACAATACACTAGTTGTTTCTTACTACAGGCAGGGAGAAGAGCACCTTGGAATCTTTACCTTCTTTTGTAAGGCTAATATGATTAGGTCAGGTTCATCGAAGAATTTTTCTGAATTAAAGTTAACTGGCAAATCACAGAGGTGACAACCCATCATATTCACTAGCTAAAATCATACTTGAGAAAAGAAGTTGACACAAGACATATACATCAAGGTGAGAGAATTCCTCATACTTCATGTTCATTTGAAAATATCAGGAAGCATCAATAAGGTTGAAAATAAAATATCCAGTAGCATCTGTGTTTAACATGAAGCCTTGGTTGCTAATCTGAGACTTGTTAATTTAAATTTGATTTTGTTTGGCTGGCAAAAGCTCCACTAAGACAATGTGGAGCCAACAGGGTTTGGTCCATTGAATGTTGGTAGAAAGAGCAGAGACAAGCTCTGAAGGCTTTGGTATCTACTGTGAGGATAAATATACCATTTCCTATCATTGCTTTAACTAGCACTGTTATGGATATGAGCATATTTAACTTATGTGCTACTTCTCCACTTGTATTCAACAAGCCATTTTTAAAATTATATCATAATGTAAAAACACTCCATTTCAAAGCCAAATTTTTGAATGGTGCTTGTTCTGGGGACTTCTTTTTAAAATAAGTTCTTGAAAGCTATTTCTTTGTGATTAAACATTAATTTGTCTAGAAAATAAAAACTGGAATTTTCCTTGGAAATTTTCATTTTTACCATTTGAATTAAATACATTACATTTTGGGTTTTCGTAGTGCATGCTATCATGCATATTGCAAAATTATGCAGAATATTTTAGTGCCCTGAAAAATTCCAGGTTTCATCTTTCCAACTTGTTTTCCTTTCCCCAATATCCTATTTTCCATCTCTATTAATGTAGCTTTTCCAGCATATTCTAGGTATCAAATTACGTAGTCATAGCATTCATATATGGTCTTCCTTTGCTTTTCAATATGTATTTAAAACTCACTCATATCACTATATGCCTCAGAAGCCTAATCCTCCCTAACACCAAATAGTGTTTACCCACTTATTTATGTATTTATTTACCCACTTACATAGTAAAAGATATTGTGATGTTTTTCTAGCTTTTAGAAATATGAAAAACTGCTATAAATATTTCTGTGAAAATACTTTTCTAGGCATAAATGCTCAAATCAGTTGGGTGCATGCCTAGAAGCATGGAGCTGGATCATATTACAAAACCATGTTTATTTCTGTAAATGACTGACAACTTGTGTTTAAAGAGGCATTGCACTTCCACATTCCCATAGCCATGGGTGAGAATCTTTGTAGCTCCACATGCTCACCCCAAACTGGTGCTGTCAGCTTTAGGGCTTTAGCTAGGTTAATAAATATTTTTAAAATACATCTTTAGTGGGTATAGTATTCTAGGTTATTTTTTTCCTATAGAATTTTAAAGATGCTTTTCCACCATTGTTACTGATTTTTGTTGTCTGTTTTACTTATATCATTTTTTTTCTAATAACAAATATGTAGTAATCATTATATCAGTTCTTCTGTAAATCAATTGTCTTTTACATTCTGGTTCATCTAAAAATTTTCTCAAGAGCATTGTTATAAAACACATTTGTTATAAGATTCCTGGGTATATATAAGTGTGTTTTTCTTTTTAGTATATTATTTTTATTAATTCTTTGAGAATTTTATCGGTGCATTTTGATTGAATTCAAACCCCATTTCCTTCCTAAATCTTTCCAAATCCATCTCACCTCCCATTTCCATGTCCTTTTTTTCTAATAATCAACCAACTCCAACTTGTGCTGCCCATATGCTTATGAGTGTGGAGCCATTCCCTGGAATATGGTCACCTTACATGAGGCCACACCGTTAAAGAAAAGTGACTCCTCTCTTCTACCACCCACCATATGCTGTCAGTGGTTCCTGGACTACAGATGGAGGCTGGTGAGCTACTCCTTGCTCCATGTAAGATTGTTTGACTGATTTGATATTGTGCAGTTCTCTTGTAGGCAACCAGTGCTGCTTTGAGTCCAGGAATCCAGTAGTCCTGTCATCTCCAGAAGACACTTTCACTCCAGTACTCCCAAACCTCTGGCTCTGACACTTTTTCTACCCTCTCTTCCATCTTAGTCCTTGGGCCTTTGTGGGGCAAGTGATGATATTTATTTTTTGCACTTTGACAAGTTATGAGTTTCTGTGTTAACAACCATCCATTGTACAAAGAACCTTCTCTGATGAGGTTTGATAGCTCCACAAATATCCAAGTAGAGATACATGAACTTAGAACGGACCTTGATTCTGCACCCATTTACAATATACTAGCTGTAGGTTCACTCCTGGAGTCTGTGAGCTCTATAACCCTGGGTTCTTGGCCATATTTACAGTTCTAGGTGTGCAGTTTCTCCTATGGAGCAGGCCTTAAATTCAGTTAGAAAGTGGTTGGTCACCCTCATCACATTCTTTCTACTATTGTACTCCATGGCTTATCTTACCACCCTAGACATTACTGAAGTTCACAGGGTTCACATCTATATAAGACTGTTACCTTTCTTCCCCAGGATCCTATATAGGAACTTCCAGTGCTATGAAATCTTGGTCATGGTAGTAGGACAGGGAGAAAAGTTCCTGGTTAGTATCAATTTGATTTCTCCATGTCCTATTCCCATGCCCAATTACCAAAGAAGCACATTGTGTCTTCAGTGATTTGTTGTTACATTCAAGCTCTGATGGGCAACTAAGAGGAGTGGCAATAGCCGTGTGTGTGTGTGTGTGTGTGTGTGTGTGTGTGTGTGTGTATTTCAAAGATACCCATGACCAACAACTCAAGGAGGGAAGTACAGCACATTTGATCTTTTTAGTTGGAAGCCTATAGCTTCTTTGGATTATATTATTTCCTGTGAAGAAAAATGCCAATAAAACTTTAATATACATTATATTAAATATATCACATATTTATATACACATATATTTCATATACATTATTTATCTTTATATAACATATAAAAATACATATTTATTTATTTGCAATATAATTATATATATAGCTTATAGAATAATAAGTTTCCATATAGCTTTTCAAACATTCTTAGTATCCTCTTCTGCCTTATGATCTCCTATTTGCCCAACATAAACCTCCTTCCCCGTGATCTCCTTTCCTCTTTCACACCACCTAGGTTCTACTCTTCTCTTCCCCTTGAGATCTTTCTTCCCCCTCTCACTAATAATCTCTTACTAGTTTCTTATCTTCTATAGGTAGTCCAAGTTAAACACACAAACCTAAGGATTTATCACTGCCACATATGAGAGAAGACTCGTGACATTTGTCTTTCTAGATCTGGGTCACCTCACTTACTTTCTTTTCCAATTCAATACATTTACCTACTTATTTAATAATTTATTTTTATGCTTTTGTACCTGGGGTTCCTTGATCTTCTTAAACTGTGGTTGTAAATTTTTAATTTAATGTAATTTCTTTACTGATTCTTGGGGAATTTCATACTATGCACCCCAGTTTGGCTCACCTCCAAGTCCCCCTATATCCTCCACTGCAGGATCCCCCCCAAAAGAAAATTAAAATAAAATTCTAACTGAACAAAGCAAGAAAACAAACAAGCAACAACAAAAACACCTCTTCGCTCTGTCTTTCCTGCCTCTCAAACACCTCTTCATAGTGGCATTGTGAGCCTCAATGTGTCATAATGTATACCTTTTTGTCCAATCAGCTTTACTTGGAAATGTTCATTGCAATGAGCCATTGGTCTGGTTCAAGGCCTCTGGTTTCTGGTACACCATCACCACTGGATCGTCACTGGAATTCCTCTGGGATATCCTGTGGCCACCCTGAGTATGGAGATCCTTCAGTTATCATTCCACATGACCAGGCCCTTCACGAGTTCCAGCAGGTCCTAGATGGGGGAGATGTTGGGGTGAGCCAACCCAAGGCCCAACTGTGAGCCTGGGTGATAGCTGAGCAAGTGGAGCCAGCTCTCCTATGCTCATGCCATCAGGGCCAGTTTTTCCTTGTCAGTGGTGATGGATGAGCCATCTTTCCCGAGTGCAGGTACCAGATCTACCATGAGGGTGGGAGCCAGCCCTCTTGCTGCAGTGTCCACTGAGGGGCAAGACCAGCTTTCCCATGGCTGACAAAAGGTGGGGCTGACTCACCATGGCCCTCTGATTTTATTACATATGGTTCCTATGTCCCCCTATGATAACTGGACACAGACATCAACACAGACCCCAGCAAACAATAGGACCATGAACCCAGACATGGCCCTTGACAGTGGCTATTATCAAAGTTTCAACACTCAAAGTTCAAATATTTTAAATGTGTAATTTTTGACCTTAGTAATATCTTAATACAGAATCCATTGGACTTGTCATAAAGTTAAAAGGCTTTATAAGCTGTTAATGCCACCCTTACTTGGTCTATCATGGCAAAACTATTGGTGGCTCTAACCAATATTGGAGGATCATCAGATAGTATTAGAGAATCAACATGTTTGTGACAAGTTGTTCCCTGGAGGACATATGGCTGTCTTACTTTGGAATACATCCCAATAAAGAATTTCTTTACTGTGCTTCATCTAACTTCCACTTGTAGTCCACTGTATTACACATGTTGCCTCAGACATACTGCTTGTATTATCGAACCTAGTCATTGCGAAGCTCACAGCATATGACCCATATTATAGATTACTAAGATAATTATTTTTTCATTTGTTTACAGGTACTTTTTGAGCTGACATTTTCAAGATCTCAATTTGCATGAATGAAAACACTGGAATAAGGTTCTTAAGTAAAAAGAATACAAACCAGCAAATGTGAGCAACTTGGTAGTTGGTTTAAATTCTGTGAGCAATCAAAATCAATATGATTGACATATGGTAGAGGGTAGAGGTAGAACTGGGTGTCAGGTGGAACTTCATTGCAATTCTGTCACCGTATGTATTATAGTTAAGGAAATTTAGTAAAGTACTAGGATATTGCTAATGAAGCTAGCAATGTCTAATTGCAATTATAATTTCTAAATGCAATGATGCAGGTTTAAGTGTTTTTTGACAAACTACATGATATATAGCAAGGCCTGAAGGAATGACAAGCATTATTGATGAGATACTGAAAGTAAAGTTATAATTTTAGTGGTATAATGCACAAACTTTACCAGTAGATTCCATGAGTGTAATGCTCTGATTTTTTTCCCCTATCTTAGACTGTATGGGATACCTAAACCAGAGAGAATAGAATCAAGACCTGAACAGAAAGCAAATAGCCATGGAGCCCAACAAAGTCTATGAATGTTAGGCAACCTAAAGAAATGAACAAAGGACAAAACATATAAAGAATGTTAGAAGTCTAAGAACTATTGGTGGCTCTAACCAATATTGGAGAGAACTTTGAGGAATGGGAAGGTACCTGTGATTTTGTGGGTAAGTTGTCATATCAGTAAATCCAGTTAATGTTACAATACTCATGGGAGTGATAATAAAACTGCATAAGACAGTGATCCACTTGAATATTCAACACAATGCTAGACAGAGAGTAGACACCACTCACAGTCTGCCTTGCATTGATAATGGTGCAAAAGATAATAAATGTTCTCTGCACAGTTAATATCTAGTCACACCTGTTACAGAACTTGAAGCAATAGAAATCCCAAATGAGTTAATGTGGAGTTGAAGATACACAAAGGAACACTGGAATAAAAAAATGAGATGTTGGCCAAAGACAAGAAAATGTGTAATTGTTATTTTAGTGTGCATAGGCTCCAACATGTCCAGATAGTAGCTGAAAGATTCACACCAGATAACTGAGAAATGGGTTTTGTATAAACTTTCTGGAAACAAAATGTGTTTTGTGTCTGTTATCTTTGCTGCTTGAAATTCTTACCTCATTTTTTGGCAACAGGAGAAGACTTGGTGATTTTAGGTATAGCAAGCAAACTGAGTGTGTATAATCACCAGACCGCTTTACAGATGATGAGAAAATCAGTGATCTCTAGATACTGGTTCATAATCCCTCAGATCATGAAAGACTGACTGAGATTTGAACACAGACACTGTCCCAAATAGGATTTCTCATTTCATCCAACAGACTGCTGTGTGAGGAGCTTAGTAGATAGTCAAACAGCATGCCTCATGAAAATGATAACCTTCATAAAACTAAACAGCGGGGCAGATGTTGTTTTCTGGAATCTGAGCCAGATCTGTTTTCAAGTGCCAAATTGCTGTCTCAGGGATGATGCTGATACATAGACCACTCACCTGCCTGAGGCATGAAGAGCAATGTGAAGAACCTTCCATATGGCATAAAAGTTTCCAAATCCCTGGGAGGCATAATCATTAGCCCTAACTGAATTCACTTTGATTCCCAAGCTAGATGTGGCTGGAAATGATGGTGCAGTTTTGATCAGGATATACTTGGGGACTTCACACCTAATCTACCTGATGCCTAAGCCATGTTTTCTTCAGTTAAGCAAACAGTGATTACAGAAATCATGGGTGTGATTTTTTATGAGTTAATGAGGCTGCAGAAGATACTGAAGAATATCCATCAGTTTGCGAATATTTATGACATGAAAGCATTTTAGGTTTGTACTCAAACAGAGTGGTGTCCAGAAGATCAAAATAAGCAAAATTCAAATTTTTTATTGCTACAATTTTATAAACTTACATCATGGATTGGGAATGTATGCTACAAATCATTCCATCTTCTGGCTCTACAAATCATAGGGCTAGTGTATCAGGGGCACACTGCTGTAAATTAGGTGTTGTAACAAAGCAGATGAACAAAAGATGCTGAATCTTCACCCCTTTTCTGCACCTTGGCTTCCCACACTTGTGTTGGAAAAGAGTCTCATGCACATAAGACATGACTTCTCTCTCCTGTTTTCTTCCTTCCCTTTAGGCCTTCCTTCATTATTGTCTCATTCACCACTCAGTAGGGTTTCATTCTTTACTTACTTGTGGGTGTATGTTTTCTATTCTTTTTTGACAAAAAGAGGAAAAATAGCCCACAAACCATCAAATCATAAGTTCAGTATGAAAGACCTTTGTATACATCATTGTATGTATAAGCTCTCAATGCTTATAATACAGAAATTCAGAGAAAGTGCCTTGTCCAACTGTACCCATCTATTCAGAAACATGGTGAAATTGACACTTCTTTTACTATCAATAAAGACATCTTTCTTTATTACCAGTCACACATATTTGCACACAGATATTCACAGACACACACACACACACACACACACACACACACACACACACACACACACAGAAATCATGCTGAGTTTTCTTCTATTCTAGTAAGACTTGTAATCTATGACTTCCTTTCCACCATTTTACTGGCAGTATGTCAATATTTTTCTTTGACAACACATTCATAATTTTATAAAAGTTTTAGTTTTTGCTTCTCTTCACTTCTAACATTTTTTTTTTTTTTTTTTTTTGGTTTTTCGAGACAGGGTTTCTCTGCATAGCTTTGCGCCTTTCCTGGAGCTCACTTGGTAGACCAGGCTGGCCTCGAACTCACAGAGATCCACCTGGCTCTGCCTCCCGAGTGCTGGGATTAAAGGCGTGCGCCACCACGGCCCCGGCTTTTTTTTTTTGGTTTTTACTTCTAACATTTTTGAAGAGGGGCTCCCATTAACAGAGACCTTGTGGACACCTGTTTTAACATCTATGAAGCAGAGCTTTTGATTTGTTTTAGTTGGATACAATGTCTTGTTAGTAGTCCTGGGTGGCTTTGAACTTGCGATCCTTCTGCTTCATCCTACCCAGTGTTAAGATTACAGGTGTTGGAACCATGCCTATCTATAAGGTATGGAATCTCATAAATAAGTACTATCCTAGTTGGGAAAGTACATTTTCAACCACTATTGACACAGTAATAAACAGATACCACATCATTAGCACAACTGCAACATATGTATGTGTTCATCTTACGCATTTAGATCATCTATGTCTCTAGATCAAGTATTACCTATTACTACCTCAATTAGTCTTAATTAATCAAAATTGCTCTATGGAAATTGATAACTCAAAAGTTTATCTAATGATGTAGGAAAGGTAAATGTAACTCAGTCCAACTGTGTGTATTTAAGACAGATTCACTGACTTTATATCTTTTACTCTCTTGAGAATTTGGGCATACCTTGTGAGGCTGGCAAGATCAGTTAACACATTTTCTATTTGTCACAGATGTAATAAATCCTGTAGATAAATAGAAGATAGATGGTGTTAGGCCAACGACTAAGAGCTTAGATCATTATATTTATATGACCTGCCAGCTACACCTCTCCTACAGACACCTGCCTATCCTTCAGTCAATAGATGACTTCTTTTTACACCAAGTGCCCAGAGTTCTCACTATCTTTTCTGAAGGAAGATGGTATCTTACAAAGTCAGTGAAATAAGAGTGGATAGTGATCTATGACTTGATATGAGGAAATCATACTTCTTGCAAAATTTGAAGAAACTATGAATTGGTCCACAATTAAGAAATTCTTCAACAGAAAGGTAAATATGTGAAACAGATTCTTGCCCTACTTGCATATGAGCAAGCAGATTTATTGTTTAGTATAACCATAAAAATTTGTATTCTGAGATGAACCTTAAAAAAAAGATTCTTCCAATTACTATTATCCTCAGACACTTACTTACTGTCATGAGTTGTCCTCGTCCCTTCTTTCTTTTCTTTTCTTTTCTTTTCTTTTCTTTTCTTTTCTTTTCTTTTCTTTTCTTTTCTTTTCTTTTCTTTTCTTTTCTTTTCTTTCTTTCTTTCTTTCTTTCTTTCTTTCTTTCTTTCTTTCTTTCTTTCTTTCTTTCTTTCTTTCTTTCTTTCTTTTTGTTTATCCAGACAAAAATATCATGTATTCCAGGCTGGTCTCAAGCTCATTATGTAGCTAAGGGTGATCTTGAACTTCAGACTCCCTTCCCCCATTTCCTGAATGCCACCATCTCTCTTTGTTTTGTGCAAAGATGGGAATCAACCCTGAGACTTCAAGACATGGTAGGAAAGCACTGTACCCACTGAGACTTATCCACAGCTCCTCCTTCTTTTAGAGAGATTTTTCTAGGTAACTCAGACTAGACTTGAACATTAAGTCCAATGTACAATCTCCTGGGTACTGGGATAACAGGTATGCAGACAGTGTTCAGCTGCCCCTTTGGGGAATATTTCTGTTTTCTCTTCCCTGCTCCCTCAAAATGAAACAAACTAACAAAAAATAGACCACAAAAACAAAACAAAACAAAATAAAAAAAAAACCCGCAATGTTATCTATGAATTTTTCAATATAGATAGTTCAAGATATATAGATATAACTATACAAGGCAACTTCTGATTTTCGACCAACATAATTTTATTTTCCTTTAGAATTCTATTCTTTAGTCCAGCCTGTGGTTTTATACATCTTTAATCCCAGCACTTGGGAGGCAGAGGCAGGTGGATCTGTGATTTCAAGGTTACCCTGGTCTATAGACAGAGTTCCAGGACTGTCAGAGTATGTTGTACATTCATTTTCATTGAGTTCTAGGAAGTATTCAGTTTCATTCTTCTTTTTTGGCCTTGACCCCAGTAGTCATTCAGTAGAAAGTTGTTCAGTTTCCATGAGTTTGTAGGCTGTCAATTGTTTCTGTTAATGAAATCCAGTTAATCCATGGTGGTCTGATAGGCTGAATGAATATAAAGAACACTGAGTGCTAGGCAGACAGAGAAAACTCAGAAGGGTCTCTGCTCAGATTTTTTCTTGGCCTCTCTTCAACTTTTCAGTTTTCTTCTATTGTATAGGGTACAACCTTTTAAATGGGGGCTCTTATGAGTGACAATCAAACAAAGCTGGTCAAATAATTTCTTTATTGCTAGATTTCACATGGGAACGTGGCAGAAAGTTAGAGTAACACTTTATGCTTTGTGGATGGATTTGGAGAAGGAAGAACTCTGTTTTTTATGGTTGGTTTCTTAGACTTCTGCCTATTGTGGCTGACTTCAAGGGAGAAGGAAGACAGGGGCCATCAGGGAGGCTGGGCTGGTTAAGGGACAATTACAAAGAAGTGTTGCTTCTCGGGTGCTCATTTAGGGTACTATTTCTGAAGCCCTAACTCTAGCTATCAAAGAATACTGCTTGCTTTGAATCATCACTAAAGCCCATTTCAAATGGGTTACCATTCTATGAATGCCAGGAAAGGATAGATTATATTTCAACAAGTCAGAAATGTTTAGAAAATTAAAGTAAATGAGAAATAATGGAAATACTTTGAACATTCCCATCTTTTTATACTTGGGCATGGTTTGACTTTTCCAGCTTGACTGATTGCTCTTAATCCTAAATGCAAACCAGAAACATCTAAGGAATTTAAATCACTTCCCAGAGAGTATTGTGACCAATCTGGAAGGACTGGTGTCCTCACTATGAGCCCTGATTAAGCCACTCTGTTCTAACTCATCATCACAAAATGAAACTCCTGGAAAAAAGGACCTCAGAGCTTCCTTCTGCCTTAGATGTTTTGTGATGCTATTCTCTTACACATTCATTCTTCTCCCAGAAGAAACACCATATCATGTCTTGATCTCAAAGCAGAAAAATAAAAGAATTTACTTTTAATATATTCCTATTCATTTACATTTTAAATTAAATACTAAAACTGAACTCAAGTATCTGGCTTTTATCTTAAAATGAGAATTATCAGAGAATAAAACTATCTTGTTTCTTTCTTTGTTGGGGGAGATATAGCCTAGCTCACTGCAGGGCAGAGAAATCCCTGTGGTGACATAACAAAGGACTTGGTGGATTGTCAGATTTTGCCAGAAAGCTGTTCACAGGGAGGGATCTCATCAGAGGCATTCTGCTGCAGAACCAATGGAGGAAGTCACTGGAGGATGATGCAGCCCACCAAATGCTGCTGGCTGCTGTGCACATCAGGCCCCAGATGCTAGAAAAAAGCAAAGACTGAGGCAGCTCTGTGCAAGGTCTGAACTCAACCTAGAGAAGCCACATGGAGGGCAATACTCTGCCCAGGGATTACACTGGAACTAGGAAGGAAAAATCCTCTTTCCCTGCAAAATGCACCCCTCTCCCACTCCCTATAACCTCCACTTCCAAAATTTAGCACTGTGCTTTCTAACAGAGGAAAACAGTCCCATATTCATTTTCACAGAGCAAGCTAAAGGGGCCAATTAGAAATTGAGAGACAATAAACTGACAAAAGACACAAGCTCCTTGAGGGAGACTTCTGGCTGTGCGTATACTGTTCTGCCTGGACGAGGAAGGGATGGAAGAATATTTCTGAAACTTGTCATTGTTGTACACACCAATGTTTTTTTTTTTTTTTTCTCTCTCTGGGCCCCCAAAGCCTCTCGGTGTGAGACTAATCTAAGAGGCCATTCCTGATGTGAACTCTTTCCATGGTGTTCCTGTCTTACCCACAGAACTAGACACCAGCTGTTCAACTCCAATCCCTGAAAACTTCATTCCAGACTCCTCTTTAATGTTCTTTCATCTCACAGACTCTTGGGTGGGCAGAGATCAACTACAGGGGGTTTTTCGTTGGATACAAGCTATTATACATGTTCTTGGCCAGCATGGAAAGGCAGAAGGAGATCCAAATAGACACAAAGAAAAAGGAATAATTTAAGAAGGGTGGACATGGTGAGGCAGTCTCTGGGATACTGTTCTGTGGGTCCCATAGCACTTTTCAACATTGTGGAGCTCTGCTTATCTAAAGATGGGATGGATTCCAGAAACCAGAGAAAACCTGAAAGGACCTGTCTAAGGCAGTAACAGAAAATGTACAATGAGTTTGGATACTTTCTAAAGTTCAAACAATGCTTAAAGCTTTAATTTTAAAATAAAGTCATTCTTAATGAAAGCAGACAAAATAAAAACCCTCAGAGACTTCTGGCTTTCAAGCGTAGACTAACACAACCATGGAAAAATGTGCATAGAGTCTACTTTTACTTTTTCTACTAGGGGTTGGTGATGTCACCAACATGCTGCACACTACACATGATGTTCTGACGGAGGTTCCTAATGACTGGAGAAGTAGCCTTAGCAACAGCCCAAGCTTTGTTCCAAACAGAAGCAGGTGTTGGAATGTGAGGAGCAGAGATGTCTCAGCTGCCCACATGGGATCCCCTCAGGGAAAATACCAAATGTTCCAAGTTCTGGAATCGGCCCTCATAGCTACATGCCCTCAAGCTAAATCAACTGATATCACATTAGTGTCCAATGCTGATAGCTCTCAAGAGCAACTAATTATAAATACTAGTCAAGTTCTTCCCAGTTTCAATGAGTCAAATCATAAAATTATTGATGATATTCTCTCTCTCTCTCTCTCTCTCTCTCTCTCTCTCTCTCTCTGCTTTTTTCTCTCTCTCCTCACATCTCATTTCAGTAAAAGTTCAATTTTTAAGATACAGCTTTTCTACACAACGTTGAATGATGACTATAAATACTTAAGAAAATATATAACACAAAGGAAGAGATACAAATGTTCTATAGTTTCTTCTTTCAAAACAGTTTGAGTCTGGAGGTCTCCAGACATTGAAATTCACTGTTTTGATATGAATAAAATGTGTGGAGGAGAATCACTATATGTGCTTACATGTCTTTTTTGTTTCTTTTGGTCTTTATTTCTTTGTAATATAGTCAGTTCTCACCACAGGTTAGCCAGAATCTGACACTCAGTCATTTTAGCTCTGGCATCTTGACTTGTTGTGCATTATGAACTTCTGATTCTTCAGTTTACCTTATATTCAAGGGGCAGTTGGAAAACTTTTAAGTATGCTCATTGGATAATGCTGTCTTTGCAGACCAACTGCAGAGCACAGTAAGGCCCTTGCACTCCCTAGGGCAGTGGCTCTCAACCTTCCTAATGCTGTAACCCTTTAATACGGTTCTTCATGTTATGGTGAGCCCCAACCATAAAATTATTTTTGTTGCTATTTTATAACTGTAATTTTGCTACAGTTATGAATTGTAATGTAAATATTTTTGGAGATAGAGGTTGACAAAGGGGTTGCCACCATAAGTTGAGAACCACTATTCTAGGGCATTTGGTCCATGTGACCATAAAACTTGTTTTCCAGATTAGGCTCCTAAGAACAGAGAAAAATTGGCTGAAGGAAGGGTCCATTACAGACCATCAATGAAACCTCCTAGGGACATGCTCAGTATCTGGAGACCTGGTGTCAGTGGTCCAAACAGAACCCGACAAAGGTGGCATGAATTCCACCCTTATCACTTATCAGACGTGTACACTTGAGCACAGCTCATAACACCTTGCAACTTGTCACCTCTACTTCTACATATTTAATGAAAGTTCCTAGTCCTACCTTCCTCCATGGATTGTTTGCACACTACAGTATAACTGCACACCAGCTGCCCACACAGCACCTGGTCCATAAAGAAAATGAGCCCACAGCAATGAGCATGGCCCCCTCCTTTCTTCTTCCTGGTTGCTGATTCACAATCTATTAGGAACTGGAGTTGAAGGGGGGCTACTTTTGAAGTCTATTTTCCTTTGATTTCTTATGGTTCAGTATGTATTTATCTCCTATTTCCTACCCAGAGTTAGCAATGCCAAAGGTGTTGCTATGGCTACAGTCATCCTGTGACTTCAGGAGGTGATAAATCAGCAGGTGGCAGAGTCTGTGCTTTCATGCACATGTTCTTGAAATGTCAGAGATGGAAGAATGTACCTCCAGAGGATCCTGAATGATGAGATGCTGGGTCTTCAACAAGACTGGATGCAAGTCACACATGTGAACTGAGGTCTGTGCATGGTGTATGCACCCTTCCTCACATTCTCAGCAACATCAGACCTTTCTGAAGGAGCACATGACTAAACTCCCCAGACTCAAACACAAGTTCAATATTTGCTATATTTCTGTCTGTTTTTAGTCTCTCCTCCATTATCAGTTAGCTATCTTGTCCTTACAGTTTAGAAACAATGTCACCCTGAATTTTATTCTTCAGAAAAAGTTACTAAGTGAAGACTCTTTTTCCCTATAAAAGTTGTGTATTGAATTTATCTAGTTGATAGAAAATGATGACACCCAGGTACATTGCTCCCATTACCATGCTGATACAGACATTCCCCTTTGTATATGGTTACTTTTGGCCTGCTTGCTTTTTTAGCATTACTGAGGTATAATTAACAGAAAAATGAATACATTCAGCACAAGTGTGATGCTTTGGTATATACTTAAAGGGTGGCATGATTTCCACAATCAAACTAATGAACTTATCACCTCATAGGTTTTTTTTAAACATATGTGACAAGAATTCTTAAGATCTCTCTCAGCAAATTTCAAAACCATCACACTGTATTATTAGCAATGCACATTAGGACTCTAGAACATGTTTCTTGTAACTGCAAGTTGTGCTCAGACCAACATCTCCCTCTGACCCCTGATAATCACCTTCTACTCTTTCTGTTTATTAATTCAACATTTTTACATTCCATTAAGTGACATTGTATAGTATTTGCCTTTCAGAATTAGGTTATTTCATGTACTATAGTATTCACTAGGGCATGAAGGACATGTTATCAAATGACAGAGTTTCTTCTTTTAAGGTGGAATAGTATTCTGTATGTGAATGCACATACACACACACACACACACACACACACACACACAGACCATTTATTTGTTCATCTGTTGTTGATGGACACCTCAGTTGGAGTCATTGCTACTATGACTGATGCTGCAGTGAACGCAGTCATGTAGACATCTTTTCTAGATAGCAATTTAATTTTATATGTATATTTACCAGAGGCAGAATTATTGGTTATATGATAATCCTGTTTTTAAATTTGTAAGTAATCTCCATACTGCTTTCCATAATGGTTGACCCCATTTACATTCCCAGCAATGATGTATAAAGAGTTCTTTTTTCTCCACATTGCCAGAGAATTCAAGTCAAAGCCACAGGGAAATATCATTTCACATCTGTTGGGATGTCAATTATCTTTGTCATTCTAGCTTGGGATCATATCATCCCCAGTTTGAATAAAATGAATTTATCAATTCAATCAAAATCCTTAACCTGCAAGGCAACAAGAATACATAAATGACTTCATCCCACCCTGTGCCAGCCACTTAACATATGCTTTCTCATTTTATCTTTCCAGCTACACTACAGAATAGCTGATATTTCCTTTCTTCACAGAGGTAAGTACTTTGCCTGAAGTCACAGAGTTTGCAAGTTTCCCAGCCATTGTGTGAGCCTGGTACTAGCTAATTACAGGACAGCCCTTTTTTTTTTCTTTCTTTGTCATTGTTTTGTAATCAGATAGGCATTTTATGCTCAGTACAGGATAGACCACCTATATAAAAAAAAATACACACAGCATGCTAGACCTGGCTAATACTGTATCTGAGATTCTCCCTCAGCTTGTACAGTATTCATCAGTGTAACTTATTTCCAGGGTTAATGGTCATTGAAAAATATATATACCCAGGGAATCAGAGCAATGAACAAATGTTGCCTATGGCATTTCATGTGTAATGAATGGCACTCTGTCCCTTGACTCTTGAAAAATGCATTTCCTTCTTTTAGTTGGTCTTTAAAAGGCTTGATCACTATTCATACACCAGAGAAAAAGTGCGTGCTAATTTTTCCCAACAGGACCATTGCTTTCTCCATTAGTGTGTAAGGAGGCAGAGGGCATGGTGAATAGAAAATAGACTTTAGACCACAACTAATCAAAGTATAGTCCCTGAATGCCTTCAGTGATCCTACTCAATTATTTGTGGCTAAAGAAGTGGCCAAGGATCTCTCTGATGGAAAGGGCCAAAGTCATAGGGATGCTATACGATCTGCTCACCATCAGCTCATTCTGTACAATAGGCCTTATGAAATGGTCAGCCATCATGTTTTTGAAATTTGAAGGGTGAATTCATTTCTTTCCTGTATTTTTTCTCTGTTTTCCATTCAGTTCTCATTTCCAGCTATACATCCCTGGTGGCATTGTGACAATGTAGTAAAAATATTGATGTGAAGTTCCAAATATAATCTGCCCTTCTTATCCACAGATTCTGCACTTGTAGATTCAATTGGTATAAACAAAAATATTTGTCAAAATGTTCCAGAAAGTTTAAAATGTAGAGACTTTGATTTTTCTATGTGTCCAATGCTAAATTTAAGTGATGTTTGAGTACATACATTCAACTGTACAGCCCCCTGAAATTTTGTACACCCCTCGTGTCTTCCCTGAGGGGTGGCATTTGATATGAAAGACTTTGTACAATTAGAGACCTCACCATGGCTTCTCTAGTGATTACTGCTAGGGATGACAAATCTTAACTGTCAATTTGACAAGCCAGAGAAGAAGTCTTAGCTATTGAGTCATCACCATCAGATTGCCCGGTAGGCAAGTCAGTGGGACATTTTCTTGATTGGTCATTGATGTGTGAAAATCCAGCCCACTGTGGGAGGTGCTACTATTGGCTAGGTGAGCCTGGGTTGTGTAAGAAAGTGCACAAAGTGAAAAGAACAAGCCAGTATAGCATGCCTCTATGTTCTCTGTTTCAGCTCCTGCTTCCAAGTTCCTACCTTGAGTTTCTGCCATGGCTACCTCACCCTCGACCCATAATAGATTAAAAACTATAAGTCAAATAAAGTCTTTCTTTGATGAGTTGGCTTTGATCAATGTTTTACCACAGTAGCATAGACCAAACTAAATCACTTCAGAAACATTAATTATCTTGGTCAGTTCTTTCCCATCCATGGTTAGAAGTTTAAAGAGAAGAAACACTGGGAGATAACAGGATAGAGCCAATGATTATTGAGCCCATATCTGGAAACAGGGACCATTCCATGTACTTCTCTCATCCATCCTGTAAGACATCACCAACCCTATAATAGGTGTAGTGATCAAGATCCTGATTAAAGTGACTGCCACAAGGGGACTTAGCTGGTAAAGTGTATAGTCAGATTCAGGTGTATCAATCTCTGAAAGACAACAACAACAACAAAAATTAGTTTCACCACTCAAAAAAGATAGGATAGAATATACCTTCTTCTCAGCACCCCATGGAACCTTCTCAAAAATTGACCACATGCTTGGACACAAAACAAATCTCAACAGATACAAAAAAATTGGAATAACCTCCTGTATCTTATCAGACCACCATGCCTTAAAGTTAGACCTCAACAACAACAAAAATTATAGAAAACCCACAAACTCATGGAAACTGAATAATGCCCACCTGAAACATCAATGGGTCAAGGAAGAAATAAAGAAAGAAATTAAAGAGTTCCTAGAATTCAATGAAAATGAAAGTACAACATACCCAAACGTATGGGACACTATGAAAGCAGTGCTAAGAGGAAAATTCATAGCTCTAAATGCACACATAAAGAAGATGGAGCAATCCCATACCAATGAATTAACAGCACAACTGAAAGCTCTAAAACAAAAGGAAACAAACTCACCCAGGAGAAATAGATGCCAGGAAATAATCAAATTGAGGGCTGAAATCAATGAAATAGAAAACAAGAGAACAATACAAAAAATCAATGAAACAAAGAGTTGGTTCTTTGAAAAAATCAACATGATAGACAAACCCCTAGCCAAATTAACCAAAAGGCAAAGAGAGAGCACCCAAAATCACAAAATCAGAAATGAAAAGGGAGACATAACAACAGACAATGAGGAAATCCAGAGAATCATCAGATCATACTTCAAAAACCTGTACTCCTCAAAAATGGAAAACCAAGAAGAAATGGACAATTTTCTGGATAAATACCACATACCAAAATTAAATCAAGACCAGATAAACCATTTAAATAGAACAATAACCCCTAGAGAAATAGAAACAGTCATCAAAAGTCTCCCAACCAAAAAAAGCCCAGGACCAGATGGTTTCAGTGCAGAATTCTACCAGACTTTCAAAGAAGAACTAATACCAATACTCTTCAAAGTGTTCCACACAATAGAAACAGAAGGAACACTACCAAACTCTTTTTATGAGGCTACAATTACACTGATACCCAAACCACACAAAGATGCAACAAAGAAAGAGAACTACAGACCAATCTCCCTCATGAACATTGATGCAAAAATACTCAACAAAATATTGGCAAACCGAATCCAAGAATACATCAAAACAATCATCCATCACGACCAAGTAGGATTCATCCCAGGAATGCAAAGATGGTTCAACATACGAAAATTAGTCAAGGTAATACACCATATAAACAAACTGAAAGAAAAAAAACCACATGATCATCTCCTTAGATGCTGAAAAAGCCTTTGACAAAATCTAACACCCCTTCATGATAAAGGTCTTAGAAAGATCAGGAATACAAGGAACATTTCTAAACATAATGAAAGCAATTTATAGCAAGCCAACAGCAAACATCAAATTAAATGGAGAGAAACTCAAAGCGATACCACTAAATTCAGGAACAAGACAAGACTGTCCACTCTCCCCATATTTATTCGATATAGTACTAGAAGTTCTAGCTAGAGCAATAAGACAACAAAAGGAGATCAAAGGGATACAAATTGGCAAGGAAGAAGTCAAACTTTCACTATTTGCAGATGATATGATAGTATACATAAGTGACCCCAAAAACTCTACCAGGGAACTCCTATAGCTGATAAACTCCTTCAGTAAAGTGGCAGGATACAAGATCAACTCAAAAAAATCAGTAGCCCTCCTATACACAAATGATAAAAGGGCTGATAAAGAAGTCAGAGAAACATCACCCTTTACAATAGCCACAAATAATATAAAATACCTTGGGATAACACTAACTAAACAAGTGAAGGACCTTTTTGATAAGAACTTTAAATCTCTAAAGAAAGAAATTAAAGAAGATACCAGAAAATGGAAGGATCTACCATGCTCATGGATAGGTAGGATTAACATAGTAAAAATGGCAATCTTACCAAAAGCAATCTACAGATTCAATGCAATCCCCATCAAAATCCCAACACAATTCTTCACAGACTTGGAAAGAAAAATACTCAACTTCATATGGAAAAACAAAAGACTCAGAATAGCTAAAAGAATCCTATACGATAAAGCAACCCTTGGAGGCATCACCATCCCTGACCTCAAACTCTACTATAGAGCTATAGTAATAAAAACAGCTTGGTACTGGTATAAAAACCGACATACGGACCAATGGAATCGAATTGAAGACCCTGACATTAATCCATGCACATATGAACACCTGGTTTTTGACAAAGGAGCCAAAACTATACAATGGAAAAAAGAAAGTATCTTCAACAAATGGTGCTGGCATAACTGGATATCAACGTGTAGAAGGCTGCAAATAGATCCATCTGACAGAGGATTGATCTCCACAGTATATAAAGAACTCAAGAAACTAGACATCAAAATACTGAACAGTCCAATTAAAAAATGGGCTAAAGAGCTAAACAGAGAATTCACAAAACAAGAACTATAAATGGCTGAAAGACATTTAAAGAAATGCTCAACATCCTTAATCATCAGAAAAATGCAAATCAAAACGACTCTGAGATACCACCTTACACCTGTCAGAATGGCTACGATCAAAAACACCAATGACAGCCAATGTTGGAGAGGATGTGGAGCAAAGGGAACACTCCTCCACTGTTGGAGGGAATGTAAACTTGTACAACCACTGTGGAAATCAGTATGGCGGTTTTTCAGAAAATTAGGAATTGAACTACCTCAAGACCCAGCCATCCCACTCTTGGACATATACCCAAGGAATGCTGATTCATACCATAAAGATACATGCTCAGCTATGTTCATAGCAGCACTATTTGTAATAGCCAGAACCTGGAAGCAACCTAGATGCCCGTCAATGGAAGAATGGATGGAAAAAAAAATGTGGTACATACACACAATGGAGTACTACTCAGCAGAGAAAAACAATGAAAGCATGAAATTTGCAGGCAAATGGATGGAACTTGAAAAAAAATCATCCTGAGTGAGGTAACCCAAACCCAGAAAGAGAGTCAAGGTATGTACTCACTCATAAGTGGAATCTAGATATAAAATAAAGAGCAATCAGACCATAGAACCATAGAGGCTATATATATATAGCATGGAGGTCCCTAAGACGACTGTGGCTTATAATAAATTTCTGTTTTACTCAATTATTGAAAAAAAATAGCCAAATGAATGGAAACACATGAACTATGAACCAAAGGCTGAGGGGCCCCCAGCTGGATCAGGCCCTCTGAATAGGTGAGACAGTTGATTGGCTTGATCAGTTTGGGAGGCAACTAGGCAGTGGGACCAAGTCCTGTGCTCATTGCATGAGTTGGCTGTTTGAAACCTGGAACTTATGCAGGGACACTTGGCTCAGTTTGTGAGGAAGGGACTGGACCTGCCTGGACTGAGTCTACCAGGTTGATTGCAGTCCTCGGGGGAGGATTTGCCCTGGAGGAGGTGGGAATGGGGGGTAGACTGGGGGTAAGGGGAGGGGGTGGGAGGGGGTAGAATAGGGGAACCCGTGGCTGATATGTAGAACTGAATGGTATTGTAAAATAAAATAAAATTTAAAAAAAAGATAGGATGCCATGATCTGATCATTGCTATTTTGCCTTGCCCCCCCTTTTTATCTCCTTTGGTATTTTTCTTAATTTCTTCCCCATTCACCTATGCATAGTGGTATAGAGATCATGCTTGTTGACTCTATGTGTTAGATTCCAAAACAGCCAAATCCTAAGAGACCAAGCTTTTGATGAATAGTTAGAAGTCAACATTATGGGTACCTGACCATCAAATGACAAGGATCATTAACTTTATTTTATTTTCTCTTTGTCTTTTTAATGTTTTTTTAAGTTATTTATTGCATAGCACATTGATTTGTTAAATCACACTTCCAGTCCCAAAATACATAAGACAGTTAAGGGGACATATGCTTCCAAGCAGTATAAAATTTTCAAAAGAAGATTAACTCATTTCCTTTAATTTGATTCTATAGAAAATTTCACATTTTATTTGCACTTGTTGCATTTATTTATGACAAGCACTGTGACTTGCTTTCATTTCCAAGAGTGTTCTGGGAACACTTTACCATGAAGCCATGAGATACAAGGTTAATAGTAGTCAGCAGGTCACATGCGTCATTGACTGTCTAGTGAAAAGAAATATGATTAAGATTTTAAGCAAATAGGCTGTCAGAAAGGAATGTAAATTGCTTTTAACATCATAACTTCAGTTCCATTGAAGAGTCTGAATGACTTCCAGGCCCGTTAACAATGCTGTTAATTTCAGAGACTGGCCATTTCTTAAACAGCTGTTGGAGCTAAAATGTAGGTCATTGTTGGCAAATGTTGAGGAATGTGTCATAATTCCAAACTGGGCCATGGCCTGAGGTCAGCACAAACAGAACAATGCCAGCCTTTCATTTTTTGCATTTAGTTCTAGTCAGTAGCCACATCCAACATCACTCATGTACTAAATACCTACAAATGAAAAGCCATATACAACCCTACCTCTGAAACACACATCTAATCTCCCTCAAACCTGAATCTATTTGATCCTTGCTCTTCTGGATGACATCACCCCTTTATCTTGTCTTGTCCTCAGGTCTGGATTTTCACAGACTGTAGCTATACCTTCTTTGGGATTATTTGGGATAGAGTTTGGCAAGCATCAGTAATTCAACACATGCACTGGCATGAGTTTTTGTCCTATTTCAGATCATGGCTACATTTGTAGCAAAGAGGAAAGTGATTCAGTTATTTCATTGGGTATAACAAACCACATCAAAATTTAGTTACTTGTCTCTCAAAATTTAAACATTTATTTTGTTCAGCATAGTTTAGAAGATTGGGAAATGACCAACAGCCTAATTGTGATAATTTAACATTGGCTGAGTCACTCCAAGTCATTGACAGAATCTATACAGGTCAGCATCTCATTTTGGTTTCACAGTAAGGTGGAGATAGGTAGATGGCATTGGAGGAACTACTGCACAATATTTCTTAAAGTCATTAATTCTACAATATAGAGTAGAGGGGTGAACAAATGCAAATATTCAGTGAATAAATAAGTGAATATATAAGGGAACATCTTGCTTATGACCAGTCCCCGATAGTGCATGTGGTGAGAAATGATGGTAAAAGGATTGTGCGGATAATCAGCAATATGAGTGCCTCTGGAGGCACCCCAGTGATGAAATACTTCTATAACCTGAATTAGAGCTAACCTGAACTTAGTCCTGAGGGAATGAATCCTTTGATAGTCTATTGGATTCTTACTTTCAAGAGAATGAATAAATAAAATACAAATTGTAGTGAAAGACCCTAACCCTTCAGGCTTACACCCCCCAAACCCCAGGAGAATAAGGAACTAAAAAGAAAACTAGTTCCAAGGGCAACCTGACTCAGCCATTATTCAACTACCCTTGCCACAATGTAGCAATGTAAAAAGATTTCTGTTAAGAGATGTGCTCAACTGTGACTGGGATAGTTTGCAAGTGTTCCAGGAAGGACCACTGTAACCTTTTTGTAAACTCCACTCCCGCCCTGATACCCCCCTTGAGGTTTCGGGAAGAATGTACATTCGGAGGTGACTGTACCCACTCTGTGATCAGACCATGATCTTGTGAAACGAAATTGTATGGGAATTGTAATCTTATGACTTTTGTGGGTCTTTCCTTTAAAAGTACCAATGTGATTGCAATAGGCGCGACTCTTGCTTTCTGGAGCTGAGTTTGCCGGACTGTACAGCTGCATTAATAAACACCTCTTGCTGTTGCATCAACTGGATCGGAGTCTGGGTTCTTGGGGCACCCCCCCTCGAGAAGGTAGTACCCTGGGTCTGGGGTCTATCAGTAGAGAGCCATATATTCAGTATATTTTAAAACTTGTCTCTGAATAAAACACATAGTTTAAAAATGTTTTATCTGTTTTGTTAACGTATATTTCACAAAAGCATGGAGAATAACTCATACAAATAGTGAAACACATATATAGATAAGTATGTATATGTATATAAGCATGAATATTTGTATATTCACAAACATATTCACATATTTATATGTGTATTTATATGAAACAATTACTTTTTGTACATATAATTTTGTGCAACAATTTGTGTATGTGAAACTACTTACTCAAAAGTCCTTCCCCTACTGTAAGTATATCTATATGTAAGATATGCACACATACATACACCATTTTTAAGTAATAAAGTCTTTATTATTCTAGCTAGTTTATCTTGAAGATTATTGTCTCTTCCACTGGGAGGTGATGGAAATATTAACTTGTTACACATTTGCACAGGGACATGTCTTACCGTTAGAAGACTCCTTTGAATTTGATGTATTTTTAACTTTAATGATGCTCTGTAACATTTTTAACTCAGTTGAATGTATATACTCTCAAAATCTCCCAGGCTATCTCTTGGAAACAGAAAACTTACTGAGACCTTCTAAGTCCCCACATGCAGCAATGACACAGACACTACACTTTGTTTTCTGAGTCCCCACATGCAGCAATGACACAGCCCCCACACCTCGAGAGAGCTACTTATTTCATCATGCTTGTTTAGCTTTGTCTCACAACTCCTAGATTTTACCGACTCTTCTGCAGTTTTGCTGCATTTCTGGACTGGTGGGGTGGGAAAAGGAAGTAGAGGTATTTGGGGATTGATAATTCTTTGTACTGAAATATAATCTGTTTTCCCCCTTCTCCACTGATATAAGGAAAATAAAATTTTATCCTTAACATATAGCCACCTGTTTTCTTTGGTTAAGACATAAATATTTGCTTTTACATATCAAGTAAGTAGAACAGAATCTAGTGTTCTATCTCATGCCTTTTAAAATTCCTTCTCTCAGTTAGTGCAAAAGCAAACAGTTTAAGACAATACATGATATGATAAAGTAAGAATGGAGACAGGACACACATGGAGGGAATTTTCTAGGAACGAATTTAGGAAAGCTATTGTTTATTATTAATAATGTTATTTTCAAACAATATCAAGTGATTATTAGTTTATACATAATATATTTCTCCATCTCAAGGGAGGCATGTATTGATGGGAATTTTCCATGCAGAGCACATCCATTTAATAAAAGCATGCCAGTGGCCTCCTTCTTGCAGCCTGTGACCTCCTCAGACACAGGCTCTTTTACTAGATTACAAGACAAGATTTGAGTTCCCTCCTGTGTAGTTAACCTTAAACTTGGTCAGAAAGCAATTGGTTTAACTTGTAATCATCATGCCACTAATAATCCAGTGGGTACTTCTTGCCTGTTACGTATGTGCTACAGTATACATGATCCACTTTTAAGCAGGGATGCTGGTAACAATTCGCTTCCAGGAGGCTTTATGATGCATTCCAGCACTATGAAATATAGCCAGTGGGGATGGAGTTTCCAGTTTAATTTCTAATTTCTCTGTGTCCCAGAGCCAAATTTGAGGATTTAGGGGTCATCTTAAATGAACCCTTCTCCCTACTCGAAACTTTCTTTTTGGTTTCTGTCTTGCTTTAGTGTCAAGTTCTGCATGGAAAATCCTTGTCTACATTCTGGGAAATCTGCTCAGCTTTAGTCTCCTTTGGCCTCAGAAGCATTTTCTACAAATGCAGAGTCATCCTAGTAGGTGAAAGGTTGAAGGAGCTCTAGACTTCCTCATTTCCTTTCTTCAAAGGCCGTTGAGATTGACAGAGTTGATGAGGGCCTCACTGGCCAGGGTTTACCTTTGACTGGGAAGCATCTTTTTACTCCTTAATATTTAAGAACCTAACCTAGGTCCTGAATTAAAGAAATAAGATTGATGACTAGAAGAGACTACCTCTGGTGTGTATTAGAAGGCGCTTGTATCAAGAGTTTGTTTGTTCTCTTCGTCCTATCAGCTTCTACAGCAAGAAAACATAGAGTTTAGTCCTGTCATTTTCATAACTGAAATACCCAAAAGGTAAAGAGTGACAACTGGAAAGATGAGCAAGGAAGAGAACCCACCTGAAGTCTTCAAATCTGGTGGGAGAACCTCATAGTGGTTGTCCTGGCCATTGGGCATCCCTGCACAAATACTTGCTGAACTTGAATCATATCTTCAGGTGGCTTGGAGATCTATGGCCAACACTGGAATTTGTACCTAAGGTTGAAGTCACTCATGACTAGATTAAAATGAGCTAATCATCAATTCACTGGAGAGTTGCAAGTACTAACATATAATCTTCTTGATCATGTTCATTTTTAGCTCAAAATTTACTTAACTGAAACAAAAGATTTGTGTGAACAATACTACTGCTTAATTCTCTTGAAATTCTACTAGGCATATGGTGGTTATGTAGCATGAATCTTAAAGTTCTTATTAATAAAAATCAAACCTGAGGCCAGTTATTGGGGTGAACTGGAAGATCAGAGAACTAGAACAAGCCACAGCTACCTCACCTCGCTGGATCCTCGTCTTGTTTCCTCAGACTGGAAGCCTCTGTGTCCTCATATCTGAATGGCTCTCAGCTGAACTGTGCTGCTAGAAGCCTGAAAGCTTAACCAGCCAAATGCTGCTAGTTTCTGGTCCTCATGCCTTATATACATTTCTGCTTTCTACCACCACTCCCTGGGATTAAAGGCTCACTTTCTGGGATTAAAGGCTTGTGTCACCATGTCTGGCCGTTTCCAATGTGGCCTTGAACTCACAGAGATCCAGAGGGATTTCTACCTCTGGAGTGCTAGGATTAAAGGTGTGAGTGCCAACATTTTCTAGCCTTTGTATCTAGTCTGTTCTCTGACCCCAGATAAATTTATTAGGGTACACAATATTTTGGGGAACACAATAATACCACATGGTTAGACCATCTTCCTAGTTCAGAATATTGTCTGTCCCTCCCTAGTTGATGATAGTGAACCCCTAGTAGACAGGTTCCCAATCTTGCTTACGTGTGATATTGGTGGAGCCACAGGATCCAGCTGGACCAATCCATACTTATCTCTAAGTCTTGAAAGTTAGTGCTATCTCAAACATCATGTCTCCATGTTTGGATAGTATCAATATTTAAATTCTTGAAGTGTGGCTGGGGGATTTTGATATGGCCAATGTGCTTCCCTGTACAGATGGCTGCTGTACCTGAGTCACTTATTCAAGCAGCTTGGAAATGTGAATGTCAAACAGTGGAATGTGTGTCTGATGCTGTTTTAATTATATAAACTTGGAACTAGAGAACTTAGTTGACAGAGAAAAGGAAAACTATATCCAGAGAAACCAGTCAAGTCTCACTTTCAGTGTTGTGTTCCCACATTAGGTTTCAAGAGATACCCATCTCTTTTTATAATAAATGTTTCTAGTGATGCTTACTAAAGTAGTATATTTATTTGCCTAAAAAAGAGTCCTGGTAAATAGGTGATTTGATAAATAAATCATCATACTTTAAAAAACGGATATATTCCATATTACTGTGAGTGTTGCTTATGCATAAATATTGCATAAGCTTATGTTTTTTTCTCTCCCAGAGGTCTCTTTTCTCTTCCAAGAAAAACATCAAGGCTGCTTTGCTCTTTCCACTGTACAGTTCCCCATGGGACCAATGGTGACAAATCTGCTTACTTCATTTTGTTCCGTAACTGCCCTTCAAAATGTGTAAAATTTTTAATTTTTCTTCATTGGATTTGTCTCCTTATAATTTGTAAACATTTTCACTTTAGTGCATTTTTCCCTTAAGATAAGGAGAAGGGACAGCACTGGCCCATTTTTTACTAATATGTGTGAAGGTCTCCCAGCATGCCTCCCTTCCGGAAAAAAAAAAAAAAAAAAGTTTTATGTCATCTTCTCTTTGGTGAAAAAGGTTGCTTTTGTGGTCACCCCAAACAGCAGCAGAGGAAGAGATACATTCTTTGCAGACTGGCCTTCCAAGTCCAAAAACACACTTCTGTGATGGAGATCAATCTTCTGGCTAGCCATTACAGATTCACCAGGGAATCAATGCAGTTAAATTTGCATTGACCTCAGCAGAACCATTTGTAGTGGAGTAAATACCTTCAGGCTCTTGTCTGAGGTAATTCAAACAGATAGAGGCAAGCTACTTGGGTGATTTTTTTTTCTGGGAACATGTGGTTAGTCAGAAGAATATAGCTGAACCCTGGGCCACATGTCACATGTAAGCACTTTAAGACTTGAAATTTTGTGGCATAATTTAAGCAGGGCAAGTATAACCTGTCATGAATAATGACCTTAATAAAAAATAACATTGATCGGCTGTTTAAAATGTGTCAAACCACATATATCACATATGAGCAAAGGGATTATTACCATCTTCATGTTATTGTTGGGCAACCTGCAGCTCAGAGAAGCTACTCTTGTGTATCAGGCTGTGTGATTCTGATGTTCAGAGTTTAAAAGCTTACCATGAACCATTCCCTTAGTTCTCCTTCAGACCAATTATCATTTCACAACTAACACAGACTGTCCGAGAATCCTAGGATAGAGTGTAACATGAAGAACAGAAAGGAGGTCCAGCATAAAGAATACGAAGTGGACAACAATGGCTGCCGTTCAATAAGAAGCATTAGAGAAGTTTGTTGTACAAACAAAACAAAGAAATGGGAATGTTTTGACAATCCTGAAGAATAGGCCATCAGTGATACACTATCTTTGGTTTTGAGGGAGAAATTTAGGATTTATCCATCAAACCAAATTCCAGATAGCCCATGTGTTGAACAATAGATTAAGTGGACTTTTGTTTAAAGTAGCCAGTTATTGGGAATGCCAGCTCTATACCCCAACTATTGAATGAAATGCTTACAATCCCTCTATCAAAACATTTACTTGAGAATTTCTTTACCAGTTTCTCAGTAGAAGAATTTTCAAGAGATCTAGTATATCAGAAAATAGTCAGCCCAACTCCTACTACAAAATGAAGATTCTTATTGTGGGTGGAGTGTTTTCATTTTAATCTTACTTTCTTTTTCCAAACAGCAATTTCTTGAAGGACAATAACAAGGCTGCTTCAAAAGATTCCCTGAAGTGTGAATTGAAAATAACTCCTCATTAGAAATTCCCTACTTTTCTGCTCTAAGTGGCAGCCAATTAAAAAAAAAATCTAGAACTTCCATGCTTGAGACAATCTCTAGAGAAGAAAGGAGGAGGCCAGATATCTGTCCATCCTCAGAGTCATTGCCTTCCTTGTGGAAGACTGTCTCTGATTAGTGGCTGTCTTCTCTGTCATTGGTTGGTGGCTGTCTTTGCCTTTGGTTAGTGGCTGTTTTCTCTGCCTCTATTGGATGACTGTCTTCTCTCCCCTCCAAGGTGATTGCTGCCTTTCCTCTCCTTTCATTCTTGAATACATTACTTCTCTTCGAGAGTAGAGACTGGAGGGGAGGTGCTGCAGATAAGATGGCCTGAAGTTTTCACAAGATTCCTTAAGTTCTAAAAGTGATAGTAAATGGAAAGTAGACATAGCACTCCACCCTCTGGTTTATGGGGGGATGGTGCTCTTTTGAGCCTCTCTCAGCTCTCCATCACCTTAGGCTCATGGTCTTAAATAATCTAATGTGTTGTGGGATATTTAACTATGTAAAGATGTGTTACATTTGTTTATACTGGGGAATGTTACTTTCACTGTGTAAAGGTGTGTTACATTTGTTTCTGCTGCATTTAAGTATGAAACGATACATCACTGTTTCACCTTGCCTGCCTAAGGCACCTGACTGGTCTAATAAAAAGCTGAATGGCTAATAGGTAGGCAGGCAAGGGATAAGTGAGACTAGCAGACAGAAAAACTATATAGGAGAAGAAATCTAGGCTTGGGGGAGGAATGAGAAAAAGAAGAAGGATAAGAGAACAAGGGAAAAGGAGAAGGACATGCCAGGAGCCAGGAACCAGGCAGCTGCCATCCAGACAGACATGAGAAGCAGTGAAAGTAAGATCTACAGAAGGAAAGAAAGGTAAAAAGCTGAGGCAAAAGGTAGATAAACAGAAACAGGTTAATTTAAGTTGAAAGAGCTAGCCAAAGATAAATCTAAGCTAGGCCGAGCATTCATAACTAGTAATAAGTCTCCATGTCATGATTTGGGAGTATGTCGTTGGTCCAAAAGAAAAATACTGGTACAATCACATTCTATCTCCTGTTAGCAAAGCTTCCCACTGAAATCACATGGACTTTCTGAGTTCCTTCCCTTCAGATTCTGGCCCTACTCGAGTACTTAGTGCTCCTGAGAACATACAAACTTTAAAATGAAAAGCTTCTTCATGTTTTAAAAAAAATGCCACATGATGTTTGCAGTTTTTTGTGGGTATGTTGTGACACTTCGGGACATGCACACTGTGAACCTATCTGATGGAGGTAACTGGAATAGCCAGGACCTCAAACATTTATCTTTTTTTTATTAAGAACATTTCAGTCCCTCACTATTGATTAGTATATGTAATTAGTTGAGTGCCTACTGTGTTATGCAACTGCACTCCTGTATCCATCAACCATTCCCATCCAGTCCTCCCCAATGTCATAACCAGGAAAACATTTTGGCCTTGATGTTCATACAGGCCCTGATGCCTACCTGTGTTATAGATTTTTTTCAAGTACAATTTGTCTTTTACTGGGGGCCATAGGCCTTCTCATGCAGAACCACATAAAGATAAGAGATAGTTACTGTGCCCACTTTACAAATCAATAGACCAAGGAACCAACAGACGAAAATTTTCTTCTCAAACCACAGGGCTCACAAAGGATAAGGCTGGGACTCAAGTCCAGATGAGTTTACAGCTAAGCCACAGTGACTCTCAGTTGACTCTGCTGTTTGAAGTTTCCAGTTCACATCTTATATTCCATGAAAATAAACAGTCTATCATAACCAACTCCAGACCTGCTCTGGTATGTCTTGAACCAGACAATCTTTATTTGTTAAGATCTCCAGGTAAGCCCACTTAGGCTTACTATTTATTACTGTTCCTAGTCTGGAATAAGCAGGTCTAGTAACTTAAAAAAATGAGTAGTGAGGCTTTTTTCTGCATACCATTGGTTCTTTCAGGCATTCATCCTGGAATTGTGGAGCAGACCATGAATCTTGGGGATGTTTTCAGTTCTCCATAGTTTCATAAGCTACAGAGGCCCTGTTGAACACAGAGGACTGAGCAGTAAATGGATATGTGCCATGAGTAGAACGTTTGTGCCTAGAAAATTCCTATGGAGAAAAGCAGGGGGAGGAGAATGTACAACTTGATTCACAACAACTAAAGTCTTCTGACTACTCTTGTTTGACTGATAATATCTGGTTACACCCATTGCTTCCTAGAGCACCTGTCAGCTCTGTACTAAGGCATCTTGGGGAATGTCCAGTTTTCCTAAGGCCTGCCCAAGTACTACCTGTGTCCCTCACACCTACGCAAGTCTTTCCAAAAGTTCAGCCTACTTGTTTTCTCAGGTCTACATGGCTGCTTTCATGTTCCTGCTGAGCCCTTGCTCCACATTTTCCTCTGTAGCATCTTCAGACTGGATTTTTAATTTCCCTTCTTTGTGGCTCCTCTTTTGCATCATTTGGTGACCAGCTCACTATGGGCAGGAATATAATCCTATGCTTCCCATCCCTCATCTCCCTGCTATGTATACAGCCCCTAACTTTCTCTCCCCACCTTTAATATTGCAGATCTCTGTGAATCTTAATTTCAGGGTGTCTGAAGCAACCTAGAAAAAGGCCAACTACATTTTTGTCTCATACTAGAAACCAGAGTTATTGACCTTTCTAGTGTCCAATGAGTTATTCATTCCACAAGTATGCTCATGTATGTATGTGCACACATGTGCATATATGTATGTGTGTGTATGCACGTGTAAGAAAGGCAGACAAGGAAGACTCATGATCAAATTTTAAATCATTCTACTTGAACTAAAAGTAATTACAAACAAGGAGCCAAGGCCTTAGGCAGGATGTGGTCCATCCACCTGCAGACAGGTACAGATTTGATTTGACTATATGATTATTCTTGGAGAAGCTCATTGGGTAGCTTTGCAGAACCAATATGCTGGACTGCATAGGAATCCAACAAATGAGTCAGAGAGGAGGGGCTGGCCAGGAAGCTAACCAGGGATCCTGATGGTCCTGACCAGGACACACCCAAGGAACAAAAGAAACACAAGGAAGCCACCACTGTAACAGAACAATAGGGACAGATTAGAAACCACCAGTGTCCTGGTATTTGCAAGCACCACACCCCATAGAGAGTGAGTGAAGAAGACACATTTCTCCAAGTGACAGATCAGCTTGGGGAGAAAGGAAAAGAAGCCTCCTGGGTTAGTATCTGCCCAGTCTGCCTCAGTAGGGCTCATTTGTACTCTCCTAGGCAAGCAATTGTGGCAGTAAATGCAGCGACTACAGTCCTCCTCCCTAGACCCCAACTCTAGACTGGCACTTGGGACTGACTCTAATTTTCTTCAGTTCAGAATAAATGAAAATGACACAGCTGAGGGCATCCCTGGGAAGTCACTTCAACTATACAGCCATCTGGACGTTTTCAAATCCAGGCAGCTAGATCTGTCTTTCTGTACATGCACACATACATTCTTGTAGTCAGAAGATTCCTCCAGTCCCACCCTGCTCCTGCGGTCCTGTGGCCACTTATAAAATAATCATTCAGAGGCTTAATGTTAACTACCAATTGCATGGCCTAAGGCATTCTTCTTGAACCTAGCTCTTATTACGTAACCCATTTTCATTAATCTGTAAGTTGCCACATGGCTTACTGGTACTTTTTACATCTTGTATCTCCTGGTGGCAGCTGGTGTCTCCTTCCTCTCCTTTCTCTTCCCACTATTTCTCTTGGATTTTCCCACCTGTCTCCATCCTGCCTTGTCATAGGTCAATGAAGCTTTATTTGTCAACCAATCAGAGCAACACATTTTCACAGCATACAGAAAGACATTCCACAGTACTTTTTTCCTTTTCTGTCTAATCAAAAAGGAAGGTTTTAACTTTAACCTAGTAAAATTACATATAACAAAACAGTTATCAAGCAAGAATTACAGCGACAATATCTAGTCTATTTATATTTGGCAAATTCAAAGTAAATATTCTTTTATCCTATATTTGTGAGTCTAAGGTTTCACATCTAATTTATATTTTATCATAACCAAGGAAAATTATAACTATAACTATCTAGTCTTCAACTACATCAAAGACCTCAGAGGGATATAATATTACCTAAGTAAACAGCAAATGCATTGCAAGCAACTTCCAAAATTCTGGAAATGACAGAGACAGCTGGCTGCCTGGACAGTCATCCAAAGTTCCTCTGTAACATTGGTGCAATCTTCTTCAGCCTATAGGCCTAGAGTCAGTTGCTTCTCTCTGTGTCCTGAAGAATGTCTGACAGTCTGTCTTTCTGTACATGCACACATACATTCTTTCATTCTTTTTAGAATAAAACTCACTGAGAGGAAAACATTAAGTAGATGATGATGGGCAGTGATGTGTTTCAGCCTCTGCACAACCATCCTATGAGAAGAAGTGCCCTGCAGCAGGTGTCCTTTGCTCCTCCTCTGCTCCCACACCTTCCTAGGAGTCCATGCATCGGTGCCTTTGCTACCTCTGCACCACAAAAGCTTTCTTTTGGGGCCACAGATGTTTCCTATGCTTGCTTCATTGGGGAATGTCTTAGTCCTTTCTGCACAGTGTGTGCACACACACTTGTGTGCATGTAGAGGCAAAAGGATTTGGAGAATTGGCTGTCACCTTCCACAGAGATGCAGTGCCTCTCTGATGTTTCTGCCTCTGTGCTGCATACTCCAGTTTACTGCCCATGAACTTCAAGCTGATTCTCCTCTTTCTACCTCCCTTTCACTGTAGGAATGCTGGGAATACAGATATAGGTCATAACACCTGGCTTTTAGATGGGTTCCAAGAACCAAATTCCAGTCATCAGATTTGAACATCAAGCATCTTTCACCACCGAGTCAGCTCTTCAACCTGACTTGCTCCATTTCTTGTTACTGTAGTGCTATACCTGAGATATGTCATCTTTGACAGAAGTAAAATTAAGGCAACTTGTTTAGCTCATATTTCTGGAGACTAGAGAGCAAGGTGCCATCAATGGCTTGATTCTGGCAAGGATTTCATAGCAAATGGCATTATAATAAGAACTTGTATGAGAGGAAGAGCTCATATCTCAAAACAGGAAGCTAGAGGTTCCATTATGTCTTCTAAGAGAACACCCTCAATTGGCCCAAGGTCCTTCTATTTACAGGCTTTATCCCCCAAAATTGCTGTACTGAAGACAAAACAAAAAAATTCGGGGTCACACACTTAAACCAAATCCAAACCATAGATTTTGCCATTGTTCTTCCTTCTACTTAGAATTATCCTTTCTCTCTCCTTTGCCTAATGGACAGTGGCCTCTGTTCATTTCCTTACTACATACCCTTCTCCTGAGTGCTTTCCCATTGTGGTCAGTAACTAGAGTCATGCTTTGTTATTTCAGTGTATCTAACCTCAGATTTGTACACTGTAAACTTTATCTCCTTGTGCTGAAACTCTCACTCTAGATACTTGAAGGTTGAATTTAAAGAGTAACTGAATATGTTTTGGTTCACAACTCCATAGCTCTCTCTCTCTCTCTCTCTCTCTCTCTCTCTCTCTCTCTCTCTCTCTCTCTCTCACACACACACACACACACACACACACACACACACATAAACTAGCAAAATGAAAATCCTCTATTTCCTTATTGGTTCCTTTCTCCTCCTTCAAATAAATCTTCACTCATAACTTATCTCAAGAAATTGTTTTGGAATAGAAGAAGTCTTACACATCTCAAGAATACAAACCACAGAGATGACTTGTGGGCAGGGGGAGCAGAGGAGGGAAGGGCAGCTGTCATCGTCCCTGTCTTCTTGTCCTGCCTGTCAACCAGGGTTCCTATGCCAGCATACACTCAGATAAACCCGGACTTTCCACATTTCTGAATGACATGGATAGTAGCAGATTTTGTCACTCCCTTAAATAAAGGAGACCCCCGACTTTGTGGCATTTTGAACATCCCAAAGCCTCTCCTGGACTTATAGTTTTTTAGGACTTGGCATTGGAACCAGTAAGGAATAAAGAATTCAGTTGAGAATTTCAGCCAGAGGGAGGCAGGAGATAACTGTCTAACTCTTAAATAAATGAATAAATAAATAAACAAACAAACAAACAAACAAACACACAAAACCTGATTCATTTAGATATGACTGATGGCAAGAGCTTCTTCATCTCCAATGGTGGGTGCAAAATTCTACACATACCTGTTTATAATACACAGATTTCTACAGCAGCAATCACAACCTTTCCCAGGTTCACTAGCAGCAATAGCAGCATGTTCATTTATTTGTGGATGCTCTTTTGTCTAGTGCCTGTGTTCAAATTCACTTGCACCCAGACAGCATTTTTCAATGTTATCTTTACTCAAACACTGGTAGAGCAATGAAGACTGACTGTTTAGGTTCTGGCTCTTATTATGGAAGTAACAACATGAGGCTCAAAGAAAAACGTGACCATTCTCATTTAGAGATTAAAATATACTGCCCTAAACATGCCACTTTACACAAGGATTGTTCTGAGCAGAAGGCATTTGAAATTTATCAAACATGGGGAGAGGATTCCAAGAGCCTCTCTTACCTTCAACTCCACACCAAAACTTCTGAGGAATGAGAACAGTCATAAATCCTCTCTGCCAGTGGAGTTTTATGGCCGTGAAGACAGTAGAAAGTCTTTCTGAAGATGGATCTGTGCAAACAATTCTTACTCTGCTGGTTCCCCATATATTTACCTTTCTAGAGTTTGCTGCTGCAGAAACCCCACAACCTTTTCCTGTGTCTTATCACTTCTTCCCAGGTTTTCTGTTCTCTGTTAAAGTATCTTTTAGGTCCATATTCTAGCTCTCCTTTGATGTCCTCATTGGTGAGTCTCTCCAATGTTTACTGCATATGTCAATAAATTATTTCTAATTGCTAATCTGACTTTTGTTGATATAATTTTCATGTTCCTACCTAGAGAACCAAATAAGGTAGAGAAGTTTTCTTTTTTTTTACTTCCTCCCCCTGAAATGTCCCACTTTTTTTTTTTTTTTTTTTGGTTTTTCAAGACAGGGTTTCTCTGTGTAGCTTTGCGCCTTTCCTGGAACTCGCTTTGGAGACCAGGCTGGCCTCGAACTCACAGAGATCCGCCTGCCTCTGCCTCCCGAGTGCTGGGATTAAAGGCGTGCGCCACCACCGCCCGGCTGAAATGTCCCACTTAAACTCTAACTACTACACATTCTTTCTTAAAATACTTATTGTAGCAGGTTCTTTTTTTTTCCTGTTTATTAAAATTCAAGGTTCTTCTGAAATTGAATAGCTCATGGTACAATAGGGAGGAGGTGATATGTACACACAGTACACATTCTTTCTTAAAATACTTATTGTAGCAGATTCTTTTTTTTTCCTGTATATTAAAATTCAAGGTTCTTCTGAAATTGAATAGCTCATGGTACAATAGGGAGGAGGTGATATGTACACACAGAGACTTCTGGAAGAACTGAATTTGGGAAGAGGGACATCTGTGGTAGGCTTTCTAGGGTTTAAGTGTCATTAATTGTTGTGTATGATATCTTAATGCAGGCACACTTGTGGAATGATTAGAGTCACATCTTTTGTGTAAAATAAACCATAGGTGAGCATACAGAAAGGAAACTTTTTGGCAGACAGGTAGAAATGGAATATTGTAGTATAGAGAACAACCCCACCAAGTTATCTGGAAACATCACAAAGTTTGGGCAGCACATGTCTTCGTTTTATTAGAGAGAAGTAAACAAGATAGAAAGAAATAGGATAAATGGGTGGCGTTGGCAGATGGCACCAGAAAGTTTTCTTTTGCAGTCACCTGTTCTCAGGAACGTACAAAACAAAGGGCTCCGTGCAGGCTCAGGTTGGTGGGTACATCAGTGTTCAAAGAGTAGAGAAGGAATGAAGTTCACAGTTAAGTCATGGTATAGCAGGCAGGTTGTCTATAATTCTCAGTGCATACAACAAGTCAGCTAGTCACTGATGAGGCAAACTACGGTGAAATTGACAGATCATCAGTGTTCTCCACAGTGTGCTCCCCAGCTTGTTTCTTAGAAGGTGGTGGAGCATCCGAGAGATGGGGTCCAGCGAAAAGAAGTTAGGTCAATAGAAATGTGCTGCTGAAATGAATTATGAACCCCAGACATTTCTTCTCTCTTTTTCTCTTGACTGCTGGCTGCCATGAAAGAAGCATTGCCTCTATCATGTGCTCTCAGCCATGGCATTCTGCCTCTCCAGAGTGCAAAGTGATGCAGCCTTGTGACCAAGGACTGACCTCCTCCCCTTCTAAGCCGATTATCTCGGGAATTTTGTTATAGTGGTGTAAAAGGGACACACATGGGACCCAGAGTCTTGTCACTCCTTGGCAGAAGTAAGTGAGGCAGTACATCTGAGTTTCCCACCTAAGAATTTGGGAAAGGACAGTCCTTTCCAGGAGCCACTTCTCAAAACACAAAATCTGAAAAGGGGAAATTTTTGTATTTTCAAAAAGCACATTCTTAATAAGATGCAACATTACCACTTGCTCTCTGCATGAAGTTGGCAATCCTTTTCCTCATAGGAAAAAAATGGTATGATAGCAAGTAGGTCCAGAGGCTCATAGACAACATGTGTAGAGAAAGTAATATGGTGCCAGGCACAGTGTAAGTATCTAAGAATAGTAACTACTGTTATTATTCTGATTAATTTTGTTATTGTTACTGCATCTTGGGTTTTGCTTTTATTAAAGCTATTTTTATTATCTACTTTAAAATTAAATGCAAATAACCAAGCCTACAGTAGAACATTTACTGAAAAATGAACACATGATTAATTCTAATGTGACTCCATTAGCAATGGAACATTTGGTCAAAGAACCAATCAGATCTTACTTACTTTCTAACACGATTCCCTTTCATGCATTGCCTGGACCCATGCAAGCTTCCACTCACAGTTTAAAGAGAACAGGTTGCTGGGGTACAGAGGGCATAGCTCTTTATAGAGACCCCCTATGTGGGGATGATGCTACTGGATCTCAGTGTGTGCTCAACCTTCTGTTGTGATCACATGGCTCTTCCCATGAGCACTCAGATCCTCCCAAATGTGCTCACCTCCACACTAGGGCAGAGTTTCTCCTCGAATACTCTGGTTTGGGAAGGATTCCTTTGAGTCTTTGTAAGAGAGTCCTAAACATTTCATAGACTCACCTGCATGTTTAATGATGTCGACATGCAAAAATGTTTCCTAGCTAGGCATACATTCTGTGATGCCCTTATATAAATATTTAAACATTTGGGGTCCTTGGTTTGCTCAAGAAACAGACTTTGCTTGGGAAGAGAGGTTCACTCTAAGTGGAGAACCTATAAAAATTTCTGCATCTTATAACGTAGATCTAAGCATATAAATGTGTGAATTATTATTTTTCAGGCTAATTGAAAAAAATAAATAAAAGATTCTTTTCTTTTGCCTGGACTGCTTGGCAAAGTAGCAAATAATATTCTTTTTTGGGATTTTTGAAGTGAGAGAGACCAAAAGGAGACTCTTGATTTTTGCCATTTTCCAAGTGAAATAAGAGAGCACTCAATTTAACCACACAGAGTATTTTTTTCATGGAATAAATGGGAACAATGAGCCATTTGTGGCACCACAAATTTACAGAACTTGGAAAGTATGGGCAGGAGGACTGCCACAAGTTCAAGACCAGCATGGTATACACAACGAGACCCAATCTATCCCTGGCTACACAGCTGTATAAAAACAAGGCGGAGTAAAAAAGACACTATCAGTAACTCCAAGCAAGCACTAGTGTTCCCAATTTCTACACAATTGTTATCTCAAGAGTGTAACACAAATGGAATCACACAGAACATAGAATAAAACATTTTAAGTTCTGTTAAATTACAATTGATTTCCCTATTTTGTATAAACAATGTAAATTAATTCTATTAGTTCTATGGTGAGTATATATGTGTAAACATTACCAAATGCATAAATATATCCATTACCTCTAATAATTTCCTCACTTTTTATTATTAATTATTACTATTTGTATATTATGCGATCTATCCTCTAAGAAATTCTGAATGCAATATAGGATTTCAATTATGGCCAGTATCTACACAAGTCTCTAAAACACACTCCTACCAAGTAACTATTCTCAACCCAATTCTCCTCATTTCTCTCCCCTTGACCTCCTGCAGCCACTGTCCTTCATTGTGCTTCTATGGGTTCCACTGTTTTATAAACCCTATATAAATGGGATACTATTATATTTGTCCACCCATATATATCTTGTTTCACTTAATAAAATACCTTTCAGGCTTCTCCAAACATGATTTATGTTGTAAATGGAAGTAGTTCTCCTTTGTAGTGCCACATAGTGTTCCATGATATGTTTGAACCAAATGTGCTTTACCCACTTACCCATCATTTAAAGATCAGGTTGCTTTTATAATGTGGCTATTACATATAGTACTTCAATAATCAAGGAAGTGCAGATACCTCATGGAGATCCTGATTTCAATACTTCTGGAGAGTCAAAATAAGTGGGTATAGATTAAATATTGGTTGGTAGATACAATGTGCATAGAAGATTCCTGTATTAATTTCTATTTTCTCTATGAAAAATTGAACAAGATGAAAGACAAAGTGACTAAAGAGGATTCAGATGTTGGAAGAAAAAGAGTTGACATATAACTGGACTGGGACATGGGAATCTCTCAAACATTTTTGGCCAGATCACAGCTCGGATCAATTAAATCACAGTCATCAGGGGAACCACATGAGTATGGAATATTTTGGAGCCATGTAGCTATAATAATGTGTAGGCAAGTGTTGAGAGCACCCATTATGGCATAGTTCTAATAGTTTTCTTATAAGCCACCAGCTGCTGTGGTCCCCATGAGGCATTCAATGCATCACCTGGTATTAACAAACATAAGGAGTTATTCACATTTCTCATTTAGCCCCGATCTTTCTGGTGTAAGACCTAGCTTACTCAGAGTCGAATATGCTTTGTAGAAATTGTATGAGTCTGTAAACTGTATTGACCAGCCTCCACTTTAGAGTTTCCTGTATAAGATGGAGCTGGAAATTAGCATTTCTAAAAAGTTCCCATGCAAGGCTGATTCTGCCCAGACCAACTTTGAGAAGAACTGTTGTGGCTGTGCAGAGTTGTGTCTTAAAAAGACTTTTTTCCCAGGTGATTCATATCACAAGGTAGTATTTGAAAACTGCTCTAAGGATTAATAAAATAATCTTTTTCCTGGATGGTTCTAAGTAGAGTACCTTTAAGTCTTCAAGCCATGGTGACATCAAACTCCTCTTTTTATTTTTCTCCATAAAAATTGATTTATCTCTTTCTGCTCAGACTCCTTCTAGCTCAGTGAACTACATAATTTTCCACACAGCTTAGTAGAAAATGGAAATGAATGTTTCTCACTAAGTGAATTTTCAGACTTTGAAGGAAAACATGCTGTTACCTCCTATAGGTTTTGTAGTGCTAGAACTAGCAAGATTTCATCTTCAAGACTTTAACACATGCATTCTCATAGACTTGTTAGGAAGCTGCCCAGTATTGCTGCCAAAATGGTATGAAACTTGGAAATAAAAATGTGAAAGTCACATCAATACCAGAGAGAGTCAATGATCACTCAAGAATGAAGATTTCAATGTTTAAGATAAATTTTAAGTCACATTGAGATTGGATATTGAAGGTCAAGAGAACTGTATAATGTAGTAACTGCAGAAAAACTGTATTACACACTTGAAAACTAATGAGAGGACATATTGAGTTTTCACAAAAAAAGAGATAATGTGAATATTAATTACCTTGAACTAGCATTCTATAATGCATACATATGTCACAGCACCACGTTGTACATCACAAGCGTAGAATTTCTATTTGTGCATTTTAAAAGAATGAACAATAATTTAAAACTTACAGATGGCCCAAGAGTGACACAGATAATTTCTGTTCAATGGAAAAGGTCAACTCAAAGCTTTATAGTCTATTAGACACTTAAAAGTCTTTATGAAGGTCAGAATATTTTTATATTTCATTATTAATATATTTATTATCTTTATATTTATTCTTTATATATTCAGAATAAGGTATATGTTAACCAAAAGTAAGAATTATAAAGAAGTCTTATGGAAACCCTCTAGTTTGTAAACTAATTTAAAATATATAAAATAAAGGAGAGTTTTATCAAAGGTACCCAGCATGGTGAATAATGTTTGTTCCTATTGTGAAAGATACCACCCACTTGAGTTGCAGAAATCTGGTTAAAAGCCCATGACAGAGTAGATCATAGGCTCTAAGGGAGAGCCTACTGGTGCAATTTATAAAAATGATCATGGTATTCACCTATTCTAATATGTAAAATAAAAGGAAATTTACCCAATGTAAACTTGTAATATAACAGACACCTTGATCTCCAAAGTTGATAAAGTTTTCACAAAACTAGAAATGATATGGTAAATCACAGATATGGGAATATTAGTAAATGACTTGGTTTTAAGCAGTACAGTGATACTGTAATGAACCAAACTGGCAATGAGAGCCAGCCATATATAACATGAAAAAAATATATGAATATCTCATAGTATGCCCACAGCCTAAAGAGAATAAAGCATGTCATCTTTCATGAGTAAGTAAAACATTTGGTCAATTGCTAATTCATACTAAAATATTTCCCTAAAAAATGTGATTTTTTTCTTTTACAGGTTATTATATTTTTCAACCTGTAAATATTTTTATATTATGATAAAAAACACATGAACATTCAATCTGTACATATTTTTATATTATGGTCAAAAACACATGAACACTGTAGGACAATGTGCAGATATAGTTGATCTACAGCCCATGGTTCTACCAACCTGTACATGAGTTTATGTACATAGTGCTTGCTGTTCATTGCTTCTTTGTATACATGATTTAAGTACAAGGCAAAGAGTGTGCAGATAGATATGGCAACTTATACAGTGCCCGTGTGGAACTGAGAAAGTCCCCAAATGAGCAAACACTGAAATGAGGAAGGTAAACACTCTTCTGATGATCTCAGCTTGCCACGTTGTGAAGAAGATGTTGCTCTCTTGTTCTTTTCCGCCCAACTCCAGCCTACCAAAGGGATCAGCTAATTTCCTTATGAAGAAGATACTCACCCCTAGTATAAACTAGATTTCTGTATATTTTAGGTGACATATTCTCAATATTATTCTCCTTACATATGGTTAGACACTTCACAAAGATGCTTCCAACAAATCACACTTCAGAACAAATCACAGTGAGAGTGTATACCTAAATGGTATTTATTATGTATCAGAATCTTCTTGAATTCACATCAATTAAACAACTTGGGTTACAGGAAATATTGCTGGTAGCAGCTAAAGTATCCAAGTTGCTTATCAAGTATCTCTGAGGAAATCTTTTCATATCTGCTTGTATTTCCTCATTGTCTTAGTTAGGGTTTTATTGCTCTGAAGAGACACCATGACCATGGCAACTCTTATAAAGGAAAACATTTAATTGGGGTTGGCTTACAGTTCAGAGGTTCAGTCCATTATCATCATGGCAGGAAGCATGGTGGCATGCAGGCAGACATGGTGCTGGCAAGGTAGCTGAGAGTTTTACATCTGGATCCACAGGCAGTGGGAAGTGACAGCCACATTAGGCCTTGTTTAAGCATCTGTGACTTCAAAGCCCGTCCCCCAGTGACACACTTCCTCCAACAAGGCCACACCTACCTCAACAAGGCCATACCTCCTAATAGTGTCACACCTTATGAGCCTATGGGGATCAATTTTATTCTAACCAACACTCTTATATATCTTGACAATGTAATTAGTCTTACCTAAGCATTTTAATATGTATGCTATGGCAATAACTTATTTCCAATTACAAATAATTTAGCTGGGTCCATTGTTTTGTTTTGTTTTTAATTTCCAGCATAAAATAATCATTTTCTCTGTAACTTTTAAAGTATATAATTTACATATTAAGGATGATCTCAACAAGCAACTTAAAGTAGATCTGAGCACAAAGTTGTTACAAAGTAATTGAGCTCTTAGTATAGAAGAAAATATTGCTATTATACTAAGACAAATGAACACATTCAATTTATATTATTATTTTGTAAGCCAACTAAAAAAATATAAGCATTTAAAAGATGATAGTCTGCAATGTTGAGTAATGCTGAACCTAATATCCAGGAGTTATTAAACCAACATCATAGTGTCAGATATGGGATAACTCCTTATGAGTTGTTGATCAATGGAGCCCCCCCAAAATACCCAAAATAATACAGGATCATGCCATTCATCTTGGTTTCCCACTAGAAATATTTGGTAAGACTCTTTCCCACTTTTGCTGAAATAAACCACAGACTTGGGGTGCAAGATAGAGAAATCAAGCTGGAACTGAGCTGGAGGCTTCCTTTCTGTTTACCAGATTTCATAGTTCTGAAAGGTGAAATACAAACTTCTGGGAGGAGAACAGGCATCAATGGCTTACCCAGCTGAGAAGCCTGCGGACAACAATACCAACCTTCTAGGCTAGTTGTGGCCACAGGTGCAACAGTGGCAAAATTGTTACAAGATCACTCCGCATTCTCTGATTGGTTAGGAGGCCTGCTCCGTAAGAAAAAAATTCATACCTGATGATGGGTACTCAGTTAACAACCCAAGGTTGAGGAGGTTTTACATCTTAGGAGACTTACTCTTGATTAGATAAATGCCAAGCTTCCTTCTAAGTTCTCACATCCATACCTGTAGACAAATGCTACTTCATCAGAGAAATTTATTGAAAGGCAGAATGGTAGTTTGAGTAAGAACTACCGACAGGGATATTCAGGCCCGGCGGCAGCCGGCAGAGACATTCAGGCCCAGCGGTGGCCCACAGAGGTAGACAGGCCCGGCGGCAGAGACAAGCAGACACAGGTAGACCTGCGGCGGGGACCCGTAGAGGTAGACGGGCCCAACGGCGGCAGCCGACAGGGATATTCAGACCCAGCGGCAGCCGGCAGAGACATTCAGGCCCAGCGGCAGCCCACAGAGATAGACGGGCCCAGCAGCGACCTGCTGAGGTAAACGGACCCGGCGGCAGTGGCCGACAGGGTCATTCAGGCCCGGCTGCAGCCGGCAGAGACATTCAGGCCCAGCGGCGGCCCACAGAGGTAGACAGGCCCGGCGGCAGAGACAAGCAGACGCAGGTAGGCCTGCGGCGGCGGCCTGTGGAGGTAGACGGGCCCAGCAGCAGCCCGCTGAGGTAAACGGGCCCGGCGTAAGCGGCCAACAGAGACATTCAGGCCCGGCGGCAGCCGGCAGAGACATTCAGGCCCAGCAGCGGCCCACAGAGGTAGACAGGCCCAGCGGCAGAGACAAACAGATGCAGGTAGGCCTGTGGCGGCGGCCTGTGGAGGTAGACGGGCCCAGCAGCGGCCCGCTGAGGTAAACGGGCCCGGCGGCAAAGGCCGACAGGGACATTCAGTCCTGGCGGCAGCGGCCGACAGGGACATTCAGTCCCGGCTGCAGCCTGCAGAGACATTCAGGCCCGGTGGCGGCCCCCAGAGGCAGACAGACCCAGCGGCAGCTGACAGGGACATACAGGCCCGGCGGCGGCGGACTGCAGAGGTAAACAGGCCCAGGGACAGAGACAAGCAGATGCAGCTTGGAACAGGGACGCCCCTAACCCCAACATCTGGGGAAGAAGCTATCTCGGTGGATCAGAACCAGAACGAATCTGAACACTCCGTCTGAGGACAACCCAGGGCCCAGCTGCTGATCCTGTGAAACCCAACAACTTGGAGGTGTTGGTGAGACTACCCTGCTCAGCTGAAACCCATCTGGGAGAGGATTCAGATGCCTACAGTTTAAAGTCTGAAGAAACAAGATCAGCTGAGGAGTTGACAAATGAACAAAACGTGACCTGGGAACACAGAAGAAGGCGCTACCCAGACACCAAACCAGATCACCAGAATCATAAGTATATAATTCACTGATCGAAATCAGCTGCCCCTGAAGAAATAGCCCAATAGCACCAATTTAACCAAGAACCACTACTAAACCAAGACTAAAAATTAGAACAAGAGAGGCACTCTCAGACACAGACACCACCTGCACCTCACAGAGGAAGAGATGAGTAGACGCCAGTGCAAAAATACAGGCAACAACATAAAGACCTATATGGCAACATCAGAACCTAGTGATTCTACACCTGCAAGACCTAAACATACCATGACAGAAGAAACAGAAGAGATCAACCCTAAAAATGACATTAAGAAGATGATAGAGGCCCTTAAAGAAGAAATAAAACATTCCCTCAATGAGGAAATAAAAACTTTCCTTAAAGAGGAATTGAAAAACTACCTTAAAGAGGAAATAAAAACTTTCCTTAAAGAGGAAATAAAAAACTCCCTTAAAGAGGAAATAAAAACTTTCCTTAAAGAGGAAATGAAAAACTCCATTAAAGAGGAAATAAAAAACTCGCTTAAAGAAATGGAAGAAAAAACGAACAAAAAATGGGAAGAAATCAAATCAAGCCAAGAAAAAGCAATTAAACAGATGAAAGAAACATTCCAAGATCTGAAAAATGAATTTGAGACAATAAAGAAAACACATGCTGAGGGAATGCTGGAAATAGAAATCCTGACAAAACGAACAGGAACTACAGAAACAAGCATAACCAACCAATTGCAAGAGATGGAACAGAGAATCTCTGACACTGAAGACACGATAGAGAAAATAGATTCGTCAGTCAAAGAAAACAATAAAGACAAAAAAGTCCTAACACAAAACATCCAGGAAATTTGGGACACCATGAAAAGGCCAAACCTAAGAATAATAGGGATAGAAGAAGGAGAAAGGCACAGAAAATATATTCAACAAAATCATAGAAGAAAACTTTCCTAACCTAAAGAAAGAAATACCTATGAAGATACAAGAAGCTTACAGAACACCGAATAGGCTGGATCCAAAAAAAAAGTCCCCTCACAATATAATAATCAAAACACTAAACACACAGAATAAAGAAAAAATATTAAGAGCTGCAAAGGAAAAGGACCAAGTAACATATAAAGGCAAACCCATCAGAATAACACCAGACTACTCAATAGAGACTATGAAAGCTAGAAGATCATGGACAAACCTCATGCAGACACTAAGAGACCACGGATGCCAACCCAGACTATTATACCCAGCAAAACTCTCAATCACCATAGGCGGAGTAAACAAAATATTCCAGGATAAAACCAGATTTAATCAATACCTGTCCACAAACCCAGCCCTACAGAAAGCACTAGAAGGGAAAATTCAACCCAAAGAAGCTAAACACATCCATGAAAAATCAAGCAATAGATAATCCTACACCAACATACACCACAAAAGGACAACACAACACAACCAAAAAAATAACAGGAATTAACAATCACTGGTCATTAATATCCATCAATATCAATGGTCTCAACTCACCTATAAAAAGACACAGGCTAACAGAATGGATAAGAAAACAGGACCCATCCATATGCTGCATACAAGAAACACACCTTAACTCCAAAGACAGACACTACCTCCGAGTAAAGGGCTGGGAAAAGGTTTTCCAAGCAAATGGACCTAAGAAACAAGCTGGTGTAGCTATCCTAATATCTAATAAAATAGACTTCAAACTAAAATCAATCAAAAGAGACCAGGATGGACATTACATATTCATCACGGGAAAAATCCACCAAGATGAAGTCTCGATTCTAAACATTTATGCTCCAAATACAAAAGCACCCACATTCATAAAAGAAACACTACTAAAGTTTAAAACGCACATCAAACCCTACACATTAGTAGTGGGAGATTTTAACACACCACTCTCACCAAAAGATAGATCTACCAGACTGAAACTTAACAAAGAAATAAAGGACCTAACAGATGTTATGACTCAAATGGACCTAATAGATATCTACAGAATATTCCATCCTAACACAAAAGAATATACCTTCTTCTCAGCACCCCATGGAACCTTCTCAAAGATTGACCACATGCTTGGACACAAAACAAATCTCAACAGATACAAAAAAATTGGAATAACCTCCTGTATCTTATCAGACCACCATGCCTTAAAGTTAGAACTCAATAACAACAAAAATTATAGAAAACCCACAAACTCATGGAAACTGAATAATGCCCACCTGAAACATCAATGGGTCAAGGAAGAAATAAAGACAGAAATTAAAGAGTTCCTAGAATTCAATGAAAATGAAAGTACAACATACCCAAACTTATGGGACACTATGAAAGCAGTGCTAAGAGGAAAATTCATAGCTCTAAATGCACACATAAAGAAGATGGAGCAATCCCATACCAATGAATTAACAGCACAACTGAAAGCTCTAGAACAAAAAGAAACAAACTCACCCAGGAGAAATAGACGCCAGGAAATAATCAAATTGAGGGCTGAAATCAAAGAAATAGAAAACAAGAGAACAATACAAAAAATCAATGAAACAAAGAGTTGGTTCTTTGAAAAAATCAACAGGATAGACAAACCACTAGCCAAATTAACCAAAAGGCAAAGAGAGAGCACCCAAATTCACAAAATCAGAAATGAAAAGGGAGATATAACAACAGAAAATGAGGAAATCCAGAGAATCATCAGATCATACTTCAAAAACCTGTACTCCACAAAAATGGAAAACCAGGAAGAAATGGACAATTTTCTGGATAAATACCAAATACCAAAATTAAATCAAGACCAGATAAACCATTTAAATAGACCAATAACCCCTAAAGAAATAGAAACAGTCATCAAAAGTCTCCCAACTAAAAAAAGCCCAGGACCAGATGGTTTCAGTGCAGAATTCTACCAGACTTTCAAAGTAGAACTAATACCAATCCTCTTCAAAGTGTTCCACACAATAGAAACAGAAGGAACACTACCAAGCTCTTTTCATGAGGCTACAATTACCCTGATACCCAAACCACACAAAGATGCAACAAAGAAAGAGAACTACAGACCAATCTCCCTCATGAACATTGATGCAAAAATACTCAACAAAATATTGGCAAACCGAATCCAAGAATACATCAAAACAATCATCCATCACGACCAAGTAGGATTCATCCCAGGGATGCAAGGATGGTTCAACATACGGAAATCAGTCAATGTAATACACCATATAAACAAACTGAAAGAAAAAAACCACATGATCATCTCCCTAGATGCTGAAAAAGCCTTTGACAAAATCCAACACCCCTTCATGATAAAGGTCTTAGAAAGAATAGGAATACAAGGAACATTTCTAAACATAATAAAAGCAATTTATAGCAAGCCAACAGCAAACATCAAATTAAATGGAGAGAAACTCAAAGCGATACCACTAAATTCAGGAACAAGACAAGGCTGTCCACTCTCCCCATATTTATTCAATATAGTACTAGAAGTTCTAGCTAGAGCAATAAGACAACAAAAGGAGATCAAAGGGATACAAATTGGCAAGGAAGAAGTCAAACTTTCACTATTTGCAGATGATATGATAGTATACATAAGTGACCCCAAAAACTCTACCAGGGAACTTCTACAGCTGATAAACTCCTTCAGTAAAGTGGCAGGATACAAGATCAACTCAAAAAAATCAGTAGCCCTCCTATACACAAATGATAAAAGGGCTGAGAAAGAAGTCAGAGAAACATCACCCTTTACAATAGCCACAAATAATATAAAATACCTTGGGATAACACTAACTAAACAAGTGAAAGACCTTTTTGATAAGAACTTTAAATCTCTAAAGAAAGAAATTGAAGAAGATATCAGAAAATGGAAGGATCTCCCATGCTCATGGGTAGGTAGGATTAACATAGTAAAAATGGCAATCTTACCAAAAGCAATCTACAGATTCAATGCAATCCCCATCAAAATCCCAACACAATTCTTCACAGACTTGGAAAGAAAAATACTCAACTTCATATGGAAAAACAAAAGACCCAGGATAGCTAAAAGAATCCTATACGATAAAGCAACCCTTGGAGGCATCACCATCCTGGACCTCAAACTCTACTATAGAGCTATAGTAATAAAAACAGCTTGGTACTGGTATAAAAACCGACATACGGACCAATGGAATCGAATTGAAGACCCTGACATTAATCCATGCACATATGAACACCTGGTTTTTGACAAAGGAGCCAAAACTATACAATGGAACAAAGAAAGTATCTTCAACAAATGGTGCTGGCATAACTGGATGTCAATATGTAAAAGATTACAAATAGATCCATATCTGTCACCATGCACAAAACTCAAGTCCAAGTGGATCAAAGACCTAAACATAAATCCAGCTACACTAAACTTAATAGAAAAGAAAATAGGAAGCACTCTTGAACGCATTGGCACTGGAGACCATTTCCTAAATAAAACACCGGCAGCACAGACCCTGAGCACAACCATTAATAAATGGGACCTCTCAAAACTGAGAAGCTTTTGCAGGGCAAAAGACACAGTCAATAAGACAAAAAGACAGCCAACAGATTGGGAAAAGATCTTCACCAACCCCACATCTGACAGAGGATTGATCTCCACAATATATAAAGAACTCAAGAAACTAGACATCAAAGCACTGAACAGTCCAATTAAAAAATGGGCTAAAAAGCTAAACAGAGAATTCACAAAACAAGAACTACAAATGGCTGAAAGACATTTAAAGAAATGCTCAACATCCTTAATCATCAGAGAAATGCAAATCAAAACGACTCTGAGATACCACCTTACACCTGTTAGAATGGCTAAGATCAAAAACACCAATGACAACCAATGTTGGAGAGGATGTGGAGCAAAGGGAACACTCCTCCACTGTTGGTGGGAATGTAAACTTGTACAACCACTGTGGAAATCAGTATGGCGGTTTCTCAGAAAATTAGGAATCGAACTACCTCAAGACCCAGCCATACCACTCTTGGGCATGTACCCAAAGAATGCTGATACATACCATAAAGATACATGCTCAGCTATGTTCATAGCAGCACTATTTGTAATAGCCAGAACCTGGAAACAACCTAGATGCCCATCAATGGAAGAATGGATGAAAAAAATGTGGTACATATACACAATGGAGTACTACTCAGCAGAGAAAAACAATGAAAGCATGAAATTTGCAGGCAAATGGATGGAACTAGAAAAAATCATCCTGAGTGAGGTAACCCAAACCCAGAAAGACAGTTATGGTATGTACTCACTCATTGGTGGATTCTAGATATAAAATGAACAATCAGACCACAACCCATAGAACCATAAAGGCCATATATATATATATATATATATATATATATATATATATATATAGCATGAAGGTCCCTAGGACGACTGTGGCATATAATAAATTTCAGTTTTACTCAATTATTGAAAAAAAATAGCCCAATGAATGGAAACACATGAACTATGAACCAAAGGCTGAGGGGTCCCCAACTGGATCAGGCCCTCTGAATAGGTGAGACAGTTGATTGGCTTGATCAGTTTGGGAGGCATCTAGGCAGTGGGACCAAGTCCTGTGCTCATTGCATGAATTGGCTGTTTGAAACCAGGAACTTATGCAGGGACACTTGCCTTAGTCTGGGAGGAAGGGACTGGACCTCCCTGGACTGAGTCTACCAAGTTGATCACAGTCCTCGGGGGAGGACTTGTCCTGGAGGAGGTGGGAATGGAGGGTGGGCTGGGGGTAAGGGGAGGGCGTGGGAGGGGGGAGAATAGGGGAACCCATGGCTGATATGTAGAACTGAATGGTATTGTAAAATAAAAAATATATGTCACAAAAAAAAAAAAGATATGAGTATGGTATAAGACTTAGAAGGTGTAGTGGTTTGGATAAGAATGGCTCCCTTAGGCTCATATATTTAAATGTTTAAATAAGGAAGTGGCACTGTTTGAAAGGATTAAGAGGTATGGCCTTGTTGAAATAGGTGTAGCCTTGTTGTAGTGGGTGTGGCCTCGTTGGAGGCAGTGTGTCATAAGCTTTGACATTTCAAAAGCCCACACCAGGCCCAGGCTCTCTGCCTGCCAATCAAACTGTAATGTTCTCAGCTTTTTTTCCAGTGACATGTGTGGTGCCATGCTCCCCATCATGATGATAATGGACTAGCCTCTGAAACTGTGAGAAAGCACTCAATGAAATGCTTTCTTTTATAACAGTTGCCTTGGCCATGGTGTCTCTTCACAGCTATAAAACAGAGCCTAAAACAGAAGGTAAGGGGTGGGAAGTTCATAAGTGAGAGTGAGGGTGAGGGTAAGTGAAGGCACATATATATTTATATAGGAGATTGCCAAAATTTAGTACGAGGAAAACTTTACATTAAAGAAAATCTAGAGCCTTTCCCAGGCAATTAACAAATAAATTAACATCCAGAAGGAAGCTGTATGGTTTTCTAACATTATAGTCAGATGACAGATTTGATCTAGAAACATTTTAGTCATGGTCTAATCTCTACAAATGAGTATGAATTTGAAAAAAAAAAAGATGTAACTTGCAAGTTGTGAGAACATTTGGAAAGACAGTGCATTTTGTTCAAAGCAGCACAATTTCATGCTACTGTTGAACTTTGTGTCTAAGGAAGAAATCGAAATTGCTCTGATTATTGAGACAGCATTTAAAAGACATTCCAGGTAGTGAGAAAATAGTGGAAATTGAGAAACTGAGTGTGATGATTGAAGAGCATAGAAAACTAGACTGAATTGAAGCTCTTCAAGCTATGAGGACAAGACTGTGTAGAAGACTATGTAAGGCTGATTGAAAGTGCTTCTTGTGGAGAAAGCAGACAAAAAACTGACACATCAATAAACATTAACTTTCTACATCCAAGGCCAAACTTTCATTTGATATAAAACCATCCAACTAAAATTAACATGAAAAATAGGGAAGCTCGTAAAAAAAAAAAGATGTCTTAGGAAAAAAAAAACACTGTAATTTGGAAAGATCAGATTAAAAAATAAAATTATACTATAGATTCACCTAGAGAAAGCAATAGTGTAATAATTAAATATTTATGCTTAATTTATATAGAGTATAGATATGTAATTCACATAACTATAAATTCCATATATAATAAACATACTATATATATATATATACATGTTACTCACTAATATTTGTGTGTGTATATTTATGTTTGTATGTGTTCATGCGTGTACTTACGTGTGCATGTGCATATGGAAGCCAGAGTTAAACGCCAGGCGTCTGCTTCCATGCCTCCACCTTATGGTTCTCAATGGGGTCTCTCACCGAGCTTGAGCTAGCCTGGCTGGCTGACAGTCGCCAGGGACTCGTGGTCACTGCCATCCCAGCACTGTCATTTCTGTGTCGCACTAACTGATTTTACGCCGGTGCTGCGAACTCAATTCACTTACCAATGCTCGCAAGGCAGGTGCTCTACTGACTGGGTCAGCTTCTCACTCCTTCATTTACTAATAGTTTTTATTTAACAATAAGGTGGAGGCTTACATGCCCCTCTCTGGCCTCCTTAGTCACAAATGCACACAAATACATAAAATGAATAATAAGATTATTTTTTAAATAAAACAATTGCATTTATAATTGTGACAAAACAAATGTAATTCTAAAGAATAAGTTAAACCAAAGAGGTGGAGAACAAATTACACACAGAAAACTGAAAAACTTGTTGAATGAAATTAGATAGGATTCAGATACATGAAATGATATCCTATGTTTAAGGAATAGAAAATGTAATATTGTTAACAGGTAAACACGGCCCAAAGAGATCCACAAATTTAATGCAATCCCTACCAAATCCCAAGGAAATTTTTCTAACAGAAATAGGAAGGGTCATTTTTAAATGCTTGGAAATCTCAAGGACCCTGGACAGCCAATACTATTAATGAAGATTAACCTAAAAGTTAGCAATTCCTGGTTTCAAAACTAACAAAGCTACAGCAACCAAAACAGTGTGGTGACAACATAAAGACAGACATTTAGACCAAATAGAGAACTCAGAAATAAAACTATATACATATATATGATCAAATGCTTTCCATAGAGGTTGCAAGACTATTAGATGGGAACATACAGGCTTCAAAACTCATTGCCCACAACAAAAGTATCAGCTTGGAAGATGTCATTACACAATAAAAGAACAATTCATAATTGTTTAAAAACTTAGAGAGTCCAGGAGCTGAACAGTAAAATTCTTAAAGGGAATGATAGATGGACACTTTTATGACATTGAACATGACCATGATTTCTTGATAGACACAAAAAAGAATAGGCAATGAAAGAAAAAAAGGGAAGTAGAATGAACCAAAATAAAGCCTTTTGTGCATCAAAGGATACTAACAACCAGTGAAAAGAAGACCCACGGGATAAGAAACAAACATTTCTGAGTCTTGTGTATGGTAAAGAATTAATATCTAGTGTACATAAAGAGTTCTTTAAATTCACCAGACGTATACACACATACACAAACACATACTCCAAGCAACCCAAATAATTTGAGCACACATTCTTTTAATGAAGATACGGTATGCAAATGGCCATGAACTCATGCAAAGATGGTCAATATCATTAATCATTACAAAAATGTAAATCAAACCCATTATTGGGCTATCTATTGTAGCTCAGAAGAAGTGTTGACATGAATACAAAAGAAAATGAAATGTGCATTATTGTTGAGGATGTACAATGGTCCAGCTGCTATGGAAAATAGTGTGAAAATCTTTGATGGACTTATCATATGATCTGATGATTCTATTTGTGAGTATAAGCCCAGAATAATTGGGAATATGGCCTGGAAAAGGTATTTGCACAATCAAATTCATAACATAATTGTTTATAATAGCCATGAGGCAGAATGAATCTGTGCCTATAAATAGATGGCCTGGTGAACAAATTGTGATGTAAACTTACAGTAAAAGAGTATCCGGCCTAACACATGTTATGATGTGGATGGATCTTGAAGAAATTATGCTAAATGAAAAGACATTTACTAGAAAGCACCACTTACATGAAGTCTTAAGACTAGTAAATTCAGAGAGACAAAAGTAGAATAGTTTTCAGGGTTAAGATGAATGCAAATGGGAAACTTGTTTGATATGTGTACAAATTCTGTTGAGGAAGAAAAATTAGTTCTATACACAGATATTTACAATCACTATGCAGACAATGGTAGCTATTATACAACAACATGCTTAAAGTTACCAAATTGTGCACTGAAAATGGTTACACTTCATGCTATCCATATACATACATAGGACATATAATATACATAGCCACATGTGTTCCTTATTTATATATTAATATATGTATATGAGTTTATATGTATATATATATATATATATATATATATATATATATATATTTAAAACAAAGATCAAATGAGAAAAGTGGCTCCTTTCTGGTTTTGCCCACTTATTCTTATGTCACATTCAAAGTCTTTGAATTTAGTACCAAGTAGACAAATTTCTCAGCAAAGATAGGTTGTGGCCACACATTGGCTTTCTGGTTACCAGAGCCTTCTTGTATTCTCTCTGGGCTCTTCCTAAGCTTGCACCTGCAGAGAACCACAGTGCAGTGCAATGACTTCTAATTTCTATCTCTCAAATGTCAAAATATTTTGGCTTTTCAATTTTCTCAGCCTTCATTAACTTCTACTAGCTAAAGGCATGGGCAAATCCCTCCTCCTAAATTATGTTTTCATGCTGGTCAGATAAATGTGGGAGGGTGTCAAGCAACTGATTTCTTTAATTTACATCTCTACTATCACAGTCAACCTTTCTACATTTCTGAAACATTTAAAACTTATTCAGTGGGAAGATAAGAAGTATCAAAAATAAGTAAGTATAAAACAGCCACACGATCTAAGGATCAGAGCCAACTGAAAAGGTAAACCCTGTCCAGAGTCTCTAGGGATTTCAAGTAGGAAACTGCAGAGCTTAGAAATAACTGTGGGACCATGAAGATGGATGTGAATAAACAAGTATTGAGCATTGGAGTATACGTAGCAAGTGCAGAAACACAAAAGTGAAAGCATGGAGCAGTGATATGGTAAGAGTACAATGTTTAGGTAATGAAATAGGGCAATCTCTATGGGGAGAAAAGTTTCTCATTCATCTTTTGGAGCAAAGAAAAAGGGAGGAGTCAAAAGGGGATTAGCATTCTTGGCAGAGCATATGGAAGTCCCAATTGGAACAAATTTATGTCCAGCCTACTGAAAGAAAGTAGCAGGTATACAGACAGAGAAGAAAGGAGAGGGGAAAAAAGAACAGGAAGCAGCAGGTGATTTACAGGGGAAGGGAGTTAGTTAGCAAAAGCCATGTAAGATATCTTAGGTTGTCATTAACTTTGACATTTACTGTGGATAAGCTCACACAAAATCCTAAAAATCCAACAGAGCCTTACAACTTTGTTTATCACAATAAACACTAAAAGCCTTTTCATCAAGACCTACAAATTTATCTTCTGTCTTGACCTTGAAAGAAGTTGAGGGGAAAGATATTGATTGAGCTCCTCTTGAAAAACTGAGAATCAAACAATAAAGTGGATTCATCAAGGTTTGTTAGATGTTATTATATGTACTTTACGGCATCCATCATCTGGACTTCTCTGAGCTCAAATAAGCTTCTTTGCCTGCAACACCCTTTCCCAATTCAGTCCTTCACTCTTAACTAACTCAAGGTACTCCTCTAGGCTATGATGTGCTGCAGGCAAGCCTGGTGATTATCTGGCTCTGTGTTACATCTAGACAATAAATATTTTCTAAAATCACCTTTTCTTGAAAATGCATCCTTAAAACAAATCTCTACCAGAGACTATAGAAATCTGTTTGTATTTTCTCAGGATACAAAAGTATGTAACCTCTAATAATATGTTTAATAGTCATAGTGACCATTGTCTACATACTCAAAAATATTTATGGGGTAAGTGTTTCTAATATCTACAAACAAGTATGTCATTTTCTACAGGAAGCTATGATGGGGGAAACACACTGTATTAATATAGGATTAGTATTCAGTGTTTCAAAGGACAGCATTCAGGTTGTTAAGATTGCTAACAGGGAGGTGAAGTCAAGTCAGAGACAAAAAGAATTCCAAGTTAGCAGCAGCTCCCTAGCAACCACAGACTCAGGTGAAAGTCATAAAGTGTCTGAACAGTTCCAGTCAGGCATCATTTGTAACCTTCATTCCTTTGGTGACAAGAACTCATTGGGAAATATGTTAAAGTAGCTACAGAAAGAGGCAGTGGGACAGCAGAAAAATAGGAAAGTATAGTTAGGAGAAAGGGGGGAGATTTCAGGAAACATGAGGATAAATCCTAAAAGCTAAGATATGTGGAGTAAGGAGAAATAAGTGAAATGGAAAAATAGCCAAAGGAGGAATGGATATGAAAAAGATGAATGAAGCAGAGTTCGCCGGGGCAAAAGAATGAGATAGAGGGAGAGACCTGAACATTAACAGATGCCTAATGAGATGGTCAGACTACAGAGTGCATCAAAAGGTACTTATCTGTCCTGGGCCACGACCCTGAGAACAGAGCCTTAGTCTTAACACCTTAATCTCTGTGAGTTTAAGATCCATTCAGATAATCATTTTACTTTATTGTGTCTAATTTATCAAAGACACCCACACTTTGCTTAGAAACGCCCCAGGGTCAAATCTTAAGACCCTAAGCCAAGTAGCATCGTGGGTTTTCATGTCTTGGTGTTTGCCTATCTCTTAAAAGCCACTGAGCTCCTTCTTTTATGTCCTGGTGTATGTTGGGAGGCTGGAGGAACATTTTCATGTGCCCAGTGGCTGCCCATAAGGTCCAGAAGTAAAAGAAAAACTTTTCCAACTGCTTTTTCATTCCCAAATCGTGTTAAATTTGAAATCGACAGCTGTGCACTTTAACCACATTCTCTTGCGTGATTTATGCCAATTGCACTTCTTAAATAAAGCATCCACTTGAGCTGTGGAAATAGATTTCCTGCCTGAACAGCTCGTTCTGCTAGAAATAAGTGTTGAGTCAGATATGTGACAAAGATGCTTCCAAAAGAAATGTGCACCACCATCAACCACTTCCTATTTGAGGTGGACTCGTGTTTTGTGCTAGGGAAGCTTACTGCAATGCCTTGGAAATATGTGCCCCATAGAAACAGAGTAAAGTAGACTTCTGGGAAATGGGAATTGCCTGAAGGGCAATTTAAAGTACCTTTCTGGGCTGGAAAATGCAATGTAAGATATTGATATGCACTCTAGCAGGTTGTTCTCTCATCCACTTCCAGGACCACAGAAGTAAAAAGCATATTTTAAAGGCATTAATATGAAAAGAACAATCTTAACTCTAAAATTTGCTCTACTTTAAATTTCCCAGGGAAAGAAAGTTGCTTTTGCAACTTTATAATAAATAAAAGCCTTTCGGTGAACATTTTCCCTGTAGCTTACTTACATTAAGATGAGCACTTTATGTAAATTATCTCATTTTATCCTTAAAACAACCTTAAGCTGAAGGCATGCTGGTTTCCAGAAAATTGTGAATTAGATATATTAGATATAGCTTTTAGGTCACAGGCCAGTGAAATTCAGAACCAAGATTAGGTTATTTCAAACACAAAATGTTTAACCAGTACCTTACATGGTCTCAAACTGAAGCTTCTTTATTAGAAGTTGCATTCCCTGTGATAGACACCACAGGTGGGCTTGGACTACTGAGGGAAAAACCGGGACAAAGGTTACATGAAATAAGAAAGATATTAATGATAACATTTGGAACAAAGGCCTATAAAAGAATTCAGATACAGCAGTTAAGTAGATTTGATGAGAAGTAAATGTAATATAATTTTTAAACTATATGAGAATTTGATATAAATAAGAACAAGTCAGAAATAAACAGGGGCATTCTGAGAGAAACTGCTTAAGGCAACAAGAGCCTGGGGCTAACATAGACAGTATTACACATTATTATACAGAAATGAATTCTTTTTAAAATTTTACTTATTTATATTTTATGTATGAGTGCTCTGCATGAACACCTGCATGGCAGCAGATCTTATATATTCCTCACAAAATCTCCATAAAATCATCCTCATTCAGATGCATTTTATTTACAAAGAAGTTGAATTTCACAAAGATTAAATTTCTTAAAGGTTAAAATACCTGGAAATGGATGCTTCCAAAAACTGCATAGGCACTTGATTATTGTGTAATTTTTTATACTGTGTCTCTGAAGCAAAGCTTGTAGAATCTAATGCTCATACTCGAGTTTAGTTTGTTTTCATAAGGTCTCTCAACATTAATATAGCATAAAAATATCCTGTATTTCCAATTTTCCATGGTGCCTCAGAACAAAATTCTAATGCAAGCAAAAAGTAGTTACTAATATGATAAAACACCATCAAGCTTTCACAAGTAGCATGGGTGATGTGCCATCAGAGAGGCAGAAAAGTTCTAGAGTTGTGTGCCATCTTCTCCAACAGCTGTCTAGTTAGACTTCAGACTCACTCATGCCTGAAACTGTAAACCTAGCCAGCTACCCGAGGCTGGTGAGGTCATGGATCTTAGAAGAGATCTACTGTTCCACATTTCCCAAGCCAGTACCTACATACTGATCCTTACACACACAAATGAGAGGAGCTCTTACCCTTCTTAAAGGAAGCTTCTTTTTGCAGAGGGCAAGAGACAATTACAGAAAGCCACAACTGGTCAAAAATGAGAACAACTGACCACAGGCTGCCCAGCCCAGCCCAGATGATTCATCTATAGCATAACCCCTACATACACCTCAGTCTCAGAGAACATAGCAGAAGAGAAGGTGGAAAAAATTTTGAGGAGAGAGGACCAAGAAGTCAGCTTCAAGCCTGTGTCTTCTAGATATCACAGAGATGCTGAACACTCTATGATTGCCTGAACAATACCTGAACAGAAAACACCAATTGAAATGCCACATGGATGGGAGGAATCTCATGCAACACCACCTCTAAATGAAGAACTACAGGTAATTAACAACCAACTGCTGAAAGAGGGAGAATTAGTCTTACCCAGACAGAAGCCTCCTAATCAGTTATCCAATACCAAGTGGTCATCTTTAAAAGTATACATACAAGCAACACTAGCCAGACTTAGCAAGTTATATTTATATATTTATTATTATTATTATTATTTTGTGTGTGTTGTTGTTGTTGTTGTTGCTGTTGTTGTTGTTGTTGTTGGTGGTGGTGGTGGTGGTGGTGGCGGTGGTGGTGGTGGTTTGAATAAGAATGACCCCTGTAGGGTCAAATAATTGAATGCTTAGTCATCAGAAAATGGCACTGGGATGGATTAAAACGATTAGGAGGTGTGGCCGTGTTGGACTAGATGTGGCATTGTTGGAGGAAGTGTGGCCCTGAGGGTGGGCTTTGAGGTTTAAAGAAGCCCACACCAGGCCCAATCTCTCTCTCTCTCTCTCTCTCTCTCTCTCTCTCTCTCTCTCACTGAGAATCAGGATGTAGCTTTCAGTACCACTTATTCAGCACTATGTGTCTATGTGTGCTGCTATGCTACCCACCATAACAATATATTAAACCTCCGAAACTCTAAGCAAGCCTCCAGTTAAGTGTTCTCTTTTATAAGAGTTGCCTTGGTCATAGTGTCTCTTCACAGCAATAGAACAGTGACTAAGACAACTTATATGTGCGTGTATGTGTGCATGTAACCATAATTTTATAAAGAGGCCATGAAGTTGAGAGGGAGCTGGGAGGATATAGGTTGTGTTGGAGGAGGGGAGGGAAAATGATGCCTTTATGTTTTCCTTAAGAATAACATAGTTTTGGGCTGGAGAGATGGCTCAGAGGTTAAGAACACTGACTGCTCTTCCAGAGGTCCTGAGTTCAATTCCCAGCAACCACATGGTGGCTCACAACCACCATCTGTAATGAAATCTAGTGCCCTCTTCTGGCCTGCAGGCATACATGCAGGCAGAACACTGTATACATAATAAATAAATCTTAAAAAAAAAAAAGAACAAAATAGTTTTTAAAGAAGTTGTTAGGCCGTGGCTTGGCAGAGACATGCTGCTATGTCAGTGATCTGTTTCTGCATTACCAGCTAGACATTCAAACCTAGAACAAGGGCTTTATATTAAAAAAGAGGGAGACTTAGAACACTGACCTGCTTTTTATATTCTAGATGAAACAAGAAAATTAATTATAATTTTAACTAAACTCTTTCTTTTCCTGTTCAAAAATTTCTTTAAGACACCTATTTTGGGTTGATGTTGTTGCCTTGTCATGATAAATATAAATACTTAATACTATTACTTATTTTCAAGGTAATTTCCTGCATCATCATACTAATGGTTTCTGTGATTTCAGCATGTGGATTGTCCTGTTCTTTGTGGTGATATTTTGCTTGTGCTCTAACAAATAAAGCTTGCTTAGAGATCAGAGTGCAGAGCTAGCCACTAGTTAATCATAGAGGCCAAGCAGTCATGGCACATACCTTTAATACTTGCACATACCTTTAAACCTCATGCCTTTGATCCCAATACTTGGGAGACATCCACCTTTAATCCCAGCATTAGGGAGGAGGAAACAGGAAGTGATACAGCTGGGTGGAGAGGGGAATATAAGGCAGGCAGAGACAGTAGTTCAGCCTGCTTTTCAGGCTGAGGAGTTAGTGAGGTTAAGAAGTGGCTATGGCTTGTTCCTTTGTCTCTCTGATCTTTCAGCATTTACCCTGATATGTGGCTCCAGGTTTTACTATTAGGACAAATTAGGATTCAGCTACATCTGGCATCGATGAGGCTCGAATTCCCAAAAAAGCCACTTGCCTATGGATTGTAGCCACTGGCACACCCCAGAGTTGTACATGAGGGCTCTTGCCCGAGTCACCACATTGACAGCTAGGTTCTCCTCTCTTTCTTCCCTAAGCTTCTGAGTGGGTCTGGGATTTCTCTGTTGCAGCCTCTCTGCAGCCAAATCCGTAGGCATTTGGGCTCCAAACACTGCAGGAGTTACTTGCTTTTGCTCTTTGGCTTCTTCTCTCCCAGTGAGTTGTGGGCTTTCCCTGGACCCTCTCTTTGGGCTGCTGCCAAACTATGAAGCTGCCTTGAAAACCTGCTCAGGCTTCTACTGTTCTATGCAGAAGCAATCAACCTCATATATTCTTCTTTATTGTTGGTGGATTTGGTGAAATAATTGGGGATTCTTAAAGGAAGGAATGAGTTTTTAAAAAAGGGATTTTTTCCCCACATTAAAAAATGGGAAACACAATTACAATGGAGGGAGTTAGGTCTCTCTATGATAATACATTGGATGGTATGAAAATGGAATAAATGAGAGGATAATTCATTTAGATGGGACTTATGTAATGTCAATTATCTTTTTGCTTTATCACTAAAAATTGGTTAATATAAGTGCTAAGATACAAGTTTTAGAAAAACTTACTAAAACAGATCATAGAGATATTCAGACCCAGGCAGAGGAATTTAAAGGAGAACCAATCTCAGTGTTGCATTATAAGGTTAGAGAGAAACAGCCTAAGGTTTTCAAACAACCAACTTTAATTTATCCAGTAACCTTACAGGAATTGCCAAATGGTAAATATCCCCAAGAATGGGTACAAGCTGATTGGACTTCTGTGAAAATGTTAGTTTAAAGGAGATTTAAAGAAGTGATATTCTCACATGGCATGCATTCACCTTGTGTCAAGCAGATGTTAAACTTGTGATCAACTTGTCATAGAATTATCCTTCAAGAATGGAGAGTTTTGGTTACAGAAGTCTCAGAGCATGGTCCTCAATTACAGTGGAGGACCTTGTGGAAAGATGAGGCTAAGACCATTGAACAATGAAGTAGGGCTAGAGGTATGGAAATTTCCTAAGACCAACTTCTTGGAGATGGAGATTATGCTAATTTAGAAGGAAATCTCTATATAATGGATACACCCTGGCTTTATGCTATGCATCAGCTTTGAATGATTGGGATAGAACTGAAGAAGTAGGAAAGAAAATTGAGACATTTACTAAAGTTATACAGAGCCCAAAAGAAACCACTGATTTCTTATGAAGATTGACTTCAGCAGTAAATAGAATTCAGAATCTAGACAAATAATAATTGAATATTTGGCTTTTGAAAATGCTAATACACAATTCAAAATGATAATTAGGCCACTAAAGCCAAGATCAGTATCCTTTGGAGGAATTAATCCAATGTATAGTCAGTAATGAATCTCATAACTATGATGATGCTTAGATAGGAAAGATTTCCAGAGGGTTGAAGAAAAATTGAAATGTCAAGTATTTCAAATGTGATAAACAAGGTCACCTAAAAAGGGATTGTAAACAGGGCATTCCTATAAACAATGTTTTTTCTAAGAATAATTCCAACAGAACTCCCCTCACTTCTGGAGTATGCAGAAGGTGTGACAAAGGCAGATTTTGGACTAATAAATGTAGATCAACAAGGGACAGTCAAGGTAAACCTTTGCCATTAGGAAATGCCTTGAGGGGCCTCTCACAGGGCTCCATGTCAAATTTTGTTCAGTTGTTTCCTGTCACCATGGGGGAAAAGCCTTCCCAGAGCAATTAAAGAATCTAATGCCTATTGTAAAAAAATCCATACTGTTATGCATGATAGAATAGCTATAGAAGAGGGAACAAAAATTTTAGGACAAACTATAAAACAAATAATTTGGCAAACTTCTACATGTGAACAAAGACCAAAATTAAAAACACAAATGAATGATGTTGTCATTGAAGATCTTGTAGACGTAGGTTTGGATGTAGCAATAATTGCACCAGAATATTGGCATCCAATTGACCTCTTCAGGAGGTAAATGTACAGCTTTTAGGGATTGGAACTCTATCTCAGGTAAAACAGAGTATGAGATAGATTGAATGTATAGGGCCAGAAGGACAGCAATAGAATACCCAGATTAATATTCCTCCAATATCAGAAACAAACCATAAATTAATATATGTTTTTGAGAAAAATATTAAAGATATTATAAAGAACAGTCACCGACTGTTCAGGTTGTAAAAGAACAGGGCACAACAACTGCTGTTCTTTCAAAGGCATGAACAGCCCTACCTTTAAAATGGTTAAGGAAAAAACCTGTATGGATTAATCAATGACCTTTGACATCAAAGAAACTGCACGTGCTAGGACATCTGGCACAGGAGCACCTAAATGTTCAGCATATTGAAGAATCAACCAGCCTTTGGAATTCTCCTGTATTTGTTATTAAAAAGAAATCTGGAAAACGGAAAATGGCAACAGATCTAAGAGCTGTTAATAAGGTGATTCAGTCAATGGGATCTCTACAGTCTAGGATTCCTTTGTCTTCTCTATTACCTAAATCATGGCCTCTTGTAGTTATTGATTTAAAAGATTATTTCTTTACTATACCTTTACAAGAAAAAGACAGAGAAAAATTGCCTTCATGGTACCTATTTATAATAATTCTCAACCTGTTGAGAGATTTCAATGGAAGGTTCTCCCACAGGGAATATTAAATAGCCCCCACCTATGACAATATTTTGTACATCAGCCATTAGAAATGATATGTAAGCAATTTCCTCAATCTATAGTTTACCATGACATGGACAAAATCTTACTAGCTGATTCAAATGTAGATACTTTAGAAAGAATGTCTGAAGAAGTAAAGAAAATTTTGCCTTGTTGAGGATTACAAACTGCTTCTGAAAAAATACCAAGAAGAGATTCTATTAATTTTCTAGGATATAAAATAGTTCTATAAAAAATTAGACTCCAAAAGGTACAAATTAGGAGAGATTGATTGCAGACACTTAATGACTTTCAGAGATTGCTAGGAGACATTTCCAATCTACAGCACACTATTGGGTTACAAAATGATAAAGTAAGTAATTTGTTCAAAACCTTAAATGGTGACAAGGACTTAAATAGTCCAAGAGAATTATCAGCTGACACTGAGAGAGAATTGGCTTTGGTAAAAGAGAAATTACAGGATGCACATGTGGATCATTTGGATCCAGAGCTTGATTGCATTCTGGTTATTTTACTCTCTATGCATTTTCTTAAAGGAATATTAATGCAGAGGGAATCTATTATCTTAGAATGGATCTTTTTACCACATAAATAGAGTAAAAAATTAAAAACTTATGTGGAAAAGGTCCTGAGTTCATTCTAAAAGGAAAATTGAGACTTTGTCAATTAGCAGGAATAGCCCCAACAGAAATTGTAGTACCTTTTATTAATGATCAAATTGACAAATTATGGAAAGAAAGTAAACTATGACAAAGAGCTTGCAGTAATTTTGGGGGGGGGGGAGATTAACAACAAATAACCCAAAAGCAAGAGAATTCAGTTTATAAAGAGAACTAACAGGATCCTTCCCCACATTTTATGGGGAACACCAATATCTGAAGCCCCTACATTTTATTACTGATGCAAACAAATCAGGAAAGGCAGGTTAAAAATCAGAAAATTCAAGTGCCTCAAAGTCTTTATAATTCTGGCTTTAAAAATTCAGAATTATATGCTATTCTGATGGTATTAATTGATTTTACAGAACCTCTTAACATAGTTACTGATTCTCAGTATGCAGAAAGAGTTATTTTAGACATGAAACTGTTGAATTTATTTCTGATGAGTCAGAATTAACTTCATTACTTGTTCAGTTACAAGAAATAATCAGGAATAGGAATTATCCCTTATATATAACACACATCCAATCCCATGTGGGTCTGCCAGGCCCTTTAGTACAGGCAATGATGAAATTGATTGACTGTTGATAGGAAATTGCTGGAGGCCTCAGAATTTCATTAAAAATATCATGTCAATAGCAAGGGTTTGAAAAGGGATTTTTCCATTACTTGGCAAGGAAATTATAAGGAAATGTCCTTCTTGTTCTTTATACAATTAAACTCCATTACCTGAGGAAGCAGCCCAAAGAATACTCAAAGGAATGAAATATGGCAGACGGATATGCTTCATTTTGTAGAATTTAGAAAATTAAAATATGTACACCACACCACTGATACCTATTCAGGATTTCAATGGGCATTTGCTTTGAGTTCTGAAAAGTAATGGCCATCATGCATATTCCTGTACAAATTAAGACTGACAATGCTCCAGCATATGTCTCTAGTAAAATGAAAGAATTTTTTGCTTATTATAATATAAAGCACATTTCAGGTGTACCATACAATCCCACAGAGCAACCAAATTGAACGCTAAAAGATATGCTAAAAAAATAGAAAGGGGTGATAAAGACCCCCAGAAATAGATAGCATAATGCTTTATTAACTTTGAATTTTCAAATTCCAATGAGAAAGAAAGGATAGCTGTGGAGAAACATTGGATAGTAGAAAAAACTATGGAATTAAATCAACCTCTATACTTTAAAGTTATGTTGACCTCAGAATGAAAACCAGGATATGTGTTATGTTGGGGAAGGGGTTTTGCTTTTGTTTCCACAGGAGAAGAAAAGATATGGATACCATCAAAATTGATGAAAGTTTGATTTGAATGGGAGAGTTCTCTTAATTAGAAGAGCTGATATTTCATCCAACAGTGTGGCCTTTCAATCTAAACTAACTTGAAGCCTAACAGATGCTTTTCATTTGATCAGCTATAACTTGCCAAAAGGGAACCTCCCCAAAATTAGGGTTGGGGAAGGGTTTTGTTTTTGTCTTTTCAGGAGAATAAAGCCACCCAGCTAAGGAATCTGAAGACCACTGGACAAATGAGACATCTGAATAAAAAGAACAACTCATCCAGAAAAAGAATGTCCCAAGAAAAAGAGTAAATTCTCCTATTGGTATACCCCATCTCCAACAGGATAAAATTTCATAAAACTTCCAAAATGTTTGTTTCTGCTATTCTCTAGAGACACATAATTCAAATCGTCCAATTAAAATTAAAGCTGGCTTTGGAGTTAGAGTGTGGCTCTCTCCTTTTCTAAACACAAGCATGCTTGTTAAAGTAGAATCCAAAATCTCTGTCTCATGTCAGAAGAGCCACCTGGTATGGGACAGAAAGAAAAACAAAAAATCAAGGACTATTTTATTGCCACTAATCTCATAATCTTTTGGTTTTATTTTGACTCTTTAAAACTTTTTCATAAGGTATGAATATTATCTCAAAATTTATAATATATTAAACTTTTTGTCATGATATTAATAGTCATATAGAGTACTAACTAATTGTAGAAAAAAACTTAATCTAGCTTCATGAACATGAATTCAGGTTTGAGTCTCTATCAGGTAACTAGGAATTAAGTTTTTTTCACTCTGTCTGGATATACATAACAAATATTGATCCTTTAACCTCTCTGAGATCTGCTAAATATGACATTTAAAATGTTTACGTTTTTCTGCAATGAACCAAAACCATGCATAACAATAACCTTTGAAGACTCCGAAAGGATGAAGGGGCCCCACAACAATGATTCCACATGGACTATGATAATGGCACTAAGCTGACAACACCACCCAAAGATCAGCTTTGGACTATAAACTGCTCAGGACAATTTCAGGGTGACTAGCTGAGATGATCCAGCCTCACAGACTGAGACAGGACTTGAGACAATCCCTGTATTTTCCCATTACATAGACACTGAACAACAAAGGATACAGGTAGCTCTCCCAGCACTTGACCATTGACCCAAATTTTACTTTTCAGGATCCCCTAAAGATGCCATTACCCCCAGACAGCATGAAGTAATTTTAACAACATGATGCTAACATTCCCAAGAGGTGGGGTGGGTGGTTTTTGGTTGTTCAATGGGTAGTGTGTATTTGTCATTGTTTAGGATAGTAAGCTACAAGTTGATATTGGTAATGGTTTAAAAAAAGCTTAACAAAGGAGATTAAATTCAGGATTCTTGTTTTGAAAAATAAAGAAAAAAGAAGATATAGATATGATGGGATGAAAGGATAGATTGTTGAATCTATTTGTTTTAAATAGTTTACATTAATATGGATCTTTGTATATTAATACAAAGCTAAGATTATTTTTGTTAGTACATACTGTACATACATTTCTAATCTTATTCAAGGTATTGTACTTTTGCAACTCATTTAAAAGTGTAATGCAAAAAAAAGTGTAATGCAAATTTCTAGTCTTTGAAAGTTATTGTTACCAATTATTTGGTATAATTAGGAAATGCAGGATAGTAATTAGTTACCTACTACAATCGAACTTGTAGTCATATTAGGTATGATTTCAAGGTCAAACAGATATATTTTAGACAGACAGATCATCTTCAAACACTTTAGAGACCTACAGAATATGGCATTTAAGATGCTGTAATAACATAGGTTTTTTTTTTTATGACAATGAGACATGTCTGCTCTTGGCAGTACCAATCTACTTCAGAGAAGATCATGGGTGTTAAAGAAATCTATATTGATTCTTCTTTCTTTGTGGCAAATTTCGCCACTTGGCAAGGAAGTGCCCTTGACTCAACTGTTGACAGTATGCTGTCCAAATTGAACAAGCAGGACAGAAAAAAAAGTGACTGTCAAACTTTACCATATCAAGGTAGAACAACCCTTCAGAATATCTTGCTTCACAGATAAGCCTGTCAGATATGCTAGGCTTGTAGTCCAAAGGTGGATGCCTCAAATGTTGAAGAGGAACCTTGGATGACTGTCCAGGATGCAAGCTGTTTCTGTCATTTCTCACATTTTTTTGGAAGTTGCTTGCTTGTACTTCCTGCTTAATCAGGTAATATTATTTCCTTTTTGGGTCACTGATGGAGTTGAAGACTTTATAGTTATAGTTTTTCTTGTTACCAGATTCAGAAAAGAAATTCACTAAAAAGGTGTAAGGTATATAAGGTTGAGAGACATTAAAAATTAGTTTTGGTAATGCAAGTTAGAAGAGAAAGTGAATTAGGTACAACCTTTTGGACTCACCAAGATAAGATAGATATGGAGTATTTCCTCTGAATTTGTCAATTGTTAATGGACTAGACATTGTTGATGCATTTATTGCCTGTATATATTATATATAATTATTGTTCTTATTGTATATAGTTTTTTATATTAGTTGTAACCTTCTTTATTTTAGACAAAAGGGGGAAATGTGGTGATAGTTTGTTTATGTTCTAACAAATAAAGCTTGCCTGGAGATCAGAGTGCAGAGCTAGTCACTAGCTAACCATAGATTCTAGGCAGTTGTGGCATACATCTTTAATCACAACACTTGGTTTCTCATGCCTTTGATCCCAACTCTAGGGAGGAAGAAACAGTAAGTGATATGGCTGGGTGGGGAGAGGAATATAAGGCAGATGAAGACAGGAGCTCAGTCCCCTTTTCAGGCTGAGGAGTTGTCAAGATAAGAGGGGGCTATGATGTGTTCTTTTGTTTCCCTGATCTTTCAGCATTTACCTTGATACCTGGCTCTGGGGTTTTATTATTGGGACTAATTAGGATTCACCTTATAATTATTTTTCTGATTTGACCCATAGTATTATTAGATTTATTGATTTGTGTGAATCTAATTAGTGTAAACAATGTTATTGTTACTTTAAATATTACTTTAAATAGTATTTTTAAATATTATTTTAAATAGTATTTTTAAATATTACTTTAAATAGATTCTAGGAGCGTTAAGAATATTTTCATTATTTTTCCTTCCATGAGTTGTTCATCATCTTCCTTATCTATCTACAATATTTAAATTTTCTCATCGATATATAAGGTATTCTTCATATCCTCTGGGTTCTGGTCTTTTGTTGGCTAGATATTGAAACTAATTCTCTAAGATAACAAAGCTCTTAGTGTTGCTGGAGGGCTTCTCTCCAGGTTCCCCAAGCCCCGCAGTCCCACAATCCACTTATAAAATAATCACTCAGACACTTATATTACTTATAAACTGTATGGCCATGGCAGGCTTCTTGCTAACTGTTCTTTTTTCTTAAATTAACCCATTTCTACAAATCTATACCTAGCCACATGGCTGGTGGCTTACCAGCGTCTTCACATGCTGCTTGTCCTGGCGGTGGCTGCAGTGTCTCTCCCCTCAGCCTTCCGCTTCCCAGAATTCTCCTCTCTCCTTGTCCCACCTACTTCCTGCCTGGTCACTGGCCATCAGTGTTTTATTTATATAGAACAATATCCACAGCACTTCCCCTTTTTTTCTTTTTTTAAAAAGGAAGGTTTTAACTTTAACATGGTAAAATTATATATAACAAAACAATTACCGAGCAAGAATTATAGTTACAATATTAAACAAGATGTCCTATCTACCTTATATTTGTGAGTTTAAGGTTTTATATCTAACTTATCTTTTATCATAACTGAGGAAATTACAACTATCTAGTTTTCAACCACATCAAAGACCTGAGAAGGAACATAATGGTACCTGAGAAATGGTAGATGGATGCAAGCAACTTTCGGGAATCTTGCAAAAGAAGACCAAGACAGCTGGCAGCCTGGACAGTCACCTAATGTTTCTCAGCTTTGTTGGTGCATTCAAATTGGCTACAGGCCTAGAGTATCTGACAGACCATTTTCACAAGCAGGAATTCTGAGAGACCATCTTACCCTGTCTTGGCAGAGTACAGTGATCGCTTTCCTTGTGTCCCGCTTGTCCAGAAAGGACAGCATTGCATTTGTACTGTCAGCCATCAAGGCAAGGGCAGTTCTTTGCCCAGTAGGCCATTTTGTGCCAAAAAAGACAAACTTCCAAATGGAAATGTCTTAGAAGCCCAACATTCTCTCGGGATCAATTGGTGCAGTCAGGAGCAATTGTGTCTCACATCAACAGAATTTTAAGTTATTTAAATGCCATATTCTCTAGGTCTATGAAGTGTTTGAAGATTACCTATCTATCTAAAATATATCTATGTATACCAAGAAGACTTAACTAACATGGCTACAAATATGATTATCATAGATGACTGATTATTAATCTATTTTTAATTATCCATTACAATTTTAAATGAGTTAAACATAATATCTCAAACAAGAATAGAAATATATATATACAGTATAACAAAATTAACTTCAAGTTTGTATCAATTAACTAAAATTTATACCAATGTAAAACATTTTAAACATAAACTAAAATCTATATCAATGTAAAACATTTTAAGCAAGTTGTTCTTTAAAAGTAGGTTCATTAATCTACCCTTTTATCTTATCATCTCTATATCCTCTTATATATCTATATCATATCCCCTTTTCTTTTTTAGAAAGAGATCACATTTATAATCAACCTGTTTTAAATAAAAATATTGTTTTTTCTCTGTCCCACACCAGAGGGCTCTTCTGATTTGGGACACAAGAATCTCTTAACCTTTTTTTTTTTAAAGCAATATGTCTGGGTTTAGAGGGGGAGTGAGCCAATTCCACCTCTAAAGCCAGCTTGGTATATTTGGGAATTTGGGCGTAGCATCTCTTACTACTTCCTGCTGGAGGGGGGCGCTGTATCTTATGGGGATGCAAAGAAAATTTTAGGCCTATGGGGTAGTCCGTGAGGCTGTATTGTGTGAACCAGTTGCCTTGAAACCGCTCTGGATGTTGGATCATCTGGGCCATGGTGTCATCGGAGACCTTTCAGGGGGTCTTGGCTGGTGAAACCTGATGTATCTTAATCTGGAACAAATCCACAGAACCTCTTTTCCAAAGTAACATATCCTTATATCCAAATTTTGAAGTCAAGGCACCTTTAAAATATACATTTTGGCATAACTCAACAGCTTTTGTAATCAAATGTTTTTCTTCAGTTACGAATACCAAAGAGAACATAATCCAGATTCTCTGTGTGGTAACCATCTTTACGTGGCTTATTTTTTATATTGCATTGAGCCTATTGCTTTAAACTGTACCATTCTAAGACTGAAACGGCACTGTGGCTGCTGGCTCCACCCACTTTAGCTTCCCAACATGGCGGTGGTACGTTTTCTGCCAGCTCTGGGAGTCATCAAGTCTCAGAAATAGTGGGTCTAAGCTTTTATCAAAGCAGCGTGTAGCCCAGAAACCTCTTTTTTTTTTCAATACTAGTAAAGACTAAATCTACCACACAGCGTAATGTGCCGCGGGCAGACACCTCATTTCTGCCATACTGCGGGTCTAACTCACACGCCAGGAACCCGCCAGTGTTTAAACCTGTGTTTTGCGGCATCTAGCTGCCCTTATGAGACAAGAAGCAGGAACCTGGTTTTGGCTCTGTTTAGAATTGGTTATTAAATATTTTTAGGTTTAAGGTGGAAACTCGAGCCCTTGGGCGCCATTTGTTGCTGGAGGGCTTCTCTCCAGGTTCCACCAAGCCCTTCAGTCCCACAATCCACATGTAAAATAATCACTCAGACGCTTATATTTCTTACAAACTATATGGCCGTGGCAGGCTTCTTGCTAACTGTTCTTTTATCTTAAATTAACCCATTTTTATAAATCTATACCTTGCCATGTGGCTGGTGGCTTACCGGCGTCTTCACATGCTGCTTATCCTGGTGGTGGCTGCAGTGTCTCTCCCCTCAGCCTTCTGCTTCCCAGAATTCTCCTCTCTCCTTGTCCCACATACTTCCTGCCTGGCAACCTACTTCCTGCCTGGTCACTGGCCATCAGTGTTTTATTTATATAGAACAATATCCACAGCAGCTTAGCATTCTGTGCAGCTAGAAGTTCTGCCACAGTTTTGTTAAAATAAGCTGAGAAATATAAACATGGAGTAGATGACTGATGGGCACATTCATTCCAGGTGCACACACTTAAATGGAAATTGAAAGTCCCTGCTCCCTAGCCCTCATTCTGACAAGTTTAAAGGACCAAAGCCAGGGTCCTGTGAAGTGTCTGTTTTTTATGGTTTCCAACCTTATGAGTACTTACTACCTTCTTCCTGACAGACTCTGTGCTCTCAAATGCCCCTGAATCCTCAAGATACACTTCACTACAGGAGGCAAATCTGTTTTCTCATCTGTAAGGAACAGATATTGATACCCATTTCATGTAATTGTTACACAAGGCAGTATGATTCATGCAATACATTGTGGAATCTAGAGGTGGATGCTAAAATTCCCTAAATTTTATATATTTAAAAATCTTGACTCCCCATGAGGTAATATGTTAAGACTAGGAATTATACTAAGGTTTTATGGGAGTAAGCAACTTGAAAACTAGCTGAGTTTCTGGTGAACATTCAAATCCTTATGTCCTGGGACATGTACTGCTCACAGAGGGACAAAGCTCAAGCATAAAGTTTGGTAAGACATAAACCTAAGACTCATGATGGATTTCACCTTCAAGAAAGGGAGAGCTAGAATAAAATTTTCACATACAGATGTTGCTAGATTTCACCTAAAGAGCACAAGAACAATAATAGCATGGCAGACGGAAATTGAAACATAAAAAGAGGCACGTGAATTTCAGTGTACAGATACCATTAATAGAGATTTGCAAAATTGATGAGTTTTAAATAGCCTGACCAACCTTTGTTGTAGGTAATTCAATCTCAATATAAATGATATAGGTAGGTCAGACATAAAATAATGGAAAATGAAAAATATATCATAAAATGCTAATAAAAAACAGATGCCAGTTTGTAGTAACATCAGAAATTTAAAAACTCCCAAGAACGAGTAAGCATATTGACAAAATAACCTGACTGTAAATTCATCAAGAAATGATAACTCTAAATGTGCCACCACTGCACCAGTGAGCATGTCTTATGAGGCAGGGGGCTATTGTAGCTCACAGAGTTCATGGTGAGGTGAGATGAACCTTTGTCCCCCAGTAACGCTTAGCACCAAGAAAGCCAGCCAATAGAGATGCAGCTTCTAGGTTAATACACACTTGATTTTTCCATGTTTATCATTTAAGTATGTGGTGTCTTCTGCAAATTGGTGTTTCACCATGAAGTTCCCAGAGGGCAACCGAGTAGCTTGTAATGTTTGTGAGCTGATGGGACTTGAATGGTCAACAACTTAAAAAAGAAGCAACCCATTCCTACTACTGGGGTTTAATTTTATAGTTTGTGGTATTTAGTTAGGGTGTTGTTCCCCTTTTAAGGTAACTCCATTAAAACTCTGATTATATATGTATATGCATACATGTATATGAATATTTATATTACGTGTATATATTTTAACAAAATTCTGTAGTAGGTCTCCAAAGAGCTTTTTCCAAAGGCTTTTCCTGTTAGTTGTCCCTCCTCACTTCATTGCTCTACCCTTCATCACATGGCGGTTGGGAGGTGAGTTCACAGGCCCACCCTTAAGTGAGGCACTCTTGCCAGTTGATAGTTGTTGGCAAAGTCAGTGTTGATTTTCTTTAATGGTCTGACCTCTGGTGTATTGACCACATTTCAGGGCAGGAGCCATACTCAAGAGCAGTGGTCCAGCATAAACTGGACTCAATGGATATGAGACAGAGACAGAGACAGAGACAGAGACAGAGAACAAAGTCACGGAGAAGTAAAGAGTTGGGAGTAGATCTGGCTAGAGTTTGGGGAGGAATGAGCATAATCAAAATACACTGCAAAAAAAATTAAAAGTTGTCAAAGAAATAATAAAAATGTTATTTTTAAGAAGACAAAACAGCAGTTCAGCATCATTTTCATCCCTGGCTTCTGCGTAACTGTTTTCATTTCTGTCAACTCTAGGTCTTGCCTTGACTTCTCTTAATGATGGTTGTAACTTGTAAGATATATAATAAAGACTTTCCTCCTCCGGTTGCTCTAGGTCACAATAGAATGTTAACTAACATACCAGGTACCACTGTGGATTTAAATATTAATTCTGACAATTTTTTCATTAGCATTTTTAGTTTTTTTATCTGAATATTCTTTTGAATCTAGTTTAGGACCATTAGTTGTATATGTTAATTTTGGACTTGTTTTGTCTATATTGAAAATAGTATTTTACATTTTATTAAGAATTACATTGAACCACCCTTGTATCAATGTTCATGAGGGAGATCGGTCTGTAGTTCTCTTTCTTTGTTGTATCCTTGTTTGGTTTAGGAATCAGGGTAATTGTAGCCTCATAGAAGGACTTTGGTAATGTTCCTTCTGTTTCTACTGTGTGGAACAATTTAGAGAGTATTGGTATTAACTCTTCTTTGAAGATCTGGTGGAATTCTGCACTGAAACCATCTGGTCCTGGGATTTTTTTGGTTGGGAGACTTTTAATGACTGTTTCTATTTCCTTAGAGGTTATTGGACTATTTAAATAGTTTAAATCTGGTCTTGATTTAACTTAAGTATGTGGTACCTATTCAGAAAATTATCCATTTCTTTTAGGTTTTCCAGTTTTGTGGAGTAGAGGTTTTTGAAGCATGACCCAATGATTCTCTGGATTTCCTCAATGTCTGTTGTTATGTCCCCCTTTTCATTTCTGATTTTGTTAATTTGGATGCTCTCTCTCTCTGTCTTTTGGTTAGTTTGGATAAGGGCTGGTCTATCTTGTTGATTTTCTCAAAGAACCAACTCTTTGTTTCATTAATTTTTTTGTATTGTTTTCTTTGTTTCTATTTTATTGATTTCAGCTCCCACTTTGATAATTTCCTGGAATGCAAGCTTGTACAACCACTTTGGAAATCAATATGGTGCTTTCTTAGAAAATTGGGAAACAATCTCCCCCAAGATCCAGCTATACCACTCTTGGGCATATACCCAAGGAATGCTCAATCATACCCAAGGGCACTTGCTCAGCTATGTTCATATCAGCATTGTTTGTAATAGCCAGAACCGGGAAACAACCTAGACACCCTTCAACTGAAGAATAGATAAATAAAATATGGTACATATACACAATGGAATACTACTCAGCAGAGAAAAACTCAGCAGAGGTTTGCAGGCAAATGGATGGTTCTAGAAAAAAATCATCCTGAGTGAGGTAACCCAGACTCAGAAAGACAAACATGGTATGTACTCACTCATAGGAGGATACTAGATGTAAAACAAAGATGACTAGACTGCTACTCACAACTCCAGGGAGGCTACCTAGAAAACAGGACCCCAAGAAAGACACAGGGATTGCCCATTGACAGAGAAATGGATGAGATCTACATGAACAACATGTACATGAGTGGAGGTAATGAAGGGCAAGGGTTGAGGGAAAGAGAGATTAGGGGAGTGGGAGATCACAGCTGAATCAAGAACAGAGAGGGAGAACAAGGAATAAAAGACCATGGTAAATGAAGACCACATGAGAATAGGAAGAAGCAAAGTGCTAGAGAGGCCCACAGAAATCCTCAAAGATACCTCCACAATAGACTGCTGGCAATGGTCAAGAGACAGCCAGAATTGACCTACTCTGCTGATAGGATGGCCAAACACCCTAATAGTCGTGCTAGAAACCCCATCCAATGACTGAGGGAACCCAATGTAGAGATCCACGGCCAGGCCCCAGGTGGAGCTCTAGGAGTCTAATTGGCGAGAAAGAGGAGGGTTTGTATGAGCGAGAATTGTTGAGACCAAGGTTGGATAAAGCACAGGGACAAATAGCCAAATGAATGGAAACACATGAACTATGAACCAATAAATGAGGAGTCTCCAACTGGATCAGGCTCTCTGGATAAGTGAGACAGTTGATTAGCTTGATCTGTTTGGGAGGCATCCAGGAAGTGCGACCAGGTCCTGTAGTCAGTGCATGAGTTGGCTGTTTGAAACCGGGAGCTTATGCAGGGACACTTTGCTCAGCCTGGAAGGAGGGGACTGGACTTGCCTTGACTGAGTCTACCAGGTTGAATTCAATCCTCAGGGGAGTCCCCTGGAGGAGATGGGAACAGGGGGAGGGCTGGGGGGAGGGGGGGTGGGGGGAGAGAACAAGGAAATCCGTGGCTGATATGTAAAATTAAATTAAATTATAAAATTAAAAAAAAACAATTACATTGAATCTCTATTCCTGCTTACAGACAAGTAAAATCTTTACTATACTAAATAGTTTCAATGTGAACTATTTAGGTTTCTTTATGTAGAAATCTGGACGCAGGAAGTTAAGCAGAAACCATGGAGGAATGTAGTTGACTTGCTGGCTCACTCTGGTTTGCTCAGCAAGCTTTTTTATATAACCCAGGCCCAGCTGCCTAGGATGGTAATGCCCACAGTGGGCATTCCCACATTTGTCGTCAATCACAATGCCCCACAGACATTCTCACACCCAATGTGATAGAGGCAATTCTTCAACTGAGGTTCCCTTTTCCCAGTTCTTAGCTGACAACCAAGATTAGCTATTATACCTGATAATACAGTAAGTAAATAAAAATTCATAGTAGGAGTAAATTGATGACTAAATCTAAGTTACTATAATAAGATGTAATGAATAACAAGATGATGTAAAAAGTAATAAGATGATGATGGTGATGATGATGAAGATGATGAATGTGATAAGTGAAAACAGTAATGCAAAAGGCAAGGGACTGAAATGTTTTTAATTTTTTAAAAGTTTCTTCCAATGAGTAAGTAGGTGAAATATATACTGGAGATTAACTAATCCAGTGTATTTAACTGCTATTATAGACCATGATAATAAAATGAATTATAGTCAACATATATGATAGAGGGAAAATGGAAAAAAACTTAAAAGCTTAATGTCAGAGAAAACTAAATTAATAGGAAAGAATGGATGTGAAAAAAATGAAATTAATAGTAACAAGGAAGATAACTGCAAACATGCTTACATCAGCTACACACACCATATAAAATAGATTTGAGCCTCCTTAAAATGGAACAGTGGAGGGCATGAAGAGATGGCTCAGGAATCAGCAGCCCTTCTGTTCTTGCAGAGGAAACAGCTTTGGTTCCAAACACACCTATGGATGCTCACAAACATCCATGAACTTCAGTTCCAAGGATCTGTTGCCCTCTTCAGGCCTCCAGAGGCCCTGTGGTGTATGTGAATACAAACAGGCAAAAGACTAACACACAACAGGCAGACATTTCAAACCCAACAATAAGTTAATCACAAGTTACAGTAATGTGTTCAATATATGATATGGCCAATATACTACCATGAAAAGTTCAGGAATTTGAAAAGGAAGTAAAAATAAACCAGTCTGCAGAAAGGTAAGCTGCTACATGCACACTGACAGCAAAGAAGCTGTGTTTAAGGCACAAAGCATTTTTATAGAAAAGGTAAATATTTCCTAATGATCAAAAGATCATGGCACCAAGATTACACAACAAATGTGTTCTGTCCTGGCTAGTAAATGTGTCAAATTATATTTTCCAAAAATTAATAAGGACAACTTGACAAAGAAACCATACATCTATCTATACACAGAAAATCTGACATTTCTCTCATCTACTGATTTAAAACTCAAAGATAAACTTCTAAAAGTGTGATAGGAAAATGATGCAATTGGAACTCTGGAAGTCCTTCTCCCTCCCATCAAAGAAATGAATGAAGTTGCAAGGAAAAAAAAAGTTAGAATCAACTTTTTTCTCAAAAAAACAAAATTTAGAGATACTCAAAGCTTACCAGGGAATGTTTAATGAAGAAATGATATCTAAATCACAGAGTGGTTGTAGCCATAACATTATCCACTTCCTGTGGCAGCCTTTCACAATCCTCCCCATTACCAGTGCAAGAAGCTATTCTATCAAGAGAAGAAAGAACGATGCGCTCAATAAACTGTACTTCTGTGTTTTGTGGAACCCTGAAAAATCACTGGAGTGTGTGTGTGTGTGTGTGTGTGTGTGTGTGTGTGTGTGTGTGTGTGCACATGTAACTTAGAATATTCCCAGGGCTAAGATACCAACCTACAGATCATTCATATATATAAACTGTACCAGCTGTGGCTACCTGGAGCAATAATAGCTGGTAAATAATAGCTGGGAAAAAACACAGACTAAAAATGCTTAGAGTCTGGAGGCTGGACTGGGTTGGGGAATAAAGGCTTTAAAATTTTTATGCAGTCCCAGGGTCTAAATTACTTGCATGCTTATAGTTTTGCACTTGCTCAGAAAAGATCCAAGAATGCATTAGACTTCACCTTTGAATCACCTTCAGATTCTACCTGGTCAGAAAGCTGTGGCTGAGGCAGAATGATGAGCTGCTTGCCAGTGAGCTGAAGATCTCCCAAACACATTTCCTGAGACTGTTCCCATCTTCAAATGAGTAAATATTTTTGTCTTGTTCCAGATGTTTAAGGCGTTCTCAGTTGCATAACTAGATAAGCCCTAGTCCAACAAGACAAGAGTTTCTATACCACTCAATGAAGAACACAGATCTAACAGAATTTGCTCAGCAACATTACTAGCAAGCAGTGCAGGGAAACAAGCATCAACAAATGAGAGAGAATCTGATTTTGAAAGTTGTTGCACATAATTACCATAATTATAACATATTCATGGACACAGGAAGCATGCCCCATAAATAGAAAAGGGCAAGTTGGTAAGAACTCTCCCAGAGGAAGCTGTGACAGGAACAGACAAGGATTGAAAACCAGTTACTTTAGATACAAAGGAAATACATAGAAAGCTGAAGGAAAGCATGTGACCAAATTTTTGCTAGGTAGCAATCTCCAACAGTTAGATTGGAATTATTAAAAAGGATCCAAATTGGAATTCTGGAGCTAAAAATATAGTAAATAAAATGTAAAATTCACTAGAGAGGCTTAATAGAGTTGAATAGCCAGAGTAATCTATAAATACTAAAACAGATCAATTGAAACTTCCCCATCTGAAAAACAGAAAACAAGAAAGGATGATAATGAATGAATGAATTATTGACTGGCGAGGAGTTGCATTCTCTAGTGAGACGCTTCCTAAAAAACCTTACTCAGAGAGATCTACAACAGAGGTCATGAAAGTATTTTAACAGCAGAGAATAAGAAATAACTCCACTGTCTTCCAGGATAGCAATATGCTGACACCTAAAAATTTCCTGTAAAAACGAATGGATTACTAACTTTTATATCCAAAGGAATAACCTTTAGAAATACAATATTCTAGTAATTAATGAAATGAATTTATACAGCATGACATCATATTTATGAAGTTTGAATCATATTATGTATGTTCAAGATATAACTTTTCCTAGACCAAGCAGAAGCATAAATTCTATTTAAATAAGAAAATGAATTCACTCTTTTTGTTATGTTTATGTATGTGTGTTTTATGTATTCTGTTTTGTATATATATACATATATGTTATACTTCTATATAATATTATATATGTACTTTTGTTTGCTTGTTTGTTTGTTTTCAAGAGAGGGTTTCTCTGTGTAGTTTTGGTGCCTATCCTGGATCTTGCTCTGTAGACCAGGTTGGCCTCAAACTCCCAGAGATTTGCCTGTCTCTGTCTCCTGAGTGCTGGCATTAAAGGTGTGTGCCACCACCACCTGGCTTTTATATAATATATATATACATACATATATATATATTACATATGTATTTTACTTTTATGACATATATGTTATATGTATATTTAAATATGTCATAAAAGTAAAATTGTTTACTTTTCAACAACCAAAATGTTATGAAGTATCCTTTAAGTTAAAAAAAGAAAAGGAAACGACAAAGCAAACATCAGAAGGTTAGGTTGAGATATGGTAACAATTTTGTCTTTATCATTTAAAGAATTTCAAATACCTATGATTAATATGCTAAGACAATATTATGCATGCAAAAACAAATAGATAATATAAACAGTGAGATGGGAACTCAAAAGAGAAACATCATAAAAGAAAAAAAAGGTTGAATTAAATTTTATTAAAAAGGAAAGCTCTGCACTATTAGAAAGCATTTTTGGAAAACAACTGATAAGACACATACTGAAAGAAAATATTTGCAAATCTTGTGCCAGTTGTGACAAGGTTCCTGGACTAAGGGATACCCAAACAGCTGGGGAAACATCTCTCAGGTTGGTGTTTCTGTGAAGGCTGTTCTACTGAGACTGACATAGAATCAGTGGGCTAAGGATAGTATGGCTTCTCCCAATGTGGCTGAAGGAAACAGAAGAGGAGGGACAAGGTGCACTGCTCATTTTCTGGAGCTAGGACCCAATTATGTGTTCTCACTCACGGAGACTCTGGAAGTGAGGTGTCTTTAGATTTAGATTGAGCTATGCCATCAGTTTTCCTACTTCCCCAGTTACAGACAATCATCTCTCAACCGTCCTTAAGCATTTGAGCTAACCATAGTTTGACCCCCAGGACTCACATGGTGAAAAGAGGGAACTGATTCCTACAGGCTGTCCCCTGACTTTTACATACACACACACACACACACACACACACACACACACACCAGAGAGAGGGGGGGATTTAAAATCTAATTATCTATGTTCACGATAAAAGTGCATCACATGAAGTGTAACAGTAAGAAGTTCCACAATGTAACTAACCTCAAATCCTCAATGCTTCATCAAGATAATGAAGAACGGAAGATCTGACAATCTTCAGAGCCAAGAAGAGACAAAGGGAACATAAAACTAAGTGTGATGTGGTACCCTGAACCAAATCCTACAAGAAAAACTCTAAGAAAGCTTGAATAAATTATGGACTTGATATTAGCAATTTACAGACATTGGTTCATTGAGTGCAATACATTTGTTATCCTAGCATTGGAGGTTAGCCATAGTGGAGTCTGTGTGCAAGATCCATTAGAATTTCAAGTACTACTGTTGGCGCTTTTCTGTAAATTTCAAATGCCTCTTAAAAATATAGCCTGTTGTAAAAGTAAAATGCAACCAGATTCTACAGGAGGGTAAAAGGTTAATTAAGCACTCAAAACGTGTTAATATAAAGAAAGGTCTGTTGTAATTTCTATGCAGGTTTAAAAGTACCTCTCTCCACCAAAATTGTAGAAATTAAGTAGAACACATTCTACTAATATTTTCATAACACAGGGTGTTCTGGCAAAGAATACAGAAAAGCATTTAAGACAAATGTAGAACCCAGTACATTGAAAAAGAGAGAAGCAAAGTCTACCAAGAAGGATGGATGAATCTGGATTCTTGGATATGAAATAGCAATCTTTCCTTAGGAATTTGTCTGTACCAATGCAATCCATAAGCACACACAATTTAGAGTTCAATTAAATGAAGATAGCTCAGCCATTAAAAGTACCTCTTCCAGAGGACCCAGGTTCAATTTCCAGCAACCATACAGAAGCTCACAGCTGTTTATAACTCTGGTTCCAAGAAATATGATGCCCTCTTTTGGCCTCTGTGGGCACCAGTCATATAGACAAAACACTCAGACAAAAAAATAATAAAATAAAATAATTTAAAGGAACAGCCCTGGAGACCTGATAATGTCTCAGAGCAGATTACAACCACTACCAATAAAAGTGGCAGAGGATATTCCCAAATTGAATCAATCTGCAAATCTAATCTTCAAAATATCTGGAACATTGTCTCAAAGTAAAATAATTAGGTAAAACAGCTGCCTCCCTTAACCACAGTATGTTAAGCAAGTAATAGGATGACCAGGAACTACAATTTGGGTTTTCACTGTGATAATGTCACATTTAAATGACAACAATCAGCCATTAAAAACAAAGATTTTCTGAGTGTTTCTAGGGGCAATGTATATAATAAATTTTAAATGACACATATATTAGCATGACCAATGATAGTATGACAATTCAAGAAATATTCCACAGTTGGGATGATGGAAAGTTACTGGTGAATGTACAATAAGTTCCAGTGTGAGAAAATGAAAATGTTCTGATGGTGGCTATTCATGGCATAGTAATTTTTGTGTCTTTAATATCATAAAATGGCATGATTAATTGTGTATTTCATTATATATGTGACATACACACAAACATATACATAGAGATGTATTTCTATTATACATACATAACTGTCTGTCTTTAGTGCACATAGACACACACAGATGATGATGATGGTGATGGTGATGATGATGATGAGAGGGACAGAGATATTATAGATTGGTAGACAATAGATTGATTGATTGATTGATTGATTGATAGATAGATATATAGAGGATAGATGACAGACAGACAGATATCTGATACAAAATATAAATTACTTGGGAAATACTAAGAAGATCCAATTGCTTTTGAAATGAATCTCCTAACATATCTTTAAGTTTATAATGCTGATACCTTATACTTTAGAAGTAGAGAGTAAAAATGTTATTGGATATTATGAACAGTTTTGTTTTAACATTAAGTAAACCATTTTTAAGATAACTGAAAACTTACATGCAGATATAATAAATAATATAGAGATATCTCATGTATGCATTACCTAGTTCTTCAAAAGAAAAGCAACAAAGAAGTCAATTATCCCTATCTGTAGATTCAACACTTAAGGACATTAAAAATTCTAACAGAAAACTTAGACATAAAAAACACTTTCAACAAGGAGCAAGTTACACAATGACCTTCAAACACTCAGTAGCTCTTTGAAGTAACAAAAATGAACTCTCTGAGAAGTCAAGAAAATTTTCTAAATTTCAAAATCTTCAAAAATAAAACAACTCAGAAAAATCCTAACTAAGGAAGATAATAACCTCGACAATATAAAATGATAACATTGAAAAGAACACAAGGATGGAAGGACCTCTCCTGATCATGAATTAGCAGAATTATTATCGTGATGATGGCTATATTGACAAAAGCAATCTACAGATTGAATGTAATCCCTATCAAAATTCCAATATAATCCTTTACAGAACTAAAAGAAAAGTTCCAAAATTTATATGGAAGTACAAAATGCCCTGAATGGTCAAAGCAATGCTGAGGGGAAAATGCTAAGGAAATCATAATACCTGATTTCAAATTATATTACAGAGTTACAGTGTCAAAAAGAACATGGTACTGGCTCATTTACACACACACACACACACACACACACACACACACGCACACACACACACACACACACACACACATTAAAGGAGTATAAGAACGCAGAATGAAACACACACACAACAGTAGCCACCTTATTTTTTACAACATGCCTGTTGGAGAAAAGATATTTTTAACAAATGGTGTTGGAAAAACTGGATGCTCACATGAGAAAGATGAAAAATGAAGCCATATCTTTGTTAATTCTAAATGGATCAAAGACCTTCACATAAGACCCAAAACCATGAAACTGTTAGAGGAATATAATATGATAAAGTACTCAGGATATAGGAATAAGCAAGAATTTTCTGACAGGGACTCCAGTAACTCAGAAAGTAATATTAAGAATGACTGGTTATGTCTTTCTGTATGCTGTGAATGTGTTGCTCTAATTGGCTGATAAATAAAATGCTGATTTGGCCAGTAACCAGGTTGGAAGTATAGGTGGGATAAGCAGACAAGGAGAATTCTGGGAAGAGGAAGGCTGAGTCAGGAGTTGCCTGTCAGACACAAAGGAAGCAAGACGTGAAGACAGAACTGAGAAAAGATACCAAGCCACATGGCTAAACATAAATAAAAATTATGGGTTAATTTAAGTGTAAGAGCTACTCAGTAATAAGCTTCAGCTAATGGCCATACAGTACATAAATAATTTATGCCTCTGTGTGTTTACTTGGGTCTGAGCGGCTGCGGGACTGGTGGGTGAAAGAGGTTTGTCCTGACTGAGGGTCAGGTGGGACACAGAAAAACTTTGGACTACATAAGAATTAACAAATAAGGCTGCATGAAATTTAAAAGGCTTCTGTACATCAAAGGAAACAGTTAATAGAATGAAGAGACAACCTAAGAATAAGAGAACACCTTCCCAATTACAAATCTGAAAGGGATTTAGTATTTAGAATATATAAAGAACTCCACAAATTAAACACCAAATAGTATCCAATCAATAAATGATGCTATGGTCTGAGTGGAACAAGACTCATGGTCTAATTATTTAGTCATCAAGGAAATGAAAATCAAAATGATGAGATTCCCTATCATCATAATGAGAAAAGCAGCCACTAAGAAAACCAACATATGCTGGTAAAGATGGAGGAGAAAAATAACCTGTACATACCATGGGTGGGATAATAGAGTAGGCCAACCACTACAAGTACCTATAGGATGGTTACTCAAAAAGCTTAAATAGATAAATAAATAAATAAATAAATAAATAAATAAATAAATCTACCATGTGATTGGGTTATACTACTACATTCCCAAAGGAGTCTAAGTCAACATAGCACAGAGATATCTGTAGATTGTATTTACTGCAACACTGTTCATAAAGCCGTGAACCCAGAGTAGATGTTCATTCTTAGATGGAAGGATAATGATAATTACATTTGTGATGTGGTTTCATTAAGCAGTGGAGAATTAAATTCTGTCTTTTGTAGGGAAATAAATGAAACTGGAGATCATGATATTATCCAGACTTGGGAAAATACCATGTTTTCTCTCATTAGCGGAATATGGTTTTTAAAATATGTAGATGTTTAAGACTTGAAAGTAGAATGGGACTGTATGGGGTAAGGGCAGAATCTAAAGGGAAGAGAAGGGAGAATACGAGAGGATCACATGTAAACTCTAAATTTTATTATAATATATGTGTCAGGTAGTTAAGTGGAGAGGAAAGAGAGAAGGGGGAGGAAGAGAGGGAGAGAATCCTGAAAGCAGAGGGGGACAATTTGGGATAGAAATGTCCAGCACCAGAGAGGAGGAGTGACAGGGTATTATGAATTATTACTGGGGGGGGAGGGCAAGGGTATCCTGCTCCTTCAGGAAACATGCTGGCATGCTGGGCAGATGCAACAGCGGGCTGGCGTGCTGGCGGGCGATCACTCCACTTGGATATGGTTGCAAAGCAAAGGGTGGATGTTCACAACCCAGAGACTGCATCTGTGTGGAAATGGTTTATTATAATGAGGGATAAAGAGAAAGATAGGAAAAGACAGAAAGGAGAGGGAGAGTGAGGAAGAGAAAGGGAGTATTCGAGGGTGTGCACCTTGGGGGAGGGAAGTGGAAGAGAGGAGAAGAAAGGGAGGAGGTTTTCCTGTTATACACAGGGGGAGCCAAGCGGCAGGATTTCAAGGAGAAGATCAGAATATTAACACCGGGGAACATAATGAAGAAGAAAATAGGAGCAAAGTACAATGTCATGTACACACTAAATGTCATGGTAAAAACAGTATTTTATGATGACTTAAAATTAATAAAACGCAAAATATACACTATAATTCTGACCCCATGAACATGTTTTGTTTTGTTTTTGTTTTTGTTTTGCTTTTTTGAGATAGGGTTTCCTTTCCTGGAACTCACTCTGTAGCCCAGGCTGGCCTCAAACTCATCGAGATCTGCCTGCCTCTGCCTCCCGAGTGCTGGGATTAAAAGCATGTGCCAGGTGGTGGTGGCACACGCCTTTAATCCCAGCACTCGGGAGACAGAGCCAGGCAGTTCTCTGTAAGTTCGAGGCCAGCCTGGGCTACCATGTGATTTCCAGGAAAGGCACAAAGCTACACAGGGAAAGCCTGTCTTGAAAAAAAAAAGCATGCCCCACCACCGACCGACAAACATTTTTTTTTTTCTGATTTCTCGCATCAGTATTCTGTAATTTCAGCAGGTAAGTCCTAACTGTGTCAGCTAGACTGGTGGTAGCCCTTGTAACTATGTTGTGGAGTATTGCTTAGTCCCGTATTCTTCCACGTCCTTTCGCCCCGGAATACTTGTAACATGAAACACTCTTGAATATAGTTGGGGGAAAATTACATCATGAATGTGAAAAGCACTCTATTATATTGTACTTAAATGTTCCTAAATCCTGAGCATTTCAGAGTGATGGTGGGAAAGAAAACAAACCCTGACTCAGAAGTCTCGAGATCATTTTCAACCTTGCTTGAAAGAATCTAGAACGTAAACTACCTAACAGCTCTCTGAAAGCTCTACCCTAAAGCAAATATGAAACCTTGCTCCAGAGCAACGGATAAGACTGAAGCATCTCGGAGGCCAAAGTGATCCCAGTGGCAGTGAGCTGCCAGCAAGGGCTCATCCTTAACCTTCACTCACAGGGCTTGGGACAAGTCTATTTCCAGGTATCAAGCAACAAGGCCTTTCTTAGGTTTTACCCCATACCTCCAGGAGCAGGAAAATGCTAGAAAGCAGTCTCATACCCCCAAGGAAGGCCAGTCTAACACTCACAGGTTCTTGTGGCCATGTTGCTCTCAACCAGAGCTCACTTTTTGTTTCTGTGAGAGTCAGATATGCTCTGACTGACTTTGTATTTTCGTTGTTCTTCAGAGCTTATTATTTCAAACATTTTAAAAATAACAAAGCACTTTCCAAACATAACCTATGGTCAGAAATAGTTATTTTCACTGACCCCGTTTCCTCCGTAGAAAAGTTAAACTTGAAGTGCCTGCAGTCTCCTTCCCTTTCTGTGAAAAGGGAACTCATTGCAAGGGAGGCACCACATGACTGTGCCTTGCCTGAGCCAAGCTTAGAATACTCTTACAGAAAGAAGCCCGAGACTTGACAAAGCACCAATACATTTGTGGCAATACCGGACAAGAATCTTCCTCAAGCCGGGCGTTGGTGGCGCACGCCTTTAATCCCAGCACTTGGGAGGCAGAGCCGGGCGGATCTCTGTGAGTTCGAGGCCAGCCTGGGCTACCAAGTGAGTTCCAGGAAAGGCGCAAACCTACACAGAGAAACCCTGTCTCGGAAAACCAAAAAAAAAAAAAAAAAAAAAAATCCTCAAGATTCTGCGATTCTGCTCCTGCTGGTCTAGGCTCCTCTGGTCCCTCCTCACTGCTCTTCTTTTTCTCCCTTTCTGCACTGATTAATCTCACACCATAACTTCTCGTCTTTTCCTTAAGCCAAATAGAGTTGATTTCTATTGACTACAACTAACATATAAGAAAACAAAATGAATCTCAATTTTCTGTTTGGAGAACAAGAAATTCCCCAGTGGTGAATTTACCAGGCTATTAAATGAAGGAAGGAAGCTGGAAGACAAATTTTACCCACTTCCCAGTTTTGATGTGCTTTGACAATACTTCGCCTCCAGGATAATCACTGAGATTTATGACAGGAGGAAGGATGCAAACGTTTTCAATCCTGTAGCTCTGTGGTTACCTAAGAAACTCAATCCCTTTTTTCACCTCCTTCACAGTTTGCCATTAGTTATATCTTTTTGTTTTCCCAATAAAGAAAATGCATAATGAGTAATATTTCTAATACACAGAGTGCATCTATTTTCAAAATCATAAGCAACTGTTGAAAGTTATTATTAAATAGCACTTGGAGTTAATACCATGGTTTCAGATATATTACTATATTCAATCCCCATATTTTAAAAAAAAGGTATTTTTTAAAATACATTTTTTTTGGGAAAGATAGCATGTGCCCAGTACACATGTGGAAATAAGAAGACAACCTGAAGGAGTAGGTTCTCTCCTTCCATGAAGTAGGTTCCAGGGTTGGAACTCAGGTCATTAGACTTAGTGGCAGTCACCTCTACCTACCAAGCCAGCTCACTTGACATAAGTAGTATTGGTAGAAAAGAGATCGAAATGAATATTTGCTCGTTAAGTTAACAAGCTCACAATTAGTTTGAATTATTTTTTAATTTTTGTTAAAGCCACAGGCTTCTAGAAAAATTTTGTTATTGGTTTTTTTTGTTTTGTTTTGTTTTGTTTTTGTTTTTGTTTTTCAAGACAGACTCTCAATATGTAGTCCTGGCTATCCTGGAACTTACATTGTAGACCAGGCTAGCCTCAAACTCACAGAAGCACAGAAATCTGGCTGCCTCTACCACCCGAGTGCTGGGATTAAAGGCATGATAAGGGCATGTGGTACTATGTCCAGCTGGCTTTGAAAAATTTAAAAGATATGGATAACAAAGAACATAATACCATTTCTAAAATTCATGTCAAAACATATTTAAAAATCCCATTACGTTAAAGCAAAAAACAATGTTTAAAAATAAAGTAGTGAAACTGGCCCTAGATGTCTCTTTTTCTTTGCTTTCAACACTGTTGTCATTGAAATCAACCTAGGATTAAATATGTACATGAGGACTAGTGTAGGTGAGGATGAACGCCAGCAGTTTCTATGAGTGGAACCAAATTTAACAACAGGAAGTTAAGCTAGAAAAGCATTAAAGGAAATGATAAATTGATGATGCTATGGCTAATAATTCTTTTCAATGCACCCCTGCCCCCAAACAGTCCCAATAAGGAAAGTCGGGTGCTCAGGAAAGGCAGAGCTGAGAGTATTTTCTCAGAATTCCTCCCTGTTTCCACAGAGTCAACGACCTAACAGACAACTCTTAGTTTTCCTGCAAGAGTGGTTTTTACTGATTCAAGGATAGTAAACATTTATTAGTGAAAGTAAAACCATTCTGATTTAGAAAACAGTAGCCACAGACCTTAGTAATGCACGGGTGTCTGTAGATTTGATTGTGGAATGGTGAGTAGTCTTTGTTGTGATTAGAAACACAAAATCAGCCCATTCTCCTTTTTATAGTGGTGTGTGTGTGTGTGTGTGTGTGTGTGTGTGTGTGTGTGTGTATGTGTGTGTACCCACGTGAGCACACATGCGAGCATGTTCTCGCATGCCTATACACAGCATGTATGCAAATATGCATATAAGTATATGCTCATTCTTGCGCATGAATCCAAGTGTGGGCATGGGACAGTGCATGTATGGAAATCAGAGGACATCCCTGGCTGTGGGTCCTCATCTTCTCTCTTGTTTGAGAGTCTCCTGTCATTTTTTTTTTGTTTGGTGGGTTGTTTGGGGGTTTTGCTGCTGTATGTTCCAAGCTGGGTGGCCTACAAGCTTCCTGAGATTCTCCTGTCCTACTGCTTATAGGAATTCTAGGGTTACAGAAAGGCATATTACCATTGTATGGATTCTGGGAATTCAAACTCAGGTCCTTATGCTTGTGCAGCAAATATTTTGACTGAGCCATCTCTTCAGCCATAGCTTTCTTCTTAAATGTCACGAACGTTCACACTGTTTATAGGTATGGTTTTGTTTTGTCCAGAATCTTGAGTACAAAGAAATTAGATCCAGCTATGACCACTGCAGTACTACACATGCTCTGGTTCACATGAGCTATCATTAATATCCCCAGCCACTTATTCAGTTGTGTGTCACAGTGCAGTTGGCCAAAAAAAAAAAAAAAAAAAAAAAAAAAAAAAAAAAAAAAAAAAGAACTATTGCTGGAGATGTATTAGTTAAGTCAGTTTGACTCAAAAGCATATTGATGCAATATTCAACAAATGTTTGCTTAAATGCTTTTGTTGTACAAGATTTTCCAGGCCATATGCTTCATTCTGAAAATATAATAGATGAGTTTTAGAACTGATTGTGTGAGAGAGAAACAAGTGGGACAGCCACAAACACATGTCCTTATGAAACACAGCATTGCCTACAATGGAAGGAGCAGGCATGGCAGTCCAGATGAATGGTGCTGCCAGCAAAAGGTTCCCAGTAGACAGCTAGTAGAGACTCTTCTCTGTGTGTCCAGAGGAGAAGACATTGCCATGTTACAGTAGTGCTAGATTCTAGAACTCATAATCACACAGGGAACTAAGAAAGTGCTGTTACACTGTAGAAGGCAGAGATGTGCTTTTGCTGTTTTTGACATATTTTATAGGTGCAAAGAGAGGAATAACACAGAAGCTGGAAGATATCTGGCTCCTATCAGAGAAAACTGTTGCTGTAATACTTATCAACTGATTCGGAGGGTCATCTCTGAACTCAGCAAACTGTGCACTTAAACTGCTTGCTTGGAAGACAGCCAAGGTCAAGACTCACTCAGCTGTGTGCTTTATGCTTAAACCAAGGCAGTTTTAGTCTGCCTTACATGGAAACAAGCAAAGCAGAGACCCCAGAGTGGTCTGTTCTCTTGATCAGCTGGAGGACTCACAAAACCATATCGGGATCCATCACTGGCCACCTCCACCAAAGATTAGAGATTTCACAGGAGTGGGATTATCGCAGACCTGTTTTATCTTCAGAGCCCCCTATTGTTCAGAGGCTTAAGTTTTAACTTCCATTTCTTTTCAGTTATTAGCCGGGGAGTCAGATATGTATTCCATGGTGTTACATAAAGGGGTCTTAACGCCAGGATAAACTGAGCCCTAACAAAGGACTGTGTTTGAAGGCTGTCTTAATCCAAATCCGTTTATGGCCCAATGCATGAAGCTATGAATGAACTAAGAATAACTCTTGTGGAAGAAAGCCATCTTTCTGCACCAAATATAATACATCTTTCATATACAAACAATACTTTAAAAGAAATGTCTTCTAACTTCAATATGTATATAGCTGGTTCCATGACAGGTTCTATATTAAGCTATAAATAGTCAAGTGCAGACCTTAAACACCTAGATGAATATCAGCTTTCTTTCATCTAAGGAGAGGTTTCATCTAACATATATAAGGAAATATATGTTTCTGCCTCTGTACCAGGCTGAGAAGCTAGACTTACCTGCGACCATTTGGCTTAAAAGATGTTCATTGAACAGCAGAAATAGAACTCCAGGAGGCACAGAAAAAGAAAAGAAAAAAATAAAATAAAATAAAAAACAATCACTTCCAACACCAGAGAGTATTGTGTCTGCAAATGGTGTCCAGGTTAACAGTGTTTCTCTATAGCTGTGTCTGTCCCTGTCTCTTTGCCACTCAGGATAGGGAAGACTGGGACATGGCAACAGTTTAAATAAAATGAGTGCTGTGAAACCTGGATGACTAGGTAAGCTTTCCTTTAATCTCTCCCTAAACTTTAAGGTCGAAGAGAGCAGACAGACCATGTGATTTGAGCTTAGAACCTAAGACTCACACTGTCTGTTCTGAATCTGTCAACATCTGAGTAGCCTTGGGCGATTACGTAGGTTTTATCTCTAGTTTAATAAATTGAGTCTCTGGAGTTTAGGTATAGTTAGTGTTGTGCAAACCCACCACTCCTCCATGCTACCTGCAATTATAAGCCTTGGAAGCACTAAGTAAACAATGAAGCAGAGTTCTGACTGTTAGTTAAGAAGAAAGTGAACTCCAGGGGACCCTAGCACCCTAGGAGCACACAAAGGCACAGCTTTTGACATCTCACACAGAACAAAAGAAGGTGAACCCACCTTGTTTTCTGACCCCCAACCTAGTTCCAGAAGGTCTCTAAAATTATCCATTCCTTCCCTAAGTTCACAGAAGTCCACTGGGAAGGAACATGAGAATTGTCAAAAAAAAAAAATCAAAATAGCAATGCTTATGTCCGTTTGAATAAAAATTAACAAATAAAGCAGGAAATTGTGAAGAAAGAGTTCTTAGCCACAATAGCTTGATAATATCCCCCACAAAACTTGCTGCCACAGCCACAAGCAGCACAGAGGTCACTGCACACTCACACAAGAATTTCTGCAGGATATTTGCCCAGCACTAATCTGTTTAGTACCCTAAGTATTCATCTTTGTGAGCAAAGATTATTATTCAAAATATCTCATATACTTCTGCCTCATTTTGCCTTTTGAAAATTCACTACGTTACCACATCTTTGAACACAACCATATTTGATTATTATCCTAAGCAGTAGTGCCAGAAGCCTCTGCCCCTGAGCCAAAAAGGCATTTCTCTGTCATGTGAATGAGAAAATAGTCTCTGACAGAGAAACTGCAAAATAAATGTCTATCATTTGTCCCATTATTAGAAAAACTCATCCTCTCTTAATAATCCAAACCAAATGCTTTCTTAATTATTCTTCCAGGAGCTACAGATTCTAAATTCAAACCCCATGTAAGTTCTGTGGTCTCATTTGCATATAATACCATGGAAATATAGACAGGAGTGAGGATGAGTCCCTCTCTAATCTGACAGCAAATATTTGAAACAGTTACTTGAAATACTGCCTCTGGTCATTTGAATTAGATTGACAAGTGATTGAAAAAAAAAACACAGAGTAAATGATCATGCCCATGGAACAGTGGGAGAGACATAGAAAAATAACAATTTTTAAGGAAAATAATTTTTGTTTTTAATTTCTTTATATATTTATTTAGTGTTGCTTTATCAGTACAGGTGAATGACCCCATGTATACCTTGTACCAAAAGAGGCCAGAAGAGGAGGTCAGATCCTCTAGGGATCTAGATGGTTGTCAGCCACCATGTGGGTTATGAGACTCAATTGCTCTAGCTAAAAGAAACACACTCTCTCTCTCTCTCTCTCTCTCTCTCTCTCTCTCTCTCTCTCTCTCTCTCTGTGTGTGTGTGTGTGTGTGTGTGTGTGTGTGTGTGTGTGTCTGTGTGTCTGTGTCTGTGTCTGTGTCTGTGTCTGTATGGGTGCACATGCATGTGTGTACCTGCACAGGCCAAAAGAACATTTCAGATCCCTAGGAGCTGGAATTAAAGATGATTGTGAGTCAACCTAAGTGGGTGTTGGAAACTGAACTTAGTCCTCTGTATAAGAACAGCAAGCACTCTTAACCACTGAGCCATCTCTCAAGCCCCTCAAAGAAATTCTTAGTAGTTAAAAGCTCTGGCTTTTGTTCCAGGGGACCCAGGTTTGATTCCCAGCACACCTATGATGGCTCACAACCACCTGTAATTCCAGTCTTAGGGAACTGACTACCCCTTTGGGCTTCCGCAAGCATCAGCACATGTATGGTACACAGACATACATGAAGACAAAACACTCGTACACACAAAATAAGTATTTTTAAGAATTCTTGAGGCACATATTGAAAAAGCGAAACTTAAATATGCATATCCAAAGTGATACTTTCAGCTATGGCTTTGAAAAACAGACTGCAAATTCTATTTTAGGCATACAATCTTATCAAGTCTAGTGTGATATTTAGTACTTTGGTTGGGAGATCACGGCATTCTAAGTGTCCAAATGGGGAGGTAGTGTAGCATCAACTGACCCAGAACACCTATTATGGATTGAGGTCCCCAGTGATGTAATGTGATTATTCACAACATTATTGAAAAGCTTGTGAACATTTTCATTCAGACTAATTTCATTGTTTTTCCTTGTATGGCCTTATCTTGCTCCAAATGCTCTAGGATCCCTCACTGTCCACAAACTTGAAACCGTCAGTCATCATTCTCCAACCAATGGTGACATCAGACCTAAGAGAGAAAACTTGTCCTCCAAAAGATTTCAAAGGCTTTATTTATCTCCATCTATAATGTTTGGGAAACATGTGTAGGAGTAGATTCTGAAGATGCCAGGCCAAAGAAACAGAGCATAACTTTAAATTCAACTTAATGTGTCTATAATATACTGAGAGTATTTCTGGATTTACTGTGCTTGCACAGACAGCAGTGAGTAGGTTTCATTGCTTGACTATTTGGCTAACTGAAACATGGGTTCAACGAAGGCCCACGTTAAATGCAATTAAGATACCAAGATTTGTTTTCAACGTAACATTTTTATTGATTCTCTGGGAATTTCACATCATGCACCCTGATCTCACTTACTTCCAAGACCTTCCATGTCTGCCCCCTCACTCTTGTGACCTACCCCTGAAGGAACACTGGCTCACTCAAGCACAAGGCTCGGGCAGGCCTTTCTCATCTCCCCAATTCCCTCTGCTTTGCTAAAAACCATTAGATTGCATTCCTAAAGCTAGTCACCAGGGTCTATTCCCTTATTTGGCCACTTCTTCCTCCTGAGGTTGACTACTAAGGTCCAACTCTCAAGGTATTGAAGCCCAGCAATCAGAAGCCACCTTTGGCTCACCTTATTAACATGCCATATTAAAATTAAATAACTCATCATTTTGCCTTTATAAACCACCATTTGCCTATGTGCCACATCTGTCTCCTCTCTATCCAGAGGTGGTCCTTTTCTACTCCCCCAGGGACAAATACCCTTCCCACCTCTCCCTTGTTCCCTCCCCCTTCTCCCTCATCCTCTGTTTCCTGTTTTTGTCTCTTATTCCCTTCCCTCTGTCCCTCTGGAGCAAGAAAAAAAATCTATTTTGTGCTAAGAACCTGTTCTTAGGGGTCCTGAGCTAATACTTTTCCTTATGCCACCACCCCCCCACACCAAAAAAGCAAAAATAAAAGAAAGAATAATTTTAAAAAATAGGAAAAAATTTAAGGTCCAAGTCCAACATGTCACTAGAACATGGTCAAACTCTTAGTGGCCTGCCCCTTAAATAGAACTGAGTTTTTGCCCTCCTGCACCCCTGCCAGAAGCCATCAGTTATGGAGAGTTATACTTCAGCATCTTTATCATGCTATTTTTTTTTCAGCTTTTTGAGACAGGGTTTCTCTGTGTAGTTTTGGTGCCTATTCTGGATCTTGCTCTGTGGACCAGGCTGGCCTGGAACTGACAGAGATCCACCTGGCTCTGCCTCATGAGTGCTGGGATTAACTCCGAGCACCATCGCCGCCGGCCCTTATCATACTTCTTAAGAATTCTCTTCTATAGCTTCCTGTCTAGGCTTTTGCTTTTTGGGGGAGAGGGCTGGGGAGTAGGGTTGTCAGAGAAGTCTTCCATGTCCTTCCCTCTCAACTGTTTGTCTGCTGTCATTGACATCATAGCACAAGTAGCTTCCTTACTCTTCACAGTAAGCAGGAACACAGATCATGGGTCTCCATGATGTTTCCAGCAATAGAAAAGACCATGACCACAACCCCCAGATGCAGTATGACCATGGACCCATACAAGGCCTTGGGAAGCAGTAGCCTGGACTGGACCATGGATATCACAATGGCTTCAGGTGAAAGCACAGGGCTCCCACACCCATATGACTCCCCGTGGGAGCATGGTCAATGGACATCAACATTGCCCCAGGCTGTAGCACAAACTATAAACATCCACATGCCCTTTAGCGGCAACATGAGCCCAGGACATCAACACAGACCCTGGCAGCAGTAGGACCACAGACCCCCAGATGTGGCCCTCTTCAGCAACACAAACCTAGACACCACCATGGCTCCACATAGCAGTGGAAGCCACCCACCTCAACACAGTCAGCCCACTGACATCATGTCATTTCAGACTGTAGCAGAGACTATGGACATTTGCATGAACCACACTGCTAATACAGGCCTCAACATGGCCTCGGGTGGCTTCACAGGCCACTCACATCAACATGACCCTGTGAGGCAGCAAAGCCTGAGGACATTACCAAGGCTTCAGTCTGCAGCACAGAATGAGTACATCCATAAGGATTTTGAGTTTCATCACAGCCTGAGGCAGCAGGAAGAACCACATACACCAACATGGCCTCCAGTGGCATTATGTATGTATCACAGTAGTTCTTCAAAAAGGTCCAACTTAGAAAGTGAACCATTCCTGATCTTGGGCCACTGTCATTGCCCCAAGCCAGGGCAAATTTATGACTGATTGGCATGTTTGTAGACTGAATCTGCATCTGCATAAGCTCTGGCCTTCTGCACACCACCCCAAAGACCCTACTGGGCAATGACATGTTTCACAGTTGACCTCAGCTCTTTCTCCCAACTGTCACCACTGTGATGTCTCCAGTTCCACCTCTCCCCATAGTGCACATATCACTCTGCCTTTCTGTCCTTTCGCCTCTCCATCGTATATTGTTCATAGTGGTGCCCCTGCGCCCACCTGGCTGGCTTCCTCCAGGCCCTATGCCATGTTTTTTTAATTATCTTTTATTTAAAATTTTGTCATACATTTTGATCACATTCTTTCTCCTCTCCAAACTTCTCCAAGATAGTCCCCACCTCCCTACTCATACAACATTGTGCCCTCCTCAAAAAATATGAAAATTTTGAAAAATTAGCAAACCAAAAGCAAAAATCTAGACAAAAACACTAAGAAAGAAAATAAACCACAACAAACATGGAGTACATTTTATGTTGTTCAACTACTCCTGGTCATGGGGCCTGCCCCAGAATGTGGCTCTTATACCGGGTTACACTCCATTAAAGAAAACTGATCATTCACTTTCCCGCAGTTATTAACTGTAAATGGCTTCTTGGTTAGGTGTGGGATTTTGTATCAGCTTCTCCTCAGTGTTGATATTTTTGTCTGGTTTGAACTTGTGGGTCTCATGCATGTTGTTACAGTCTTGTGACTTCATATGTCTATTAGTCCTGCTGTGTCTGGAAGCCACTAACTAGTTCCTTGATGTAACCTACCACCTCTGACTCTTACAATTTTTCCATTGCCTTTTCTGCATAGGACCCTGAGCACTGAGGGAAGGGGTTTGATAAAGACACCCCATTTAGGAATGAGTGCTCAAAATCCTCTCACTTTCTATACATTGTCCATTTGTGAGTCTCTGTATTTACTACCATCTTCTGCAACATGGAGCTTTTCTGATGAGGGTTGAGCAACATACATGGATATAGCAATATGACATTAAGAGTCATTTTATGGCTGTGTCCCTTTCACAGATAGTGGTAGACCTTCCCTTAGGCCCATGACTTATGTAAGTCTCAGGATCTTGAGCATTTTAGCAGTAAAAATGCCAGGACTTTCTTAATATGCAATTGAAGAACTCCAGAGATCTAGAGATATGCCATTGTTGGAGTGGATTTAATAGGTGGAGTTCCCTAACCACACCAAACTCTACTCTAGTAGTTGGTACTACTGTGGATCAATAGTTTCTTTAATTACAGTGGGAATAGCAAAATCATGAAGAGCTGAGGCCAGTGCCTATGAGAATCAGGGAGGAATCAAAAATGAGTTGCTATGAAATAATCACTGTGGAGTAGTAAATAAAAAAGCCAGGGCATCCCCACTGAGTCCTTCCTATAAATAGGACCCAAAACAAAGCAAACAAGAAGAATTATGACCAGGGGGCAACAAAAAAGTCATAATCTCGCCATAATACCCTAATCTCAGCTGCTTCCAAGATGCCAGGATTTAGTGAATAAGATGGAGACTGGGTAACCTTTAGAAAGGATCATTAACAGCAGGAACAGCAAGAGCTGTGAGCTTATGACAAAGCTCTCATAAAGGAGCCTGTGGCCACTTCCCAGAAGGGCAGGGCAGAGAGAGAAGAGAAACAGCCAGCTTCCTCAGACTGAGAACAGGCTAACACCTGTTCACTGAGCCCCTTAACACCATTCCATCTTACCATGGAGGATAAGGACCTATTTTTATTATTGCCTATCATTCTGTATATTTACTGTGTTAGAGAGCCAGTAAGGACCTGTGCATATTTAAATACCAGAGCATTTACTAAAAATGGTGATCTTCAAACCCAGTAAAGACCTCATATCAACCTCTTTACACAAAGAGAGGGGGTCTAGCACCTGACTATAATATACAAATCTGAAACCATATACCCAGGGAGGACCAGAACTTTCTCTCTCCATCTAAAACTTGAGAGATTCGGGGTCCTTATTACATTAAGTAAGATTTATACATGCCAGCTGGTCCAAAAAGGAACTATGCAATAGCACAAGTGTGGTTATCTTACTAAGCTGTAGTGTGCCCTAAATGAAAACCTTTCCAGAATATGCAAAGAACAAGATACTGTACACATGCATATGCATGCATGCACACTCACACACACCCTGCAATTTCTGCCACAAGGAAATGGTGATACATTTTCATTTCTCAGGAAGTATATACAAATTTGAGTGAGCTGCTTTAATGAGATTACTAGGCATAAGAGAATGCAGGCTTTGCATGCCCAGGATTTCACACAAGCCACATAATTTAGTGTTATGGTTCTACATACTAAATGGTATTTCAATGTACTGATTTAGGGGTTAAATAATAGGGGTATTTCTTGAAAATCCATTTAGTCTATTGGTAATATTGTATGCCTCTTGACCATGTATGATATTACTTGACACAAGATGTGTAGGACATAAGACAAGACATAGTGACTTGAATTGTTGATCTCTACCCTAAAGAGTGAGTACTGATAAAAATGATTGTTTTTTTCACTAATAGCCTAAACTACTGGATGGAGAAGCAAGGCATGGAATTTGGAATAGGCTGTCTTACTCATAACTAATTCCCCAGTCATATTATTTTTGTGCAAGTACTGTGCCTTGATTAGAAGTTTTAATGTTCCAGAGAGGGCTGCTTCCTCTAGGGAACATAAAGTTATTTTCATTAAATTAGAATTTGAAAATGATGTGTAGCCTACTTCTGGCTGTTGGGCTATTGATAATATTGAAGAAAGAAAATGTTTACATCTTCAGTAAGGACAATCAATATTAACCATTTGTGAAAGGAGGAGGGGGAGCTATATGTATGGAAGCATGCATGAAGCCTCTAGTAGCAACTTTTCTTCTTGCTATTACAAAGTACCTGACAAGAACACCTGAAGGAGGATGTCATTTCCCTCATGGTTTGAGGATACAGTCCATCCTGAAGAGGATGCCATGGCAACAGAAAAAGTGAGTGTGGACACATTATGTCCAGTCAGGAAATAGAGGGACATGAATGCTGGTGGTCATCTATCTTTGTCACCTTCAATCATTTTGTGACCCCCCCAACCATGAGAGAGTGCCACTCAAATCCCAGATGACATTTGCCTCATGAGTTAAAACATTATGGAAATGCCATCATAGATATACCCAAAAGTATGTTTACCTAGTGATTCTGATTCCAGTCAAATTGCCAAGATTAACCATTATGAAGTTCAAGGATCTCTTGACGAGGATGAGGACAAGGATATTACTGAGTCCTTAGTAAATTTTAACATAAAATTGCTGTAGACAAATATACTAGGGCTTGGGGTATACAAGATACTTCAAGAATGAACATTTTAGAAATAGTTTTCAGTTTGACTAGCTGAAAGATTTTTAATTAAAAGATAATAAGGAACAATTAAGAGGACCCATAAACACAACCTAGTATCCTATCACCATGACAGAAACAAAGACTTTAACCACTTTTCTCCCTGTATCATTTTCTATGGTTTAAAGAATCTCCTCACTGGGGTCAAGGACACCATAAGAAAACCGATGGAATCAATTAACCTGGGCTCATAGGGGCTCACAGAGACTGAACTGACAATCAGGGCACCTGAATGAGACTGACCATGGCCCTCTCCATATATGTTATGCTTGTGTAGTTTGGTCTTCTTGTGTGACTCCTAAGAGGGAGAACGTGGACTGTCTCTGACCCTATTGCCTGCTTTTGGGACCCTTTCCCCGCTACTGGGTTGCCTTATCCAGCCTCAATATGAGGGGAGGTACCTAGTCTTATTGCAACTTGATGGGCCATGTTTGGTTGATATCCCTGGGAGGCCTGATCTTTTCTAAAGGGAAATAGAGGAGAAGTGATTGGGATGGAAGAACTGGGAGAGAAGGAAGGAGGGGAAACTGCAGATAAGATATAATACATCAGAGAAGAATAAATAAATAAATTTAAAAAATGAATTCCCTCATTCTATAGTAATACATTTCTGTAATCCCAATGAAGACAGGAGGATCACAAGTTCAAGGCCAAACTATGATACTTACTAAAACTCTGTCTCATAAAAACAAAATTAATCCTCTGAGTCTCACTTTTAGCACCCCTTTATTGTACATAAAGTAGGTAACTAGCAGTTGTTAACTTTGCAGTTTAGTTTCCAGGTTGCATCATCTCTATATGAAATGTGCAGAAGTGGAGGAGAAATGGGTAACAGGTCTTGATGCCAAAAGTAATAACTGGAGCATATGTGGCACTGCCTGATCTACAGGATGAGGTAAATATCAACGGTATTAAGTGATTTTATGTTAGTTATGAAATATATAGGAGGAGGATGTATATCTGGATGGATAACTATGACAGCATATGAACACCCCGCAGAGTTTGGCAAGAGATAGATTCCTCTTCAAAAAAATAGAACTGGAAGAAAATAGTCCTTTTGAGGCTTTCTTTGATTTAGAACATGAACATGTGTTTTATGCAGACTTCTGTACCTTAGACTTGAATGAAAAACTAGTGATATGAAGAAACAGAAGAGATATATATCTTTCTGGAGCCAATGGCAATTCAAAGCTGAGCAAAACCTAGTGTTCTTTCTCTGATGACTTATCTTCTTCTTCACTTTGCTACAACTGCATTGCGTTTTCAGCCTTCCATGCAAATGCTTCTGACCCCAAAATCCCACCGCACACAAGCTTGTTTCCTGTGGTGATATTTTGTTTGTGCTCTAACAAATAAAGCATTCATGAAGATCAAAGGGTGAAGCTAGCCATTAGTTAACCATAGAGGTCTGGAGGTCTGTATAGACAGGAGATAGGGAGTGATGGGGCTGGGTGGAGAGAGGACTAAAAGGCAGACAGAGACAGGAGTTCAGTTCCTTTTCTGTCTGAGGAGTCGTGGAGGTAAGAGGTGACTTTGGCTGCTCCTTTACTTCTCTGATATTTCAGCATTTACCCCAATATCTGACTCCAAGTTTTTATTATTAAGACCAATTAGTATTCGCGCTACAGATTCCATCTAAGGATGCCACACACATTGTTTACACAGCTTTGTATATGTCATCACAGATATGTCTGTACTTGTCTGTGCAGCATCTTGCCTGACTAAAAAAAGTCCTTTGTCTGCCCTTACTAAAGCAGCTGGAAAACCTCACTCTCCCACAATGCCTTGCATCAAAAGGTGATCCTATGACACAGTGGCAACACATTAAGTATACATAGATACATGTGAAAACATGCTTATTCTCCTAATTAAAAATGACACATGTTCCAGACGCTTTGGATGACTGACAGGCTACTAACTGTGCAGTCACAGTGGCCTATGCTCTCGGACACTTTCTCTCACACTGCCCCCTTAGTTCAATGTTCTGCTGTTGCAGTTTCAAAACTTCCAGTACTTTTATTTTTCATTTGTTTTATGAGCAAAGTCTAAGGGGACAGTGGAACTTGGTGATGTGCATGCTATTTCCCCACAGGCCATGATGTCCAGCAGACAAAGCAGACACTGCAGGTATCTGGCACCTGTCCTGGTGACCTTCAGCTGTCAGGAGCACCATGGGGCACTAACACAGAGGGGCCAAGTCCTAGGGTACAGCGGCAGCAAGAGAGAGGAGGCTTGGCTAAAGGACAGCGCCTGGGGCATGATGAAATGCCAGCTTGCCTTTCTGTCCCTGAATCTGCCTCTCCTGCAGAAGCATTAACTCACTCTCAACAACAGTAAAGAAACACCAGTGCTCAGGCAGCAAACCTTTTCAGTTACTTATTACAAAATAAAAGCATATCCTTTGGTATTGCAAAGGATCACAGAGTCACCTGAACCCTTCAGTTCAGAATCTCTCATCTTGAGAAAAAAAACTGCAACATTTCAAAGCAAAAGTAAATTAAATTAAAGATTGTAAAATTCCACAGAAAACTATTCTCCAAACACTTAAGATGCATTATTAGTAAAGAATAAAAATTCTATTATTTCCCTTTTAATTGAAGATACCATGAGAGACTAAATAGGCAGTCATCTTTAATCATATACAAAGCATCAACTCACTCTCAGTTTTTTGCTTCACCTCAATATACTACTGAAAATGTCAGAGGAGACATAAAAATGCCTCCCTACAAATTTAGATCTAAAATGAAATTCAGACATTCACAAGAGTGACTTTTACAAAAACTGCTCCATGAAAAGTGGTTCTGGTTATGCTAAAATGTATGTTTTGATTGGTTAGAAATAGTCCTGATGTTGCCACAGTTTACAAAATGCTCTTCTCAGCTCCAGTAATGATTGCAGCATCAGAGCCATCTTTGTCCAGATAAAACAACCATCAAAAACTAATTGCAATCTTATATTTGCTGAGGGAAGATGGCAGTGCTTTCAGTTCTATTGATTGAGGAAGAATCTACTTTTTAGTGTAAATGTTAATGAATAATAATTGAAATGTCTGAAAAGAAAGCAAAGATAACATGATCGACTAACATAGCATTTGAATTGTTACTTTTATCCTATATTAATTTATGGGGCCAAAAATCTATTTTTCACAACTCCTAATTTTATGATGCTACCTCATACCACTACTACTTTTGCCATAACAGAAATCTTTTTTAAAGGATTTATGTGTTTCTAATATCTTTAATGTCACTTTTCCTGGTTTTTCATTAAGAGAACCCAAACTTCTGTTTTACGCAGCCCTAGTCAGTTACAAACCCAGTCAACAGCTCCTATTGTTTGATTTCAGTGCTGATAGTTGTATGGTTGTTTTGAAATCCTATGAGAAAAATCCAAGTGAATAGTCAGAATGGCTAGTGCCATTTTCTTTCTTGACATTGTCTTTGAGGCAGCATATTGAGGCACTTCCCATCATTAGCTATGTTCTTCTAGACACAAAACTTGGAAGACAGTATTCCAATGGACTAAGCATTCTGTTCACTTTTCTGCTATCTGTGTATGACTAAAAATCAACTTATATGTATCTTTCTTCTGAAAGAAGTTCTCTGACTTAAAAATTCCTCCATCTCAGGGCTACAGAGATGGATCAGTTGTTAGGAGCACTTGCCACTCTTGAAGAAAATATGGGTTCCATTCCCAGAACCCACATGGCAGCTCACAATCATCTGTAACCACAGTTTCACGAGTTCAAATACCATCTTCAGGCTTCCACAGGTGTCATGCACACATGTGGTATACATATATATATATATATATATATATATATATATATATATATAACTAAAAACATGTAAATCTTTACAGAAAATCCCCCTCCCTTTGCCATTGTATATTCATAGCATGAATCATTTCTGCTGTGGGATGGTCGGTATGTCAAATGTTTTGCTCTGATTGGTCAATAAATAAAACACTGATTGGCCAGTAGCCAGGCAGGAAGTATGGGTGGGACTAACAAAGAAGAGAACTGAGAGAACAGGAAGGCGGAGAGAGACACTGCCAGCCACTGCCATGACAAGCAGCATGTGAAGATGCCGGTAAGCCACAAACCATGTGGCCAGGCATAGATTTATAGAAATGGATTAATTTAAGATGTAAGAACTAGATAGCTAGAAGCCTGAGTCATTAGGCCAAACAGTTTAAATAATATAAGTGTCTGTGTGTTTATTTTATAAGTGGGCTGTTGGACTGCTGGGGTTTGGTGGGACCCAGAGAGAAAACTCTCCAGCTACACATTTCCTTGAATGAACTTTTCTGTTTCTTTGCATAATTATCTTTATCTTCTCTGAATCAAAATATGAGCCTCATAAAGACAAAAAGAGTTTTTCACTGTCCATCCTACATGGCATCCTGGCACAAATTGCCTACTTTTGGGGATAACTTTTCCAGGAGAGACAAGAATAAATATCTATTCATCACAGATAGGACATCAATAACAGATCAAAACAGTGATTACAAAAAAGTCCAACTTGGAAAACCAATGAGTTTACTGGGATTGTTTATAGGAGTATACATAAGGGGTTGCTTGGCAATGCTTCTCAAACTGAATCATGACCCCTTTGGAGGTCAAATGACCCTTTCACAGGAGTTGCCTAAGACCATCAGAAAACTCAAATATTTACATTATTATTTGTAACAGCAGCAAAATTACAGTTATGAAGTAGGAACAAAATAATTTTATAATTGGGAGGATGTGCACCACAACTATATTAGAGTTGCAGCATTAGGAAGGTTGAGAAACACTGGCTTACAGGAACACGACTAACTCAAAAACAGCTGCACCAATGAAAAGCCTTCCTCAACCTGGGTGATAATTCATGTAAACATCATCTCTGAACTTTCTGGATGATTTGAAGGTCAGATAGTCCCTCCTCCCTAGCAATTCATTACTGCTTATAGAATCATGGTGAGAAGGCCTTGAGAATATGCAAGCATTAGAGAATTTCTGAGACCTATAAGTCATGTTTACTTCCTGAGTCTCGACAAGCTTCCCTCAGTGTAGTGGTTTACATAAGAATGTCCTGCCCCATTGACTCCTATGTTTGAATGCTTAGTCACCAAAGAGTGGTGCAACTTGAGAAGGATTAGAAGGTGTGGCCTTGTTGGAGTAGGTATGCTCTTGTTAAAGGAAGTATGTCATAGGAATGGGCTTTGAGACTCAGTAGCTGTCTTAGTTGGAATTTCTATTGCAACTAATATTGATATCGACCAAAAATCAAGTTGAGGAGAAAAGGACCTTTTGGCTTACACTTCCACAGCACTGTTCGTCACCAAAGGAAGTCAGGAAAAGAACTCAAAGAGGACAGAAACCTAGAAGCAGGAACTGGTACAAAGCCCATGTTAGGGTGCTGCTTATTGACTTGTTTCCATGGCTTCCTCAGTCTGCTTTCTTATAGAACCTGGGACCACCAGCCCAGAGATGACACTACCCACAATGGACTGGGCCCTTCTCCATCAATCACTGATTACAAAAATGCCCTACAGGCTTGCATACAGCCCAATCTTATGGAGTCATTTTCTTAATTGAGGCTCCCTCTTCTCAGATGACTTTAGATTTGTATCAAGTTGGAAAAAAAAAAACTAACCAGTACAGTGGCTCTCTCTTTCTCCTTCACACAGATCTGATGTGGTACTCTCAGCTACTTCTCTAGCACTGTGTCTACATGAATGCCACCATGATCCCTACCATGATGATCGTGGACTATACCTCTGAAACTGAAGCAAGCCCTAATTATTTTTTTTTCTGTTAAAAGAGTTGCAGTGGTCATGGTGTGTCTTTACAGCACAGAACAGTGACCAAGACAGAAGTTTGTACCAAGAGTGGAGTTTTGCTGTGACAGGCCTGACCATGCTGCTTGTTAGCAGAGTGTAGACTTCAGAACTTAGGAATCGAAATGTGATTTGATACTTTAAGCAGGGCTTAATGGACCATCATAGTAAGGACAGTGCTTAGGACTATTTGAACTGTGGGGGCCCAGTTCCAATAGTTTCAAAGGGAAACGATATTAGTAAGTGGCCTAGAGATAATTCTTGTGATATTTTGGCAAAGAATGTGGTTGGTTTTTGCCCTTGTCCTAAAAATTTGACAGAGGCTAAATTGAAGAGTTTTAGATTAATGTTATTGGCAGAGGAGATTTCAAGATGGACTAGTATTGACTGTGCCATGTGGTTAGTAGTGGTCATTCTTGTGCAGACCTACAATAAAAAAGAACAAATAAGACAAGGAAAAATAAAATGTATAGCCTGAAGAGAAAAAGAGCACCAGGTGGTGTAATGGAGCCAGATCAAGTACTCAAGGAAATAAAAAGTTTAAAGAAAAGCCTGATGCTAAATGGAATAAAGGGAGTGGTGACCTCAGGGCAAGGCCCCACCCAGCTAAGAATCCAATAAGCAAAATGGAATTTAAGGAAAGCTTAAGCAGTGAGGGAAACCATCAACAACAGAAAGTTGATGCAAATGCTATTGGAAAAGCAGGGGCCATGTTCCCTCCCCAGCAAACAGCAGAACTTGGCAGTTTTGGCCACTTGGTTTTAGCTTTGGAGTTAAGAATACAAGAAAAGGAGTTATGAGCTTTCCCTCTGCAGCTAAAAAGAGCTACTGAGGCCAAGGGTGTGTGTCAGGGGTGTTCCTGCATGGAGGCCTAGAGAGGCCATCACATGAAGCTGTGAAAATAAAACCTGGGTTGGGTTGGAAAACCAAAGATATTGGAAATAGCAGAGTTGTGGGATACCTGCCAAGAAGAGTTGCTCACAGGGTGTGAAACAAGCTCACATCACAGCCTCACGTGGTCCAAGTGTTCAGAATGTAACATAGCCCTCAAGACGCTTCATAACATCATTTTTCTATGATTGTTCAACTGATACAGATAAGCTCGCAAACCAGGAACTAAAGTTGAAAAACTGAAACCCAAAGGTGATTGTGAGTTTAATTCTTCCTCCCTAATTCACAATCGGTTCCCTGTCACAATTCACCTCCTCTAGATGCACACATCATTTCCTATTCCTTTGACTCAGCTAGGCCATCAGATGCCTTTTGTCCAGTATCCTACTTTCTGCCTTTGTATTTGACTCCTTTGAACAAATGCATGGCCCATTTTGTTTCTACATCTCACCAATGGAAATCATTCCAGATCTCCCCTTTACACTCCAAGAAGGTTGTATTCCTCTCCTTAGCTACTTTATTTTCCCCAATCCACATCATAGGGAAGTTTCAGATAACAAGGATTCCTCTCAAGCCAAAGTCCATGTCTCTTCTCCAAATGACTAGGAACCAGATTAAGTTTAAGAATAACAACACAGTCAATGGCTCTCCATCACTGTACTACTTTTCTTCTTTAGACTCTTGATCAGGCACAAGCCAATCAATTGAAAAATCCCTGTTGCCACATGAGAGCTCTATGTAACCCATAAAACCATACCATGATTTTGACATCTCAGACTGACAGTTGTAAATAGCAAGTGAAATCACAAGTCCTGAAAATACATTCTTTAAAAGAAAATTATACTTGCAAAGATTTAAAAAATAAAAACATACCAGAAAATACTGGCAAGCCAAGTTTTATATTGACAAATACTGATAATCCCACTTCAATAAAGAGAAAAAATTACCAAAGAGGACTACAAAAACCAACAGGTAAGCAACTGTTCCAAATCTCAGACATTTGATATTTATAGAAAAACAAGATTTTTCAGGAGCAAAATGTTTCTTTTCATTAACTGTGGGCATTTAATAAACATAAACATTAAAAGACATAATGTGGAGTATTGCAGTACAGATATATCTCGTGGGGTGATACACACATAAAAAAATTCCTACTTTGTCTACTTTCAAAATTCTCAAGTCTCTTTCCTGTTCATTTTATTCTCAAAATTTTCCTGCAAAGGGAGCCAATTATTATCAACCCAACTGTACAAGTGACAAGATTGAAATGGAATAAGTTTAAATGACTTTCCCAAGTTTCTGTATGTCACTGTTGCAATGAGATGGCTTTCTCGGTGTACCAGTCCTCTAGGATAGAAGGAACCTGAATTGCATTACCCTGGAAGGGTAAAGTATTTTTAACATATTATAAAACATTCTTCCATCCTGATAAGGGCAGTGGAGACTGGAGCACAGAAGACAGAGACTAACTATAAGAATATGTATTTGCTGGCTTTCATTTCTCAGGCATTCAGAATGCAGAAGAAAATCCCTGCTGACTCATACATTGGCAAACAATACTCCTGTTCAATGGACACAGTCTAGAAAATTTGTGAGTCTAAAAAAGTGAAATAGGAGCTCTGTGACAAAAGAAAACTTAGAAATCGAATCACATACTTCATCCACTCCCCAAAGCAGATGTTACCAGCTGGGGTAAAGTTGTTTGCAGTACTGTTCAGGAAAGAAGTTGAGACTCTATGCAAAAGTCCCAAGGCATCAGTGACTGTATTTGAAGAGGCTTGGTTGAGAGAAGACATTTTAAAGCTTTTTTTACTTTGAGATAGTTAAAAATACTGACTGGGATGAAAATGAAAATGCAAAGATTACCAAGATTTAGTTGGCTAAATGACTCTTCAACTAACAGGTGCTTTCTGAGACCTGGTTCTGTTCTGGTTCAGAAAGACATTAAATAAATCTAGATAGATGTGCTTCATAAACAAGAAGATTGGGCTCAGGACAAACCAGTGATCCATATACAAGCATGAGTGGCACTTCTCGGTCTGCAGACTCCTGCTTAGCTAGGTGATGGTAAACACACATCTCTACCTCTGGGGAGCTTCTCTGGTCCATTCTCTCCTGAACTCCTCAGCAGAGCTTCCGTGATGCCTTGGCTATATTTCTGCCAAATCTTTATCATCCTCAAACTTAGGGCATCTTTAACAACAAGAAAAATTTTGCCCATATGTGTTTCTAGCACGAATGAGCCCATTTTCCCCAGGCATGGTACAGGTTCAGCCCACATTAACTCAATGACTGACTAAAGGATTTAATGTGTTCATCTTGTCCAGTAAAAATAATGTACTCAAAGTCTACTTTATTCATTAAGTACTGAACTCGTGGTTCAGATTAAATCATGAAGCTGGTTGAATGGTTTAGTCTGCAAAAAATATGAACATTTTTACATTTATTAATTTCCTCTAGAAATAAAACTACTAATTATTTGTGGAGTGAGTCACCAAATCATGCCTTCTAATTTTCTTACTGATATCTTTCTTAATGATATTAGTGAAGACAATCCCCCAAAATCCGAGGTACTCATCCAAATGTCACCAATCCAAAATCCACATAAGGAAGATTAAGATTAATTAGATCTTTCTGCTGCTTCTACTTAGAATCCTTTCAGACTGAGACAGCATTCAGTCCATGAAATGTGTGTCCTCAGGTCTGTTTTATCCAGAGTTGCACAGATGTTATATAAGGGATGGGAAACAGAAGTCAGTCTGAAACCCAATGTGGTGGCATACACCCTTAATCCCAACACTCAGGAAGCAGAGACAAGTGGACCTTTGTGAGTTCAAAGTCAGCCTGGTCTACAGAGAGAGAGTTCCAAGACAACAATGGGTGCACAGAGATTCCCCTGTCTTGAACAAACAAAATGATGATGATGATGAGGAGGAGGAGGAGGATTTACAGTGGACTGTGTATCCAGTAAATGACATCAGTCTTTGGCAGGCCATTATTATGTTTTTCTCTACTAATTTAATAGTTTTTTATCAGAATTATAATACAAAGAAATTGGTTTCCCTATGCCATTTTCATGCATGGTTCATTTTTTGCTTCTCCTCTGAGCAAGAGTTGTTTCATTTTTATTGCTTTTTAAAGATTTAGTTATTTTTATTTTATGTGTGAGTAGCTGCCTGCATATATGTATATGCACCTGGTGTGTGAAGTACCCAGAGTTAAAATTGTTTAGGAGCCTCCATGTGGGTGCTGGGAACTAACTTAGGTCCCCTGCAAGAGCAGCAAGTGCTCTGCACCCCCAAGCAATCTTTTCAGCCCATGTTTCATTTTTCTTTATGGTTGAATAAAATTCTATTTTCTTTATACATTTCTCAGTTGATGGACATCTAGGCTGATCCTATTTCTTAGCTACTGTGACTAGTGCAGCAATAAGCAGGAATGTGCAATCATCTCTGTAGTACAGTCCTTTGAGTATCTTCCCAGGAATAATATAACTGGATCATGTTGTATTTCTATTGTTTGGGGGACTTGGGTTTTGTTTTGTTTTCAAGAAATCTCCATTTTCATTTCTATGTTTGTTATACAATTTACACTCCCCATCAGCAGTGAATAAAGATTCCTCTTTCTGTCCACCCTTGCCTATGTTTGTTAGTGAAAAATTTCCTGGTAATAATGTTGGTACTGATGTGAGACAGAATCTCAAAGTGCTTTTGAGTTTTTCTGATGGCTGAAGATATTGAACAGTTTTTAAGTTGTTTATAGGTCACTCATGTGTCTTCTTTTGAGAATTCTGTCCAGTTCATTAGCTTATTTATTTGCTGGAGTATTTATGAGGATTTTAGTGGTTAATTTTTATTGTTCTTTATATATTTTGGATATTACTATCTAAGCAAATAGTTAATATTTTTTCTCCCAGTGTATAGGCCATTTCTACACTAGCTTCATTTGCCATATAGACACCTTTTATTTTCATATAATTGTACTTAACAATAATGGGATTATTTCTTGTATATTAGAAAGCTTGTGCTCATGCCTATATCTTGAAGTAGCTTCCCTGTTTCTTCCAGCTGTTTCACCATTTCAAGTTTTATGTTCAGATCTCTGATCCACTTCGAATTGATTTTTACATATAATGGGAGTTAACAATCTAATCTCACACTTCTGCATTTGGATACTTAATTATCCCAGCACCATTAAGAAGATAATTTTTTCCCAATGTAGGTTTTTGACACCTTTTGCAAAGATTAAGTAGCTATGGCTATGTGGGTTTGTATCTGAGCTCTCTGTTCTATTCCATTGATCTACATGTCTGTTTCTAAGCCAATACCATGTTGTCTTTGTAACTATAGCATTGTGGTATAACTTGAAGTCAGATACTACAATTACTTGAGCATCATTCTTATTGTTCTTTCTTAGGACTGCTTTAGTCATTCAAGGTCTTTGCACTTTTATAGAATAATAGCACGATCTCTATTCTAAGAAGAATGTTATTGGAACTGGAATCACCCTTGGAGATTGTGATGAATCTGTAGGTCATTATCAGAAATAGAGCCATCTTCACATTATTAATCCAAGCAAACTAAAGCATGGGCTGCCTTTCTATTTTCTGAAGTCTTCAGTTTCTTTCAACAGTATCTTAAAGTTCTCTTTGTAGATGTCTTTTGTCTCCTCATTTTTACTCCTTGGTGTTTTTAAAGCTGTTGTGAGTAGACTATTTTCCATAATTATTTTCTTGGCATATACATTATTGATATATAGAAAACTAGTGCTTTTATCATTACATTTTTATTTATGTTGGAGAGAGGGCACATACACCACAGCACATATGTGGAGGTCAGGAAAACCATGACAATCAGTTCTCTTTCTACTACATAGGTCCTAGGGAACCCTTGGGGTTGGGGTTGGTAGCTGGCAACATCACCTACTAAACCATTTCATCAGCCCAAGCTACTTAAATTTGTATGTTGATTGGGTATCTGGAAAGTTTAGTGAAAGAATGTATCAGGTCTAAGAGTTTTCTCATGAATTCTATAGGGTCTTTGTGTATTGAAACATGTGCTCTGCAAATAAGGATAATTTTCTTTATTCTTTTTCTATATTTATCATTTTTTTCTTCTTGTTTTCTTATATCTCTCGTTAAGACTTTAAGCTCTAGACTGAATAAAAATTGAAAAGGAATGGGCACCCTTGTCTCATTTCAGATTCTAGAAAAAAAAATCTCATATTTTCCCCTTTTGTACGATGATAGCTATATAAGTCTGTTCTATATGGTCTTTATTATGTTTAGATATTATAATCCTTCTAGCTCTGCTTTCTTCTGACTTTTGTAATGAAAGCATTTTGAACTTTGCCAAATGCTTTTTTACATCTTTTGAGATGACCTTGTGACTTTTGTCCTTAAGTCTATTTATATTTATTTATTTATATATGTTCAACCAACATTGCATCCCTGGAATGCAGCAAACTTGGTCTTGAAGTATAAAATTCTTAGTATGTTCCTGGATTCAGTTTGCAAATATTTTGCTGAGAGTTTCGCATCCATGTGCAACAGAGCAATTGGTCTACAGTTTCTTTCTTTGTTGTGTCTTGATCAGGTTTAGAATATCAGAGTAAAGCTCTGCAGTAAGAGTTTGGTAGTGTTCCTTCTCTATTCTGTGGAAAAGCAAAAAGTCTTCCATAAAGACTGGTATAATTTATTGGTGAATACATCTAGTCTGGAGCCTCACTTTGAAGGGAAAATTGTTAATTCTTGCTTCAATGGCAATAATCCCTCATCATAACTTTATTTCAGTTGTTGGTATATGATTTTGGTCATAAAATTTATTTTTAAACTATTTCTTGTATTTTTTTAGATTATAATGTAATTACATTATTTCTCCCTTCCCTTTCCTCCCTCCAAACTCCCCAATATACCCCTCCTTGCTCTTTTTCATGTTCCATTGATTATTGTCACATATGTGTATGTGTATATTCCTTAACACACAAATGCAAACTGTTCCATCTGTATAATGTTACTTGTATGCATGTTTTCACTACTGATCATTTGATGTTGGCTGACCAGTTGCTATGTTTATATTTTCTTGGCTTAATCTTTACATGCCAAATGTGTTTAGAAATCCATCCATTTATAAATTGGGGGATATATTTTCAAAGTATTTCCTAAATAGTCCTGATCTTCTATAACAATCCTCTCTTTATCTGTAATTTTATTAGCTTCTCTGTCTGTATGTCTGCCTGTCTCTCTCTCTCTCTCTCTCTCTCTCTCTCTCTCTCTCTCTCTCTCTCTCTCTCCAAGCCATTACTTATTTAAGACCACACTGCCTTTTTTATTTTATTTTTATTAATTTTTTCATTTATTTTACGTATCAACCACAGTTTCCCCTCCCCCTTCTCTTCCCTTCCCCTCCCCCTCTCCTCCCCTCCCCTCCCATCTACACCCCTGTCCAACCCACTGCAGGGGAAGGACTTCTATGGGAGTCAACAAAGCATGGCATATCAAGTTGAGGCAGGACCAAACTCTTCCCTCTGCATCAAGGCATCCCAGCATGGGGAATAGGTTCCAAAAAGCCAGCTCATACACCAGAGACAGGTCCTGATCCCATTGCTAGGGGCCCCACAAATAGACCAAGCTACACAACTATCACTCACATACAGAGGGCCTAGGTTGGTCCCAATGCAGGCTCCCTAGCTGTTGGTCCAGAGTCTGTGAGCTCTCATAGCTCAGGTCAGCTGTCTCTGTGGGTTCCCCTGTCATGACTTGGTCCCTCTTGCTCATACAATTCCTCAACCCTCTCTTCAACTGGATTCTCAGAGCTCAGCCAAGTGCCTGGCTGTGGATCTCCACATTTGCTTCCATCAGTTACTGGATGAAGGTTTTCTGATGACAATTATGGTAGTCACCAATCTGATTATAGGAGAAGGCTGGTTCAGGCACCTTCTCCACTATTGCTAAGAGTCTTAGCTAGAGTCATTCTTGTGGATTTCTGGAAGTTTCCCTGGTACCAGATTTCTCCCTAACCCCAAAATGGACCTCTCTACCAAGATATCTCTTTCATCAGCCCCCCCCCCCCCCCCCGCCTCTGCCAGCCCCCAACTCCACCAACCGGACCCTTCATGTTCCCATCCCCTATCTCCTGCCCTCCATTACCACTACCCCACCACCTGCCCCCAATTTACCTAAGAGATCTCATCTATTTCCCTTTCCCAGGGAAATCCATGTGTCCTTCTTAGGGTCCTCCTTGTTACCTACCTTCTCTGGGACTGTGGACTCATAAACTTCCTTAGATGTACTGGGAGAGGTTCTAGTCATCTGTGTTCTTGTTTTTATTTTATTCTAGGAGCTTTATGATTTTCTCCTCAATTTCTTTAATGCTCCACTCTTTATTCAAAAGTACACTCTTCAGTCTCACAGTATTTGTGTAACTTTAGGTAGTTTGTCTTACTATTGATAGCTACTTTTACATCACTACAGGTAGATAGATACATGGAATTGTCTCAAATTTTTGTATTTGTTAAGATTTGGTTTGGGGCATATAATAGGATTAATTTTACAGAAGGGCCCATGGACCACTGAGAAGACAATGTATTTTCATCTTTTCTAAGGGATATTCTTTAGATGTCTTTTTAAATATAGTTGTTCTATAGGTAACTCTAACATTTGTTTGCTGAATATTAGTATAGAAGACTAATCTAACGATGAGAATAGGATCTGAAATTTACCATCATTGTTTCATCACAACCTATGTGATCTTTAATGATTTTTAGTGTTTGTTTCATACAACTGGGAGCCTCAGCCTTCTGTAATACATATTTCCATTGTTATGTCTTCCTCATGAATTGTTACCTTTATTAATATGTAGTGAACGTCTTTGTTTCTGTGTCTAGCTTTGAAGTTTTATGTATCAGCTAGCAGAAGAGCTATACCTCTTTGTTTATTTGCTTCCTTTGTTTCACAAGTTAATTATTTTTAAGCCACAGGTTTTAGGTGTTTTTGCAAGTGAAGTATATTTCTTGGAGACAACAGAGAGTTGGTTATCATCAGTTCACATCTTTTAATGGGTAAAATCAGATGAGGTTGTTTTTGAAAGGGGCTCTCTATTTCCTGTCAGCTTTTATTTGTTTTGATTGGTTAAATTATTTGTAGTTCTTTACTTCCTCCCATTGACTTTGGTGGTTTATTGTGTTGGATGTCTTCTTAGTTATCCTTCATTCATCTATTCCTCTCATGAATGGTATTCTTTCTTGTACACTTGATGAAATTGTTTCTTCTTCCTTTGTGTACTGTAAAAGTGTTTTCTATGGTGTCAGCTTGAATGGCATGATTTGTACTTATTTGATATGTTCTTGTTTTTTCATTACTTTTAAGAGATAACATGGTGGATATAGCTATCTTGGTTGGCAATTATTACTTTCAAGAATTTAAGAAAATTATTTCTTATTTTCTTTTTCTTTTTCTTTTTTTTCTTTTTTTTTTTTTTTTGGTTTTTCGAGACAGGGTTTCTCTGTGCAGCTTTGCGCCTTTCCTGGAGCTCACTTGGTAGCCCAGGCTGGCCTCGAACTCAAAGAGATCTGCCTGGCTCTGCCTCCCGAGTGCTGGGATTAAAGGCGTGCGCCACCAACGCCCGGCCTATTTCTTATTTTCTTGATGTTTAAGATTGTTGACAAGAGATCTGAGTCTATATTTATACTTTTGCCTTTGCATGTGAGTTGTTTTTCCATTACAGCTTTAAGACTGTTTCTTTGCTTTATACTTTCCATGTCCCAATTATAATAGGTTATGGAGAAGTTCTTCTCTTCTAATAATGTTAATTTGGGTTTTTAAATGCCTCTCATGTTTAAATGTTCATTTCCTTCTCTGGGCTTGGGAAATTTCCCGGTATAATTTATTTAAATATATTGTTTGAGTTTGGGGCTTATAACAACTTTGTCCACCCCACCCCCCCAATTAAGCCTGATGTTTGGTCTTCTGAACATATGTTAGCGTTCCTGGACATTGTGATCATGTTGATGTGTTTTTCTTTTCAAGTGCCTAAAGCTCTTTTTGCCTTTATTTTGTCCATTATCCCTGAAATTCATCCTTCTGCTTGGTCTTGTCCATTGATACCACTTTCTGCTGCTTTTTTAAATTTGGTTTATTGATTATTTCTATTGGGTGCTTTTTCAAAGCCTCAGTTTCCTTGCTGAAATTTTCCTTCGTGTCTTTTTAATTTCCCCTCCAACTTACTGAACTTTTTATCCACTTTGGCAAATCTTTTGTCTAGGTGCTTAATTGATTGCTTTCCTTCCTTCATCTACCTTTTTTAATGGTCTGTATGATCACTAGTGCTTATAAAGAAGTACTCTGAAATCTCCTACTGCCATCTCAGCTCCCTCATTATCTATGGCTTCCAGGATTTAGGAGTTATGGTCATGCAGGTGTTGTTGTGGTAGGTTTGTTGTCTCTTACTTGTGCTTTGTGCATCTGTTGGGATGTAGGTGATCTGCAGTTTTTATTTCATTCCCCACTTTCTGGTCTTCTTTTTCTTTTTGCCTTATCTTACATGATCCCTCCTGGTTAGAGTTGTCTTCCCTTCCTTGTATTTATGCTGCCTACTGCTCTTTGTAAGGGAAGCTGACTACAGTGGTAGATGTAATGATCTGACAGTAGTGTCAAGTGTTAACCTGCTGCAGAAGACACTTGAGTACTTAACTTATTCCTTTGATGCGATTCAGGAAAATAATGGTACTAGAGCACTGGTTGGGGAAAATGGTGCTTAAGCAGCTTAGAGTTAGGATTTCTGTTGCTGTGATGAAACACCATGACCAAAAAGCCAGCCGGGGAGGAAAGGATGTATTGGCTTACACTTTCACATCAGTGTTTATCATCGAAGAAAGTCAAGGCAGGAACTCATGCAAGGTAGGAACCTGGAGGCAGGAGCTGATGCAGAGGCCATGGAGGAGTGCTGCTTATTGGCTTGCTCCTTATGATTTCATCAGCCTGCTTTCTTACAGAACCCAGGACCACCAGCCCAGCTATCCACAATGGGCTGGACCCTCCCATATTAGTCACTAATTAAGAAAATACTCTATACCTAGATCTTATGTAGGCATTTTCTTAATTGAGATTACTTCTTGTCAAATAACTCTAACTTATGTCAAGTTGACAAAACTAGCCACCACAGGTATTAATAATTAATTAATAATAATTAATTCTCAAGCAGAGAAATGAGGACAGAATAAGAAAGGAGAAAATTGGGGGTGAAATAATAATAAAATGATATGAATTAGGAGTATTAAAAGTACTAGAGTAAATACTGAGTAGTAGGTAGAAAGGAAAAAGATAGTCAGAAAAGCCTATTCTTCCAGGATTTGAATTAAAATAACCAAAGTATAAAGATATAAGTAAAAATGCTTAAATAAAATTAAGATGTAGTATTATGACTTGAGATAGCCTTAGTCTGTAGTTGCAAAAATGATTCTTTCTCTTCTTAGATTGTCTTAAATTAGTCTGCACTGTCAGCTGGGGTTGGGGTCATAGCTGCTGCTCTTTGTAACTCAAGCTAGTGAGTCAGGGTGTCCTTGCAAGTGGAAATGATTTCACTCAAACTAGGTCTACTCTTATATTCCCCAGTATTTCCCAGTCTGAGCCCTGCTGCCTGCAAATTACAACCTCCTTTCCTCATAGAGCCTGCTTTGGCTAAGGCTCTGACAGGAAGTGGGAGGCCCACTTATCTGTGTTTACCTTTGTTGCACCTGTCAGAACACTGTACACTTCCTGCAATTCCAAGCAGTCTATGCAGGGAATGGAGACAGGGCTACTCTGAATGTCTCAGCTTCCGGCTCAGACAGACACACTTCTGTCCTCACAGCCAGCTGCTCTGCTCTAGCCATATCCCCATGCACCTCGTATCTGAGCTAGTGTTTCGGTTTATGTAACTGCACCATCTTTCTTAATTAATTAATTAATTTTTTAAATTTACTCTTCTCTCATATATTACACATGGACCACAGTTTCCCCTCCCTCCACCCTTCCCAGTCCTTCCTCCCTTCCTTCTCCCCCAGATCCACTCCTACTCTTTTCTCTTCACAAAACGGCAGACCTCCCAAGGCTATCAACCAAACATTGCATGTCAAGTTATAGCAAAACTAGGCACATCCCCTCATAATAAGGCTGGAGGAGGCAACCCAGAAAAAAGAAAGGAGGCCAAAAGCAGGCAAAAGTGTCAGAAACAGTCCCTGCTCCCACTGTTAGCAGTTCCACAGGAACATCCAGCTACGCAGACATAATGTATGGTTAGAGGACTTAGGTCAGACCCACACAGGCTCCCTAATTGTTTGTTGAGTCTCTGTGAGCCCCTATGAGCCCTGGTTAGTTGATTCTGTGGCCCATTTTCTTGTGGTGTCCTTGTCCAATCTTGTTCCTACAATCCTTTCTTGCCCTGTTCTGCAGAATTCTCTGAGCTCTACCTATTGTTTGGCTGTGGATCTCTGCATCTCTTCCTATCAGTTGCATCATCAGAAGTCTCTCTGATGATGAGTATGTTAGACTCCCATCTACAAATATGTCAGAGAATCATTAGGAATCATTTTATTGACTTGGTTTTCGTTTTATTTTGTTTTGTTTTTGTTTTGCCGATCATGCTTGGTCCTATCCTTGGTCTCTAGGCTATCCAGACTCTGGTTCCTGGCCCTCCAGGTAGTGACAGGCAAGGGTTTCCTCTTGCGGCATGGGCCTCAATTTGGACTTGACATTGGCTGACTGCCCCATGAGTTCTGTGATTACCACAGCATATCTTACAAACAAGACTAACTGTAGGTTGAGGGTTTTGTGGCTGGGTTGGTGTCTCAATCCCTCCACTGGAAGCCTTACATGGTAACATAAAATGGCTGGTTCAGTTTCCATATCCCCCATTATTAGGAGTCTTCCTTAAGATTACCCTCTTGGATTCCCAGGAGTTTCTGTGGAATTCAGGTGTTTCTGGTACGTGGACTGCTCTCACCCAATGTGAGGTTGAACTGTTGACCTTGTGTACATCCTACTTCACAAATGAGTCTGTCAGATACACTAAGCCTATAGGCTGAAGATGATGCCCCAACACTGCGGAGAAACCTCAGGTGACTGCCCAGGCAGCTGGCTGTTTCTGTCAACTCACAAAATTTTTTGGAAGTTGCTTGCATGCACTTCCTGTTTTTATTTTTGTTAGCTAATATTATTCCCTTCTTGGGTCTCTGAGGGAGTTGAAGATTAGTTAGTTATGGTTGAAGATTAGTTAGTTATAGTTGAAAATTAATTAGGATAGAAAGTGCATTAGATACATCTTGGATTTACCAAAATAGGATAGATAATGGAATTATTTTCTCTGATTTGTCAAATACCTGTTTAGGTATTTATCTTGTATATATTGTATATAGTTATTGTACTTTTGTATATAGTTTTTCTTTTGTTAGTTATAACCTTTTGCTTTTTTTCTTTTTATTAAAATAGAAAAGGGGAAATGTGGTGGTAATCTAATTGTACTGAAATATTATTTTGATTGTATGTTAATAAATAAAGTTGTCCGGGGGTCAGAGCTATTAGAGCCATAGCAAGAGTGTGGCGGTGGTGGCACACGCCTTTAATCCCATAGATATCTGTGTGTTCAGGGTCAGAGCTATTAGAGCCATAGCAAGAGTGTGGCAGTGGTGGCACACGCCTTTAATCCCATAAGATCTCTGTGTGTTCAGGGATACAGCCAGCATTGGAGACATATGCCTTTAAGACCTAGGGGGCTGTACATTCAGACAGTGACGAGGCAGTCATGTGTTTGGGTTTACAACCAATGAGAAGGCAGAACAACATACTATAAAAAAACAAGCCGACAGGAAGTAGGTCTCTTTTTCGCGAAGCTGGGACAGCAGGAGGAAGGGTGAGATTTTAGCTCTGAGCTCTGACCTCTGGGCTTTCTCTTTTACATTGTTTCTGTGTTTCTTATTTAATAAGACGGTTGGTTACATCAACATCTGGCGCCCAACGTGACAAGAATCCATTTCTACATCACTTCAGGAATGCCCCCCCCCCAATTCCAGTAATCTCTCCATGTACTCTTTTCTTCAACTCCACCCCAACAAGTCCATCCTGTTCCTATCCCCACCTGCCCCCAGCTACCAATGAAACATATTCTATTTACCCTTCCCAGAAAGATACATGCATCCCTCTTGGCTTCTCCTTGTTACTTAGCCTCACTGGGTCTGTGGATTGTAGCATGATTATCCTTTACTTCACAGCTTATAGCCACTTAAAATAAGTACATACCATGTTTGTCTTTTTGTGTCTGGGTCACCTCACACAGGGTGATTTTTTTTTTTCTAGTTCCAACTGTTTGCCTTCATGTCATTGTTTTTAACAGCTGAGTAATACTCCGTTGTATAAATGTATCAATTTTCTTTATCCATTCTGTGGTTGAGGGACATCTAGGTTGTTTCCAGGTTCTAGCAATTACAAATAAAACTTCTATAAACATAGTTGGGCAAGTGTCCTTATAGGAGGATAGAACATCTTTTGGGTAAATGTCCAGGAGTGGTATAGCTGGGTCTTGAGGAAGATCAATTCCCAATTTTCTGAGGAATCTCCATATTGATTTCCATAGTGGCTTTACAAGTTTTACTCCACCAGCAATGGAGGAGTGTTCCCCTTGTTCCACATCCTTTCTAGCATGAACTGTCACTTGTGGTTTTGATCTTAGCCATTCTGACAGGAGTAAGATGAAATTTCAGAGTCATTTTTATTTGCATTTCCTTGAAGGGTAAGGATATTTAACCTTTCTTTAAGAGCTTCTTGGCCATTTGAGATTCATCTTTTGAAAATTCTCTGTTTATATCTGTACCCTATTTTTTAAATTGGTTTGTTTGGTTTGTTGATGTCTAGTTTCTTGAGTTCTTTATATATTTTGGAGATAAGCCCTCTGTCAGATGTGGGTTGGTAAAAATCTTTTCCCATTATATAGGCTGACATTTTGTCCTGTTGACAGTGTCCTTTGCCTTACAGAAACTTTTTAGTTTCGTGAAATTCCATTTATTGATTGTTGATCTTAGAGCCTAAACTATTAGCATTCTGTTTAGGAAGTGGTCTCCTATGCCAGTACATTCAAGGCTATTCCCCACTTTTTCTTCTATCAGGTTCAGTGTATCTGATTTTATGTTGAGGTCATTGATCCACTTGGGCTTAAGTTCTGTACAAGGTTATAGACATGGATCTATTTTCATTCTTCTACAGGCCAACATCCAGTTGAATCAGAACCGTTTGTTGAAGATGCTTCTTTTTTCCATTGTATGTTTTGGAATTCTTTATAAAAAAAAATCAGGTATCCATAGTTGTGGGGATTTACATCTAGGTCTTCAATTTGGTTTCATTAATAAACCTGTCTGTTTATATGCCAACACCATACAGTTCTTATTACTATTGCTATGTAGTAGAGCTTGAAATCAGGGATGATGATATCTCTAGAAATTCTTTTATTGTACAGGAATTGTTTTAGCTATCCTGGGTTTTTTGTTTGTTTGTTTGTTTTTCTATATGAAGTTGAGAATTGTTCTTTCAAGATCTGTAAAGAATTATGTTGGAATTCTAATGGGGGTTGCAGTGAATCTGTAGATTGTTTTTGGTAAAATAGCCATTTATAGTACATTAATCCTACCAGTCCATCAACCTGGGAGATCTTTATATTATCTGATAGCTTCTTCAATTTTTTTCTTCAAAAACTTGAATTTCTTGTTATTACAGGCCTTTCACTTGCTTGGTTAAAGTTACTCTAAGATATTTTATATTATTTGTAGCTATTGTAAATGATATTGTTTCCATGATTTCTTTCTCAGCCAGACTGTCTTTTGTACATAGGATGGCTACTGATTTTTTTTTAAATCTTGTATCCAGCCGCTTCGCTAAAGGAGTTTATCAACTATAGGTGTTCCCTGGTAGAATTTTTGGAGTCACTTATATATGCTATCACATCATCTGCAGATAATGATACTTTGACATCTTCCTTTCTAATTTGTATCCCCTTGGTCTCCTTTAGTTGTCTTACTGCTCTAGCTAGAACTTCAAGTACTACTGGAGAGAGTGGACAGCCTTGTCTTGTTACAGATTATAGTGGAATTGCTTTGAGTTTCTTTCCATTTAATTTCATGTTGGCTATTGGCTTGCAGTAAATTGGCTTTATTATGTTTAGGTATGCTCTTATATTCCTGATTTCTCTAAGACTTTTATCATAAAATTGTATTGGATGTTGTCAAAGGCTTTATCAGCATCTAATGAGATGATCATGTGATTTTTTTCATTCAGTTTATGTGGTGGAATATATTTGCTGATTTTCATATGTTGAACCATCCCTGCATCTACAGAATGAAGCCTACTTGATAATGGTAGATGATCTTTTTGGTGTGTTCTTGGATTCAGTTTGCAAATATTTTATTGAGCATCTTTGCACCTATATTCATAAAGACAATTCATCTGTAATTCTCTTTCTTTGTTGAGTCTTTATGTGGTTTAGGTATCAGGGTGACTATAGCCTCACAAAATGAATTTGGCAATGTTACTTCCATAGAATAATTTGAAGAGTGTGGTACTAGGTCTTCTTTAAAAGTTTGGTAGAATTCTGTGCTGAAACCATCTTGCCCTGGGTTTTTTTGGTTGGCAAACTTTTAAGGGCTGCTTCTATTTCCTTAGAGGTTACTGGTTAACTTTGGTTAAGTGGTATCTATCAAAAAATTATTAATTTCTTTTACATTTTCCAGTTTTGTGTAGTGCAGCCTTTTGAACTATGACCTAAGATTCTCTGGAGTTCCTCAATGTCTGTTATGTCCCCATTTTCATTTCTGATTTTGTTAAATTGGATAGTCTCTCTCTGTCTTTTAGTTAGTTTGGATAAAGATTTGTCGATCTTTTTTAATTTCTAAACCAATTTTTTCTTTCATTGATTCTTTGTATTGTTCTCTTTGTTTCTATTTTGATCTCAGCCCTGAGTTTATTTCCTGCCATCTTTTCCTCCTAGGTGTGTCTGCTACTTTTTGTTCTAGAGCTTGCAGGCATGTATTTAAGTTGCTAGTATAAGAACTCTCCAATTTTTTTATGAAGGCATTTAGTGCTAAGAACTTTCCTCTTAGCACAACTTTCATCGTGTCCCATAAGTTTGTGTATGTTGTTCATTCATTTTCATTGAATTCTGCCACACCTCCATGGCAATTGGGCCCGAAACCTGGCGAGGGAAGTCGGAATAAACACAGCACACACCAGTCAAGTTGCAAGCATCAGGACCCTTTTATTCTTTCTTCCCCATCTTATATACCCTTTCAGGAGGAACAAACAAATTGTTTATCAAGCACCCAGGGTCAAGGAATGGTCAGCATGCCCCAGGAAGCCACAGCTGCCAAACCACGAAATATACTAAACAGCAAAACATCTGCAGAACAGCCTGACCTCAGCGCTCTCAGAACAGAGGAGGTGGGGGCAATCTTAGAGGGGTCAGAGCCATTCTGATCCCAACAGAATTCTAGTAAGTCTTTAATTTCTTTCTTTATTTCTTCCTTGACCCAGTGTTAATTCAGTAGAAAGTTGTTCAGTTTCCAAGAGTTGGTAGGTTTTCTATTGTTTCTGTTGTTGCTGGAATCAGCATTAATCCATGGTTGTCTGATGGGATGCAGAGGGTTATGTTGTTATCTGTATTTCATTATCTGTAGTGGTTGCCCCGTAAGCAACAGCTATACTAGTCAAAGACTGCAACTCTGCTGCTACTAAGAGCAGTTTGGCTGCAAGGGCCACAGCCTGAGGGGATTCTGTTCCCTCTGACACTGACTCTTTCAAAGCTACTAAGGGAAACTTTATCTAAACCCCAAGAACTCATGATTCAATGGTTTAGGTGGAATTCTGCTCACTCAGGGAGGTTGAATAGCAAGTAGCTAACATTCTCCATTTGCTGGCATCTTCCAAAAAACCCAGTGCCCTTCTTCCAGCCCCCAATTAAAAAAATGCTTTCTACATGTGGCTTCTCCTTACCACTTCCTGTCAGCTACTTGCTGACTCAGCCTCTTTCTCTTAATCAAACACATTTTTGGATTGTTAACAAAAGCATAGGGAAAAATGCAACACACTTTAAAATAATATTCCCCAACAGGGTTATTTCAATTTTCTTGTATCTGTTGAGACTTGCTTTGTGACTGAGTATGTGGTCAATTTTGGAGAAAGTTTGGAAAATTCTGGCACTCACATGGGGCAAATTCCAAAGGCCTGACAGGGAACCAGCCCAGCTAGCTCAGTCAATAGAGCATGGGACTCTTAATCCCAGGGTCATGGGTTCAAGCCCCACATTGGGCACCATTTGTTGGTAAAATTATTAAGGCCACTCCATGTAGTTAAAAGATTTATTTAATGGCGCAACTTACAAATGAAGGAATAGGTAGGTTGAGGATTCTGGGAAAGATGCAGCAGTAGTCCAGCGATGTTCTCTGGAGAACTCTCCTCTGTCCACCTCTATCATCCAGGCTCTCAGCAGCAAGAGAGCATGGCACGTCCCAATCTCAGGTCTTCAGGCCCTCCCTTGGCTCTGCCTTGTGGGTGTGATAGTTACCAAAACCTCAATGGGGGTTGGAACTTCCAGACCAAAGCTGGAATGGCTACCCACTGCACAATGTGTAAGTTTCAATGTCCAATTTAAGCTTTAATGGTATTTCCTTAAAAACAGGGGTACCCTTGTGTTTGGAACATATTAAGAATTGAAAAATCATAAATTTCTTCCTTGGTAGTGTGTGTGTGTGTGTGTGTGTGTGTGTGTGTGTGTGTGTGTGTGTGTGTTTCCTTTCCTGTGGTTTTGCTGCTGTGAGATTATTTATTTCCCATGTTTTTATAGGTATAGTTAACCTCCTTGGGTTGGAGTTTTCCTTCTAATACTTTTATAGAGGTAGATTTGTGAATAGATACCGCTTAAATTTGACTTTATCATGGAATGCGTAGTGATAAGTTTCTCCAGTCCCACCCGGCCCTGTGGTCCTGCCTAGCCCCATGGTCCTGCAGCTGCTTATAAAATAATCATTCAGAAGCTTAATATTATTTACAAACTGTATGGCCTATGGCAGGCTTCTTGCTAGCTAGCTCTTTCATCTTAAATTAAGCCATTTCTATTAATCTATGTTTTGCCACATGGCCTTGCTGATACCAGTCCGCTGGCATCTTGCTGTTCCTTGGGCAATGGTTAGGCATCTTTTCCTACTCTTCTTTCTTCTCTCTGAATCTCTCCTGAGATTTCCTGCCTGTCTCTAAGCTGCCTTGCCATAGGCCAAAACAACTTTATTTATTAGTCAATGGGAGCAACATATAGTCACAGCATACAGAAAGACGTCCCACAGCAGGAATGTCTTCATTTCTCTTTCTATGGTGATTAAAAGTTTTGCTGGGTATAGAAATCTGAGCTGGCATCTGTGTTCTCTTAGTCTGCAGGACACCTCTCCAAGCCCTTATGGCTTTTAGAGTCTCAATTGAGAAGTCAGGCATAATTCTAATAGGTCTGCCTTTATATGTTACTTTCTCTTTTTCTCCTACAGCTTTTAATAATCTTTCTTCTTCTGTGTGTTTAGTATTTTGGTTATTATGTCCCAGGGGGACTTTCTTTTCTGATCCAATCTATTTGGTGTTCTTTAAGGTTCTTGTACCTTTATAGGCCTGTCCTTCTTTAAGTTGGGAATTTTTTTTTCTATGATTTTGTTATAAATGTTTTCTGGGTCTTTGAGCTAGGATTCTTCTCCTACTTCTATCCCTATTATTCTCAGGTTTGGTTTTTTTCATGGTGTCCCAGATTTCCTGAATATTTTGGGTTGGAGTTGTTTTTTTTTTTAAGATTTAACATTTTCTTTGACTGTTGTATGTATTTCTTCTATTGTATCTTCAATGCCTGAGATTCTCTTTTCCATCACTTATATTTTGTTGGTGATACATGTGCTTACCCAGAACACCCAACACTCTCTACTAATTTAGCTTTAGCCTGTGAAAACAGTAGTTTAAATAAAACTGAAAATAATTATCAAAGAATAGAAAGGCAAAAAATAAAAAGAATTCATCTTTTTAACTTCAAAATTATATCCAAAGGCTAAGGTCATACAAAGAATAATATTCTTGCACAGACATGTTCAATAAGTCATTTTTAAGTAGAATAAGCCAAGGAATATTCTAAATGAGCAAGAATTGAAGCATAATTCAGAAGAGCATCGTACATGCAAAATATTTTCTTCATTTCTTATTCCTCTCTTCTTTCCTACTCTACCCCTTCCTATTGAGTAAATTTTTATGGTCTTTTATATATAAAAATGTAAATTGTCAAAACAAATATCCCCAACTTCTCATCAAACTAAATACTCACTACATTTGTAGTCAGTCTTTCCTTTCATCCCATTTGAAAGTAAAAAATATCTAAAGCCAAATGTTCCATTCTACTCTGACACTTTTCCATTTTTTCAAGAGATTTTCTATGACAAACTTCTGAATTATTCTGTTTATTCTAGCTTCTACAAAAGACAAGAAACTTTATCTTTCCCAAATCATATTTCTATTATTTCCCTAATTATCTTCCCCTCAAAATTAAACTTTCAAAAGAATGGATGGCACTCTCTAGACCAAGACTACATGTTCCATGACTCTTCATTCACCCTTCAACACATACACATATAAGGGGCTCTACACTCACGAGTCATGTGAAAATAATCTTAGTAAGGGCAGCAATGGTTTTATTGTGGCTCCATCAAATGAGTAGCTTTCAATTCTCAGCTGCCTTGGATTTTCAGTTGTTTTCTAGACAAGGGACTTGGAATTACAGCCCTGTATATATGACAAGTCAGCCACTTCCATCCCTGCTTTACCTATGGCTGGTCTTAACTGTTTAAGAGAGTCTCTCCTTCTTTCTTTGCTTCTCTCACAACACTCCCTTTGTGTACCTTGATTTGTTGATTTCTCCAGCATCTCCATTTTTGCCTCCTTTCCTACCTCCTTCTATGCCAGGATTCAGGTACTAGAGTTCTCCTTCTCTATCCTGGATCTTCATCTCCTCCCACCTCCTCTTCTCATAGAGAATTTCTGTTATTTCTTTAGCTTAAGTAGAACCTCGACTCTACACTGACAATTTACAAATACATAGCAGCAACTCAGACTTCTCCCCCATGATCCACATTTAGAAAATTGGACATACAGCATCTCTATGTAGAAACTCTCCTAGTTTCTCAAGTAAAAGTCCAAAACAACTCTTTACTATCAATGCCCTCTACACAGGCAGATACATACATGACTGCATACAGGCATGTGCACAGGCATGCACGTATGCGTGCGCGCACGCGCGCACACACACACACACACACACACACACACACACAAGTTTCTCTGAGCTTTTTCATCTAAATTCAAAATAGGTTTAGAATAATCTTAGGAAGCTAAACCATCCAGTTCCCCTCCGACTTGGAAAGCTAGAGGAGTAGCAAGGTGGCAGGAACTGTTGCATTATTTAATATTTTGACTCTCTATAGCAAATATCCATATCCTCAGAATGATCCACACCCTCAGATTAACATATGCTAAAACATACATACTTCACACAGAGAGATGGAGGAAGAAGAAGGGTGGTAAGAGTGCTGGGATAGAGAGGAGAGAGATACCCACAGAGACAGAGATGGAGAGACAGAGACCAAGACAGTGGGAAGGACAGAGACAAAGAGATATTCACAGAGCAGAGATAGAATTAGTAAAGAGGAAAGAAAAGGCAAATAGGAAGGAGAGACTCCAGCATCTGAAGTGTGTTCAACCAACATGAACACATCCCATTGGACCATGAACTGAATGAGCTCTGACATCCATTAAGAAGCAAGAGAAGTAATGGAAATAGTGCCTTCTGGAAGGAACTCAGTATTTCTCTCTACTGTTATTTGGTTCTGAGGACCACTATGAGCAGACAGATATTAATTAATTACTGGCTAATTTTAAGGTTAGAGCAAATGCTATGCGTCACACACCACAATGCAGAAGAGGTAAAGTGTGTCCTCCCCTTATCTCTATAATCCATTTTTAACACTCTTGAGAAAGCTATACACATAGTTTTGGTAAGACCACACCAAAGAAACAATTGGATTTGGGGTTGGCATGCCCAGATTTATGTGCAAGAGGTATATATACCAAGGGCCACAGTATGAAATAAAAGTTGAGTGAGAAGAAATGTTTCAGAGAGACCAATTAGTGGACAAAGAGAGATTGAGGTCTTGAACCAGAAGGTTCATTGCTCTGTGTGTACACATTTTAAGGTTTTGTTCTAAACTTTTCTCAAGCTCTAAAACAACTGCTGTGTTCACCTACCAAATAAGCAAAGTTGAGTGAAACTGCATAACCAACCCACATTCACACTTCCCATGCTTTAAATACATGTAACTATTGCCCATTTCAGACAGCAGTTTCTCCATTGTTTGGGTATATTCATTTAAACCAGATGTCTCCATTGCTCTTCTGTTCTCAGTATCTCTAACCCCTGTGCCAGTTTTCTTCAGCCCACAGGTTCTATGGAAACAAGTTATATACTCAGTGGTGAGAGAAAAAGTTGGGGCTGAGTTTCTGATACAGATTGCAGTCATGCCTGTAGACTAGTTATCTTTAAGGCTAGAGAACTGTATGCTTTCCTCTTTCTTGAATATCTGAAACATGCAGCATATAACAGACCAGCCATCTAGTATGTGTAAAAAGACCACACATGTGCTTTCTGGAGGAAGATTCTCCTCACACTGGGCCAATTTAGGTACATATTACTTGCCCACTAAAGCATTAGAGGAAAAGGGTATGAACAACTATGTCAACTCTACTAGCAACATGTCATAGTTATAATATTCTTTACAAATCACAGAGCACTCTCAAATAAATCAAATCACTTATTTTCCAAAGTTCCCTTCTGTTCACTGATCTGCCTCATGTGGTCTAGGTGAAGGTAACAAACTGGGATTCAGCCTGATGCTCCCCAGATACAGTCCTCATTATTTCCTCTTCCACCCTTTTTACATGTGCAAATGTGAATTCAACCACGTCTGCTTCATCATTTTGAAATACAGAAAAATTATTCTCTGTGTCTCACCTCTTCAGTTTTTCCCTAATAGTTTCATTACCAAGCAATCTATTCTGAAGACTTTTCTAGCCTGCCGAAGCTTGTTACACTCCTCAGTATTCACATAACATACGATTTTCCTGTAAAACTGAGCAGTCTTTGTTTAGTGTACTCATTCATCTTGAGTTGGAAAGAAAAAGACATCTTCCTATGTGTCAACAGCACTATGTTCTTTTAGGTCACAAATACTTAAATCTCTAATCTACTTGCTGTGGGATATTCTGTATGCTGTGAATGTGTAGCTCTGATTGGTTGATAAATAAAATGCTATTTGACCAGTAACTGGCAGGAAGTATAGGTGGAATAAACAGACAAGGAGAATTCTGGGAAGTAGAAGGCTGAGTCAGGAGACGCTGCCAGCTGTCGCCACCATGAGAAGCAAGATGTAAAGATACCGGCAAGCCACGAACCACATGGCAAGGTATATATTTATAGAAATGGGTTAATTTAAGATGTAAGATCTAGTTAGCAAGAAGCCTGAGCCATTAGGCCATATGGTTCTAATTAATGTAAGCCTTTGTGTGTTTATTTGAGTCTGAGTGGCTGTGGGCCCAGGCAGGACTGGAGAAAACTTCAGCTACATCTTTTAATTGACCATTCTATACCAGTGTGTCCAGGGACTCTTTATTATAATACATAGCATGTATGCATATATGTGTGTCCATGTATAATATATATCTTATAATACATATATGTATTACATATATACACATATATAATATATGTCACTCTAATTTTTATACTCTACATCTAAATTGAGAAAGAATTTCTACAATCTAAATGATGTTAGAAAATGAACAAGTTTTTATTGTAAACTGCATTGTGTGACACTTGGTTTAGCAGAAAAAATATTTTAGAAATAAAATGTGCCACTTGGACATGGTGGCTCATACCTGTAATCATTCAACTCTCAAATTTGAGGCAGGGCTTCATAAGAATTTACAGGATAGTCCAGTATACAAAATCAGTCATTTTTTAAAAAAATCTCACACAGTGCCAGTGGGTAAAGTGCTTGTTATGTAAGCATGATGACCTGAGTTCAATTCCCAGAACACATATTAAAGAACAAGAAAGAAAGAAAGAAAGAAAGAAAGAAAGAAAGAAAGAAAGAAAGAAAGAAAGAAAGAAAGAAAGAAGGAAGGAAGGAAGGAAGGAAGGAAGGAAGGAAGGAAGGAAGGAAAGAAGGAAGGAAAGAAGGAAGGAAGGAAGGAAAGAAAGGGAGAGACAGAAAGAAAGAGAAAGAAAGAGAGGGAAAGAAGAGAGAGAAAGAGAGAAGGGGAAGGAAAGGAAGGAAAGAAAGAAGAGAGAGAAAAGCAAGGCTCTGTGGTGACATGCACCTGAAATCCCAGTGCTGTAGAGGCTAAGACACATGAATCCCTGGACCTCACTGTCCAGACACTGGGCATATCTGGCAAGTTTTAGGTCAGTTAGATATCCTGCCATGTTTTTAAAAGAAAAGTGGGTGGTACCTGAGTAACAACATTCAAATTGTCTTCTGATCTGTATAAACACACCCTCATGGGTGCATATACAATACACCTTTACACACATGTGCACACATGCATGTACACATATACACAAAACCCATATATATTTGTTGCAAAATGTTGCTGGAGGGCTTCTCTCCAGGTTCCAACAAGCCCTGCAGTCCCACAATCCACATATAAAATAATCACTCAGATGCTTATATTGCTTATAAACTATATGGCCGTGGCAGGCTTCTTGCTAACTGTTCTTATATCTTAAATTAACCCATTTCTATAAATCTATACCTAGCCACATGGCTGGTGGCTTACTGGCATCTTTACATATTGCTTGTCATGGCAGTGTCTGCAGTGTCTCTCCCTCCTTCTTCCTGTTTCCCCAATTCTCCTCTCTCCTTGTCCTGCCTATACTTCCTGTCTGGTCACTGGCCATCAGTGTTTTATTTATGTAGAGCGATATCCACAGCACTTCCCCTTTTCTTCTTTTTTTAAAAAGGAAGGTTTTAACTTTAACATGGTAAAATTACATATAGCAAAACAATTATTGAGCATGAATTACAGTTACAATATTAAAGATGTCCTGTCTATCTTATATTTGTGAGTTTAAGGTTTTATATCTAACTTATCTTTTATCATAACTGAGGAAATTACAACTATCTAGTCTTTAACCACATCAAAAACCTGAGAAGGAACATAATGGTACCTGAGAAATGGTAGATGGATGCAAGCAACTTTCGGGAATCTTGCAAGAGTAGACCAAGACAGCTGGCAGCCTGGACAGTCACCTAATGTTTCTCAGCATTGTTGGTGCATTTAAATTGGCTACAGGCCTAGAGTATATGACAGACCATTTTTAGAAGCAGGAATTCTGAAAGACCATCTTACCCTGTCTTGGCAGAGTACAGTGATTGCTTTCCTTGTGTCCTGCTTGTCCAGAAAGGACAGCATTGTATTTGTACTGTCAGCCATCAAGGCAAGGGCAGTTCTTTGCCCAGTAGGCCATTTTGTGCCAAGAAGACAAACTTCCAAATGGAAATGTCTTAAAAGCCCAACATTCTCTCGGGATCAAATTGGTGCAGCCAGGAGCAATTGTGTCTCATGTCAACAGAATTCTAAATTATTTAAATGCCATATTCTCTAGGTCTATGAAGTGTTTAAAAATTACCTATCTATCTGAAATATATCTATGTATACCTAGAAGACTTAACTAACATGGCTACAAATATGATTATCATAGATGACTAATTATTAATCTATTTTTATTTATCAATTACAATTTTAAATGAGTTTAACATAATACCTCAAACAAGAATAGAAATATATATATACAGTATAACAAAATTAACTTCAAGTTTGTATCAATAAACTAAAATTTATACCAATGTAAAACATTTTAAACATAAACTAAAATCTATACCAATGTAAAACCTTTTAAACAAGTTGTTCTTTAAAAGTAGGTTCATTAATCTACCCTTTTATCTTATCATCTCTATATCCTCCTATATATCTATATCATATTCCCTTTTCTTTTTTAGAAAGAGATCACATTTATAATCAACCTGTCTTAAATGAAAATATTGGTTTTTCTCTGTCCCACACCAGAGGGCTCTTCTGATTTGGGACACATGAATCTCTTAACCTTTTTTTTAAAGCAATATGTCTGGGTTTAGAGGGGGAGTGATCCAATTCCACTTTTAAAGCCAGCTTGGTAAACTTGGGAATTTGGGCTTAGCATCTCTTACTACTTCATGCTGGAGGGGGGCGCTGTATCTTATGGGGACACAAAGAAAATTTTAGGCCTATGGGGTAGTCCTTGAGGCTGTATTGTGTGAACCAGTTGCCTTGAAACCACTCTGGATGTTAGATCATCTGGGCCATGGTGTCATCGACGACCTTTCAGGGGGTCTTGGCTGGTGAAACCTGATGTATCTTAATCTGGAACAAATCCACAGCCTCTGGCTTTCTGTGGAAACAAAAGCAGAACCTCTTTTCCAAAGCAACATATCCTTAAATCCAAATTTTGAAGTCAAGATACCTTTAAAATATACATATTGGTTTAATTCAACATCTTTTTTGATCAAATTTTTTTTGCAGTTAAAAATCCCAAAGACAACACAATCCAGATTGTCTGTGTAATATTCATCTTTACGTGGCTTTTGTATATTAATTTATCTTTTTTTGTCTCTTTCAAGCCTATATGTTGTGAATCTATTGCTTTAAACTGCAGTATTCTAAGACTGAAACGGCGCTGTGGCTGATGGCTCCGCCCATTTCAGCTTACCAACATGGCGTTTTCTGCCAGTTCTGTGAGTCATCAAGTCTCAGGAATAGTGGGTCTACGCTTTTATCAAAGCAGCGTGTAGCCCAGAAACCTTTTTTTTTTTTTAATACTAGTAAAGACTAAATCTACCACAGAACGTAATATGCCGCTGGCAGACACCTCATTACCACCATGCTGTTGGTCAAACGCAAACACTGGGAACCCGCCAGTAGTTAAAACCAGCATTTTGCGGCGTCTAGCTGCCCTTATGAGACATGAAGCAGGAACCTGGTTTTGGCTCTGTTTAGAATTGATTATTAAATATTCTCAGGTTTAAGGTGGAAACTCGAGCCGTTGGGCGCCATTTGTTGCTGGAGGGCTTCTCTCCAGGTTCCACCAAGCCCCGCAGTCCCACAATCCACATATAAAATAATCACTCAGACGCTTATATTTCTTACAAACTGTATGGCTGTGGCAGGCTTCTTGCTAACTGTTCTTATATCTTAAATTAACCTATTTCTATAAATCTATATCTTGCCATGTGGCTGGTGGCTTACCAGCGTCTTTACATGTTGCTTGTCCTGGCAGTGTCTGCAGTGTCTCTCCCTCCTTCTTCCTGTTTCCCCAATTCTCCTCTCTCCTTGTCCTGCCTATACGTCCTGTCTGGTCACTGGCCATCAGTGTTTTATTTATATAGAGCGATATCCACAGCAGCAAATCATCCTGAAGCCTGGGTTCTTAATATCTGATTTTCAAGGGTGGAAGTTAGTTTGGTCCTTTATATCCACACAGTCCCTCCTCTAATCTATAACCAAGAAAAGCAATGGAGAACGTTTATATTTCTTTTCTTCTTCCCAGCCTTCTTTGCTAGATCTTTAACTAAACCATGAATCCTGTCTTGGGATTTGGATTTCACACTCAATCTTCATTTGGCCTGAGTTCTAACCTCCAACACCCACATAAAAGTTGAGCATTGAGGTGTATCCATAACCCCCAGTGTTAGGGAACAAAGACAGAAAAAACCCATTCCATTCCAACCATTCTAGCCAAAGCAGTGAGCTCCTTTATCAAAGATAACGTGGAGACGAAATTGAGGAAGACATCCCTTTGTCAACCTTTGGATTCCACACATGGGTACACCTGTAATTATACCACATGTACAAAAAAGGAAGGAGAGATCAGAGACACAGGTAGCAGGGAATAAAAGGGGGGTGGACAAAAGAGGAGGGAGCTCAGCATCTGGAAGAACCTCTAAGAAACATGGATACATCCAACCAGGCCACATGCTGGATTAGTGCCTGATGTGGTTCCCCAACAAGAAGCCAGTCTTTGTGAGGAAGGAGATAGGATGCCATGAGCATGGGCACCAGCTGGTGCAGCCAGGATCTAAGAAGGCTGCCTGATAACAAAATGACATGAGCAAAGAAGGGAGAGCTCCAAGGAAACTCCTCCTCCCTACTGGGACAGCCTAGCAGGGATGCTATTAGGAAAGTTCAGAGTTGGCTGTTCAAAGATCATCACAGTGCTGCTTTAAATTATTGATACAGCATAAGTGTTTGTTCTTAGATTACTGTTCATGAGACATATATTGAGAATAGAGCCTTCCCCATGGTTTCTGGGTGAGGAACTAGCTAGTGAACAACACCCTTTTTCAGGGACCTCAAGGGGGCTGCACCTACTCCACAAAGCTTTTGCATCAGAGAAACAAAGAAAGTGTGTTCTCCAGAATGCTGAATTTACTATCCAGCAGGCCTGTGGGTGGCCTCTGTACGAAGATAAAATTGGACAATGTTGGACCTGCCATTATCTGTTTGAACCAGAAAATGAGCTTTGACCCAAGCTCAAAGCTCCATCTCCTTGCCATAAACCTCAATAGCTACCACAGCTCTGCAAAAGCCAAGAAATCTCACATCCATCCTTAGGAAAACTTAATTGCCTGCTTATTGCTATTACTGTGATTAATGGGGGTGAACCTGCTTTCAGCAATGCCTCATAAAAAGGAGTGGGCAGCCACTTTCTAGAACATAGAAGCCAAGAACTCTAACTCCCTTCTGGCTAAACATCAGCACATTACCCTGCTAACACACACACACACACACACACACACACACACACACACACTGGTTTCTCAGAGCCTGTGCATCGATACCCCAAGGATGGAGTCTGTCCCTCTTTTCTTGCAATCACCAAGTCCCCAAAGTAAACTCAGCCCAACTGACTGCCTTAACATCAAGCTCTTGGAGGTCTATCCACTCAAGCCACTGCAGGTGAGAGAGAAGTCGGCCCATTTCAGCAAAGGTGCATTGGAGAAGCTGGGCTTGGATTCATTTCAATTCAATTTATCCTCTTCTTCCTTCAGATTTTATAGCACTTTTACTTTCCTGGCCCTCGAAAATCAGCTTTCTCAAAATATACACCACAGTATTAGGCCTGTGCAGGGGCACTCTACAATGTCCTCCCTTGCCAGGGCATGAATCCAAAGGATGTGGCATAAATCCTATTTGTCTGTTAATGAGTTGTTCCCACCGAAAGGTGGAGCACTTGCTGCTTCCATTGGGAACCCTTCTCTTTCTGGGGATCATAATTAGCTTAAAGTTCTGAAACTCCACCATGGAAATAGCTAGAGATGCTTCCAGGTGATGGCTTGAAGAAGCTTTACTCAGAAGGATCACTGACTGTCTATATGGTAAGGGCAGTCTGGGGAAAGTAGGGAAAGTATCAAGTGCATAACAAAGCTAGAGACTGAACAGGAGGTGCTCTGTACCAGGGACACAAGCTAGGGGACAGAGAAGAGACACAGTGAGGACCACTTTCTGACATGAGGCCAGCCTCTACCAGCAAGGTAGACACAGCAAGCTCTAAGCTGAGCCAGACGGTCAACGCCAGTGCCTCCTTAGGAATGTGAGTTAATAAAAAGTAAAGGTCCATCCTTTCCCTAAGTAAGTCAAAGAGTATTCAGTTTTCAAAATGACATTAAAATTATATGCTGGCTGAATTGAAATGGCTCTTTCAGCCAATTTAATTGCAAAATTGTGAGCAAATTAATTAAAAATGAGCTGCATGTCCATTCCAGGTATGGCTGGAATGTCTCCTTTGCCCTGAGTACATCCATAAAACCCCAGTACATTCGTAACCAGTCCTTGGACTGCCCAGCACTAAAGTGAAGCATATACACAGTATTAGTCCTACAGATATGACTGACTGGAGCTGGAAGGCCAGCAAGAGCATGGAGCCGTGGGAAGGGGACTCTTGACAGAGGGGTGGCCTTAGCTCCAGGTGGGCAGCTGCTCTTCTGAGATGAGACAGGGTAGTGTTAAGACACCAACCCCCACATTGCCCCAGTACATAGGAATGAGATTAGATGAACAGTCAGAAGTGAGCAGCTGGAATGAAATTGAAGCCAAATAATTAAACTAGGCATCTTCTGGGAGAGAAGGCAGAGTGAATGTCCTCAAGAAAATAAGATCCCAGGGTGAGTGGATAGATGTAAGAAGCAAAGTGGTTATTAACAAATAAACAGGTAGAGAAATCGTGGCATACTTACCCAGTGGTATATTAATCACCATTAACACAGATGGGCCTGGAGGATGTTAGCTGAATGAAATAAGTCAGACAAAGAAAGCCATGTACACATGATCACGCAGTGGAACTAGGAAAGTGACCTCAGTGCAATGGAGAATGATGGTTACAGGAGTCTGGGTGAGATGAGAGCTTAGCTGATCAAAGGACCTAAAGTTTGAAAGACAGGAAGCCTAGGTTCTATGGCTCATTGTACAGAGAGGTAACCATAGCTGGTAGTGAGCTATTTCAAAATAACTGAACAGATTTCAAATACCTTACAATTAAAAAGATAGGTACGTGAGATGATGTGCCTACTAACCACCTAAATTTAATTGCATCATACTAAAAATATCTCAAACATTACTTTTTACCTCCTACATATATACTAAAATGATCTTTCAGTCAAAAAAGAATATTAATGAGTTTTGAAATAAAATACAAAAGAACAGCACAGAGGATGGACATTTCCACGAAGGCTCTGGATCTTGTATTTGAAAGGCTTTGTCTAATCATCCCAAAGATGGGATCTCAAGCAGATCCATGATTGGTTGAGACTCTGGGAAACAGTCAAGATGCTGAACAAACAGTCACCAGGATGTCAAGGGGAGGAGACCGTGGGAAAGTTCTGTCCATTGAGTGATGGGGTTTCTGGCAAGCGAAGAGGCTGGCAGAGAGCAGTGAGCTAATGGCTATGTCAGCCTTCCATCTCTCCTCTCCTGTCTGCCACACCAAATAATCACTATTGCCAAAATTACAATCAAACATCCTATATGCCCAGCCTGAACCAGACTGATTACATTCATGAGATAATTTCTACCTCCTTCCTGAAAAAGATGCTCCAACTTTCCCCATTTTAAGCATAGGACATTGAGACAGACAGGAAAAAGAAACTTCTCTTGCAGATCATTCCACTGGGAAGCAACATAGCTGAGATATAAACCCAGGAGTTCTGACCTCGGAACTCAACTCTCACACTATATTGCTTCTCTCAAAATTATCCTAAAAAAAGAAGTGAGAATGTTTAATAAATAGCACAGGCCTAGTTTGTAAAGTATCCTGAGACTCTGTCTAGATTACATTGGTTTGTTGGTGGTGTTTGCCCTGAGATGTGCATCCTTGTTTTGATGAACTGGAAGTAAACTTACTCATGTGAGCTACACTATAAGACACCAGAAAATAATAAAGCTGAGCTTTATTGCATTCTCTGTGTTAGTATAAAGACTTATTATTTAGTATAAGCCAAAGACAGTGACTGGTGGTGGGAATGTCAGGCTTATGCTGTTTGACAGATGGTGTCATTAAAGTTCATGTGCATTCTGTAAACAGAAACTTGGATAGAAGATCCAAAGTGGGCACATAACCAAGCAGAACAAGCTATAGATAGATCCCTCCTTATGGGAAGGAGAACCTAAAAGCCAGCAAGCTGAGGTCTCTCCTGCAGAACTAGAGGGAAGGAGTGTGGCCGCAAGATCTACTTCTCAATGAGAGAACTGCTTTTCATAAGGTCTCATCACTTCCCCACATAAAATTAGGCATATAAACCTGGCAGATGTTTGCTGTGGAAAGGGAGAGACACATGCCTCAGGGTCCTGACCAGTATCATATTATCTCTGTTCTAGTTTGTTTCACTGTTGGTGTGATAAAATTCTGATCAAAATCAACTTGAGGAGGCAAGGGTTTATTTCATTCAGACTAGAGTCCATCACTGAGGGAAGTTGGGGCCAGAAGTCAAGCAGGAACCTGGAGGAAGGAACTGAAGCAGAGACCCTGGAGGAATGTGGCTCACTAACTTGCCCCAGGACCACCATCAACTACCCTTCTTGTGCAGCTCAGGCTAACCCACCTAGAGACAGCACTTTCCACAGTGGGCTACTTTCTCCTACATAAATTACTGATCAAGAAAATTTCAAAAAAAATGTCCCACAGATCAATCTGATGGAAGAAATTCTAGGTATGTCAAGTTGACAACCAATATTAGCCATCATCATGGCTTCTATAGGTACTCTAACTTAAATACACACATCTACAGATTTGAAGCTTGGGCCAACTTATCCAAGAGAACGTGTGGGATTTAACTTTCTGGGTCTGAGTTACCTCACCCAATACAATATTTTTTCATTTCCTTCCATCTACCTGCACATTTCATTTTTCTTTATAACTGAATAAAATTCTTTTGTATATAGTTACTAAATTTTCATTATTCATTCACCAGTTGGTAAACATTGAGGCCGTTTCCATGTCCTAGCTATTGTGAATAGAGCATCAATGACACAGATAAGCTGGCACCTCTGTGGTACAGAGTTCTTTGGGCATTGAAATTGAAAACCAAATATCTGATGGCTGGATCCTGACCATATCTTGCTTTGTTTCCTTTTAAGCTTCTGATAGTTATACAAAATCATCACTGAAGAAAAACACCATTTAATACAGTGACTAAGAGGCTCAAAATTGCATCTCCAATTACACTCTGACATCAATTTATTGAATGACTGCTGTGTACTGCTCACTTTTGCAAACATCAACAATAAAAGACCGAAAAGACATGGACCTAACCATTCAGCTGCTCCTGGATTAACCAAGAAGAGAGGAGTTGAAGCCCTACTCACTCTAAGGTCTGAGCAGTTGCTGAATATAAACCACTGTGCTGAAAAACATCATAATCACAAGGGCATTGTCTACCTCTACAGATAAATGTGAGTTTGAATTACAGTTCTGTGCGAGTTGCTTCATCTTTCTGAGCATCTATTTCTTTACTGGAAATAAACAAAATCCTGAAAAACAAAACCTACTATAAAAACTGATGAATGAACTAACTTGCATAAACACGATGATGGGTAAACTCTCCATAGGCTTGCCTGTTTTGTGATGTCTAGATAAGCATTATTCTAGGTGCTCCTGTGAAAATGTCTTTGGATGAATCAGCATTTAATTAGGTAGAATTTGAGGAAAAGCTGATTTCCGTATACCATGGGGGTAGGCTTTACCCAACCAATTAAGATGCTGAAGAGAACAAAAAGACACCCTCCTCAATAAAGAGTTCTCCAGCCTTTCAGCTTCAAATGAAACAGCTCTTCCTGGGTCTCTAGCCTGCTGTTCTTATGCAGATTTTAGACTGGCCAGACTCTGTGTGAGCCAATTCCATACACATCTTATTGGTTTCCATTCCATGGAGAATCCTGATTAGCACAAACACACCATGTATGCATGGCTACACATTAAGAACTCTGCACACTACTTCAATGACCCCCAACAATTTAGGTGTGATGACCTTCATTATTCCGGATAGGAAATCAAAGACCAGGGAGACAAAACATCTTGCTTTCATTGAGTAGATAATAAATGCTAGAGGCATAATTCACACTCAGTACCTGCCCTCTCTCTGCTTGGAAGGCAGGCTATGTAGAAAGTTGGAAGAATCACATTTTTTTAAGAACATAGACAAAGTGTCAAAACATATTTAAGTTCCAGAGCATTTTGTTTCTTCTTGGGCACACACAGATGTTCACTCTAAGTCTAATACTCTTAGTTCACAGGATTGCATCAGACCCCTAGGGCTCGGCAAGACTGTTAAAGTGAACTCCAGGAAGATGCCATATGTCAAGCAGAGGATGATCTTGACAACACCCTCCATTTTGCTCTTGTGTGTTAAATCATTATGCATATGTGACCTATTTGCATCCATTGTACAGCTAACTATATTTGCCCAGTTCCCTGTGATTAGATCATCTCTAAAATACATGAATACACTGTGTGCTAGTCAAACCTCTACCTCCACCCTCAGAGAATCTGCATAAGTAAACATACATTTCTTATTTTCAACAAGGAACTGCTGATAAATGATTTAGGGATACAATGTTTAGAATGTGTTGGTAACTTTGCTTTAGGAGAAAGCAGAACTTGGAATGATACAAATATTCTTGAATGCAGTTACCCCTTCCCACTGAAGAGGGGGGTTACAGATAATTTTTTTTCTCTCACTTAAAGCAACAAAAGTACAGAAACACTACCAAAGACAAGGGACCAGACACTGGCCATCAAGGAAAGTGGAAGATAACTCGGTGGGGGCATGAGGGACCTAGAATTGTCCCATCGTATATCTTCAGCAGTCTCTAAGTCATAATGCAGGGTAGAGGAAGCCCAGTACCTCTCAGCATCAAGAGTACTGAACTGAGTCTAGGGATTCCAAAACAGCCAGACTTGGCAGAATAAAAAGTTGAAGAGAAGACAGCTGCGCAAAGATGGAACCCTGGGGGACCTGCGAGAGTTGCTATGGAGTATCCATCTCACAACTGATGAGAATAGGCTTATGAGACAAACACTTTAGGGTGGAAAAAAGATTCTGAATGATTGGAATTACTCAGCTTCAAGCAGAGCTGGGGAAACTTCCTACTCTTGTCTGCCAGACTAGGAAACCTCCTGATACTGAATACAGACACACACAATGACAATAAGAAACAGTTAAACCTAGATAAAGCATTGCTGTTGTCTGACTTAACAGAACTTACAAGCAAGACTTAATTACGATGAAACAGGAGGAATGAGTTATGGTATTCTACTTGCACAGTAAAGTGACTATGTTTAGTAATAATATAGTATATACTTGAAAATAACTGAGAGACTGTTTTGAGTGGTCCACCACAAATAATAGAATTTTGAAATACTGGATATTCTAATTGCCCTAATTTAGTTATTATCTGATAATTATGTATCAAAATATCACATTGCATTTCCCCCCTTAATTCTGTACAACAGATGCCACTCAAATTTTTTAAAGATAAAGTATGATCAAATCAAATAATTGTATCCTTGAAAAAAAATCTCAATAATGTCTATAATATGAAAATAAAATATATAGCAACCAACCAGATAAAATTCATAATGATCTGAGTCATAAATCCTAAAGCAAGCACTGAAATACAAAACCATATCAGGAAGTCAACAATGGAAATAAAAGAGAGTCGCAAAGAAAATCAATCTAAGCGAAGGCAAAAAGACAAGTGAAAAAGAGAACATCTATAGTTGAAATAAATCTCCTCTCATGCATAAATATCCCTTAATTGAGTTGTTGTACTTTTTATATTGCTAGCTTTGGTTTTAAGATTGTTCCATCTTTTTTTCTGTGTCATTTATGTTGTCTTCTCTCTTTCTCTTACCTACAATCCATAAACTTTCCCCCTAATTCCTACCTCATTTTGGCTTTGTTTCATCCCCTCGCTTCTTTTTTACTTCTTAACTGTAAGTTTCTATATCAAAAATATTCGTTAAACTCCATTTATTTTAAGAATGTCCTGCAGCTCCTTTCTATTTATCTTTCATTTTTCTGTTGGTCTAACATCAATCCTATGTTGTGATGGCTAATCCTTGCTGTCAACTTCACTCTCCTGAGAAGAGGAGCCCTCAACTGAAGAGTTGTTTTCATCAGACGGCCCTATTGCCGTGTCTGTAGGCACTTTTTAAATTGCTAAATGGTGCAAAGGGACCCATACAACTTTAGCCAAGTTGTCCTGGGCTGTGTAAGAAAGGCTGGGCAATGGTGTCTCATGCCTTTAATCCCAGCACTCAGGAGGCAGAGCCAGGCAGATCACTGTGAGTTCAAGGCCTGCCTGATCTACAGAGTGACATTCAGGACAGGCTCCAAAGCTACACAGAGAAACCCTGTCTCGAAAAAAGAAACAAACAAATAAAAAGGTAGCTGAGCAAGCCACAGGGAGCACACCAGTCAACAGCTTTCCTCTGTGGTTTTTCTTCAAGCTCCTGCAATGATCTCCTGCTTTGGCTTCCCTCAAGGATGGGCTACATCATGAAAGCTAAAATAAACTCTCTGTTTCCCAACTTGGTTTCAGTCAGTGTTTTATCACAGCAACAGAAACAAAACCAGATCAATAGTCTTACTCAAAATCTTTTCTTTCCATTCCTCCCACTAGTAATGATCTCAATTCACAATGTACTAACCTTATTCTTTGTTTTCTATAAGTTAGCAGAGTTGAGAGAAGATTATTTTTAATTGGCTATTACTATATTTGTATAGCAGATTTTGAATCAGTTGTGATTGTTTCTGCACTTAATATTTGACTTCCAAATTTTTAATGAAATTCTGCCTGGTGCCCAGAGCATGGGCACCAATGCTATATCTACTGAGCTACACCTGAGTTTACTGGTGATAAACAACCTCTCAACCATAGTACAGTGCAATTATTTCAACCAAAAGGAAATAATGACAAAAATTTCAAACTAACAATCTAGTCCCAAATTTTCAAGTCTTCATACAGAAACACAATAAACACAAGAAATTAAGGTGGGCATGATTACTCTAGAAATTGCAGTCTACAGCAATGAATTCTGGTGAAAATGAACTAATTGAAATCCCACACCAGTATTTCAAAAACTAATTGTAAACATGTTTAATGAAACAAAACATGACACAAACTACTGAATTAATTCAAAAGTAACACAAATAAATAGCTAAATGAACTAAGGGAGTCAACAAAGGATATAAAAGAGGACTCTAATAAGAATATAGAAATACTTAAACTAATCTATGTAACTTCCTAGAAATGAGAAGCTCAATGAGTCAACCAAAAAAACCTAGGTGGAAAGCCTCACTAATAAAACAATACTATGGTTTAAAGATAACGTCTATGAGTTAAAATGTCCAGACAATAGCAATGCTAAATTAAGAACAAAATACAAACACAGCATATGAGATCTGTGGGATGCCATTAAAAAAAGATGAACAAGACTATATGTGTACTAGAATGACAAGAAAAACTGACTATGCTGAGTGCTGATGACAAATAGAGCTCTCATACACTGTCTCCGAGAGTATAAAATACAATGGCCACTTTAGAAAATATGCCTACTGTATAAGTTATCCATTTTTACTCTATGGATTTGCCCAAAATAAGTGACAAGCACAGGTCATTGTAGACACTGTGCATAATATGCATGGTACGTATTTTTGCAAAAGCTAAAAACTTGAAGGAACTCAAATGATCATAACAGTTGGAAAACTTCTCAGCAATTAAGTGGAAAATGCTAATGATACATGCTATGGTATGGATGTATTTCAGATATTATCCAGAATGAAAGAACACAGGTAACAGTAGGAGTGGAGAGTGGCCAGATCCACTGGTAAACAGTCCATTAAGTGCAAACTGATGTATACTAGTGGAAATCACATCCGCAAGTACCTGAAGCTGAGGTGAGAGGTGCAGAGGGAAGAGATTGCAAAAGAAAAATAAAACATTGAGTAGTGGCTGCCCTCATTGTGATTGGTGGATGATTTTTTTGATTGTTATTGCTTCATAAGTGTAGATACATGTCAAACTTACAAACCCTGTGCTTTAAACACATGCACTGCACTGTCCAGTGACACCTCCATAAAGTTACTTTCAGAAGCACAGACACATGCAGTTAATTACACTGGCCATAAGATAATTACAGTTTTATTACAAAATGGGTCCAGCAGTCACTAGAGTCTCATAATAGAAAATAAGTCTCATAAGCTGTATCCTCTTTACTCTTCACAGTATTTCTTTGTGACATTGAGGGTACATACATTGGAGATGTCAAAGTCTAAACTGGAGCTCTTTTGTGAACATGAGGCTCCTGTCCAAATGACTTTGCCAGAATGCTTCACCACCCTTCCCACACATGAAGTTTGTGGTAGACTTTCTCTGTGTGTTTTCTGGCTTCTATATATTTTCTTTGCCTCAAATTCCTTTAAAGGCTATGCTCTAAAGATGAACATTTACCAAATATATTCTCCATCACAGATCTGTGAAACATCACAAGGGATTCTAGATTGACTTATAAGGAAAGATTGAAACAATAAAACTAGCAAATTGAATAAAAACAAGATACAAATGAAGCCAGTATATAAAGTGCTAAGCTCCAGTCAGGACTGTCTGATAAACTTAAAGATGTCTTTGATGACTCCCTGAAGGAATGAATAGTCTCTTGCCTGGAAAATGTTAAAAGTCACAGAAGGGGATATGCAATAGGGATGGTACTACCTAGATAACCTAAGGTACAATGGGCATAAAGAAAAGGCCAAATCTGAGATATACCAGGAAAATAGTGAGACCAGCTTAGCTTTTCTTTTCAAGGAACTGGTTGGAGTACTACTCCATATATTTCAGCAATGAAATCATACTCATACTTTTTTCCTCCAGAAAATGCATTTAAAATCTGAAATGAAAACTCTTTCAAACATATGTCTGTTCCATGGGAAACGATAGGCTGGGGACAGGATGGGCTGCCATATTGAGAGAGACATGCAATTTCTGGAGTCCTGGAGCTTAATTTTTTGCTACAGGCTGCCCTCTATTAAAAGACACTTATAAAGAAGAAAATTAGCAAGAACTAGCTCTACCATTCCAGAAAAAGACATTCCTTATAACTTTCCAGTTTAGTGGAAAGCTAAACAATTGTAGTTAGTGCAGCAAATTTTTCCAAGACTTTTTTTTTTTTTTTTTTTTTTTTTTTTTTTTTTTTTTTTTTTTTTTTTTTCCTCTTTCTCCTTCCATTATTTCAGTTTTTAATCTTTACTGGGAAGCAAAGCCAGGGCTTTGTATGTACTAAGCAATTCAGTCCTTGGGTGTTTTGACAGGTTCTCACTATGAACTTGGGCTGACCTTGAATGTGCTATGTAGCACAGGCTGGCCTCAAACTCTTTAAACTTCCTGGTTCTGCTTCCCAAATTCTGGGATCATTGGTATGTGGTAAATGCCTTGCTTGATGTTTACCTTTTGACTGAACCATGTGTTTCTTCAGCTAGGAAATTTCAGTGGAAGAGGAAGCCCTTACCACTGCCACCAAGATTTCTCCAAGGTGTTTCCTAATATTAAGACAAAGATATCACAACCTGTATAAGATTCCCTTATATATGAAACAATGGCCCATTAACATAGAAGGGGACTAATCAATAATTCTGAGCTAACAATTGAATGCTCAGAGTGAGAAGGAATCTTCCCTTGTGCCTCAGACAACTGCTATGCAGCTGCTTTCCCAACTCAGTTCCCACATTGATTCCAATCTTCAAACCCAACCTCTAGGTTTGGTCCTGTGTTCTAGAACCAATTAGGATCTTCTTCAATACAGGTTAAAGATGCTGATAACTATCTATAACAAAAACCATAAACAATCTAAGGATCTACTGTAGTGGTATTTGCTCCACTCATGACCTTGGGCTATATGGCCCAAAGGAGGCAGTGCTTCCTGCCATTGTACATGACCTCTTATAAGGAGCTGAAGAAGGGTCACATGCCCCTTCTCCCTGCTCCTGCCTGTGAGGTGGATTCACACCCAGCTAGCTCAGTTGGTAGAGCATGAACTCTTAATCTCAGGGTCATGGGTTCATGCCCCACATTAGGCGCCACTTATTATGATCAATCCATGTGAGTCTATTAAATGGGTAACAAAATTTATTAAGATATAAATTGAGGAAATACACTCATGAATACAGAATGGAGTAGACAGCTGAAGCTGTCCTCTGATCTGACCAGTAGTGAATCTATATTGCAGGCAGGAGCAGGGAGAAGGAGCATGTGATCCTTCTCTAACTCCTTATAAGCGGTCACATACAATGGCAGGAAGCACCACCTCCTTTAAGCTATATAGCCCAAGGTCATGGGTGGAGCAAATACCACTGCAGTCTTTTCTTAAGAAAGAAAGAAATTCAAATATCAGGATAAATTTTAAGCTATTGGCTACATAACAACTATTAAAACAAACATAGACTTTTATATATACTGACTTTGGATATCTGTCTGAAATCTATCATTTAGTAAAAAGGAAAACAAAAATCATCAAAATGCATAGGCATGTTGAAGTATTTTTATAAATTTATTTTAAAACTACTGGAAATGAATACACCTTTTGGGGAAGTGAGACGGAATGGTTGCAGAACTGTATGTCTTTACCAAGATAAAATTGGGATTGAAGTTGAGGTTATAGATGCATTTATCATTGGTTTTCTTAACATACTTTTATAATGAATTTTATGTATAATAGCTAAAAGAGAAGATTTTAATGTGCCTCCTACAAAAAAGTAGTAAATGATGAGATGATGAATATGTTAAATATCATGATTTTATTATAATATAATGTATACATGTATCAAATCATCATGAAGTACCCCCATAAACATGAATAGCTATTCTCTGTTAATTAAAATTAGTGATAAAAGTAATAATATTTGTTTTATGTCTTTTCAATATTTATCTTTGGACCAATTGAAAAATAATACCAGGTAGGTAAAAATTATGTCTATTTCCTTTCTCAGTCATTGTTGTGTCCTCTTTGCCTAGAATAGTTAATCCAGAATATTAAAAATATTCAGCATATTTCTCTTTTCTTTTTCACAACACTAATAATTGAACCAAGGACCTCAATAGATGTTACTCAGGGAAATACCCACAGTTTCAATACATTAACCCCTCCATAATAAATGGGCACACACCACCTTCTACCACACCAAAATAATTGTGTAAACACAACCTTTGATCCAATCATCATAACTGTGTGACAACCATCTTTGATCCCGACATAACTGTGAATCCACCTTACTTCAAAGGAAGACCTCTTAGTCTTCCTTTTATGGTGGCCCATCCCACGAAGGAAAGGCCTGGCCTTGCTCTCACTATCCTCTACAAGAAGGACGCAATTCCTTTGATAGTCAGTAATAAACAGAAACACCGACACCTCATAGAGACTGAGCTGTACTTACAAAAGAGCCAGCTCCAAGGTCATCCATCAAGTGGTTGTCTCTTTTATGGCTCCTATTTGACTGTTTCCTTCCCTGTGGGCTTCTCATCTGTTTCTTTAGGTGTGCAGTTCCCCTAGCTATGCAGCTGGGTATGTAACCAGAGGTTCCCCATCACAGGTCTGTTCCTTGTCCCTCCCAAGCTCACCCAGTCTACTGCAGTAACCAGGATGAAAGGTGGTCTTCATAAGACCCTTTGATAACACACGTTATACAAGCAAATACTCCTAGTAAATAACATTTCTTCTGAAGTATTTTTTTTTAAGTTTTAGCCTGTTATCTGAAATTAAAACACATAACTCAGGCTCTTCCTTCTGAAAAGTCACTTTGGGGGCTGGGAAGATGGCTTAGTCAGAAAAGGGCTTGCCATACAAGCATGAAAACCTGAGCTCACATCCTCAGGACCCTTGTAAAAAGCTGACCATGGTGGCCCATGCCTGTAATTTCAGTATAGTACAGGCAGAGAGAGAAAGATACCTACAGTTCATTGGCCAGCCAGTCTAGCTTAATGGGTTAGTTGCAGGGTCACAAAGAGACCCTGACTTTAAAAGTGAGGTAGAGAGTAATGAAGAAAGATATTTGAGTTTGACATTTGGCTTCCATATGCACATGAATGCACACAGACACACACACACACACACACACACACACACACACATTAATTGTTCACATACATGTACATACATGCATTCACACACATATACACATATTTTCACATGTCTGTATATGTATATATGTACACATTTATACACACATACATACATGGACTTACAAAGTTAATTTGACTTTGATTCTCTATGTTTAACTAGAAATTTGTGGGATTGTGTACATGGTTCCAGCCACTGAAGAGTCAATAAGGTCATCCAGTCCTTAGAAGGTTGAATCACCACTGCATGAAAGCACATCACTGAAAGTGCTAGTAAAGATTCCAAATCTGTCCCCTGAGATTAAAGCTCCAGTTAGGGAGTCGATAGAAACCACTTAAGGTTTCCAGTACTAATAGTGGTTAAAATGCTGCCCTAAATTATTTTGTCTAATAAATTTTATATTTAGCAGGAGGGAGCTGCCATTTTGTGTAGAAAAAGTAAACCATAGTATTTATAAATGTAGTTTAGGTTAAAATAAGAAAGATTGCATTACAAGTAAGTCATTGACTCTGGAACACCAAAATCTCACATAATCTACCTGCCAGGGAGCAATGTGTGATGAGAAAGTATTATAAAGAACATGTTTTATTTTTCAAGGCCTAGATCCCAAGCTATAGTCTGGCTATTTCACATAGGCCACATGGATCTCTCTCCTAAAGCAAAAGGATTTGGTGGAACCTAGAACATTTCTATTAATAAATTTCCACCACAAACCCTATGCTGAGTCACAGGTCTCCTTACTGTGCTGAGGGAAACACATTGTCCAGAAAACAAACAAAGGAAGACCTGGAGAATTTGAAATGAGCTTCTGCAAACTGGCCCTGAGTCTTTATCAAATATTTTAATTATCACACTTTCATTAGTCATTCTAGGAAAAGAGATCATTCAAAGTAGATAGCAAAGAGGAAGTATAGATGGCTGGGTTGTCTTCAAAGAAGCAGAAACCCAAAGTCTTTCTCATCTTAATTCTTAGAAGGAGGGGTTTCCAAAATTTCAGCCTGAAAGACAGCATGGATCTTTGGTTTGAACACTGTCACTGGCATTATAGCCCTACCCAATGTCCTAGAATCTGACCAATCCAGACAAGCAGGCTCTAAGGGTGGAATGATGTGATAATGAGTTGATGGATTTCAACTGATCAAATGTTCCTGTCCATAGCTAAGTAAGTTCAGCACAAGAGCCATGTGCCCTAACATGAAGCCCCACTGGCAGCCCTGTTTTGCATCTCTTTGGTTCATTATCTGTGTGTGCAGCACCTATATTCTTATCACAGGGCCAGCTTGGTTAGAACAACCAAATACAGAACTTGTGACTAGTCACAAATAACATTTCCCATAATTTCTTCCCTTTGGCGCTGGACACCACAAGGTCAAATCACATTCACTCAAAAATGTGCCTGATTAAAAACCATCAACTTGGGGCTTCCCATCTGGACAAGAGCCCTGCCCCCATGTCCATCATCGCCCCAGACCCCAGCCACTTCCTGAGACTTAGAGACTGGCCCCCAGCTCCCATCCTGCCCCGGACTTACCATCTGGACAAGAGAGCTCCCATCTGGACAAAAGAGAGAGACTTCCTGAATCTGTCAGCTCTATCTGGACCAAGTGCACTGATAAGACCAAAAACCAACCACAAAGAGATGGGCAGACGTCAAGGCAGAAGTACATACAACAAAATGAAGAGCAATACAGCATCACCAGAACCTAGCCCTCCTCCAACATCTAGACCTGAACATCACAAATTGGAAGAAGCAGAAGAAAACAGCCTTATGAATAACATCATGAAGAAGGTAGAGGCTTACATAGAGGAAAAGACAAACAAAAAATGGGAAGAAGGCTATAAAAAAAAACTAGAGGAAAGGACAAATAAAGTAGAAGAAAACAATAAAGCCCTGGGAGAAAACAATAAAGCCCTGAAAGAAAATCATGAAAAAGCAATGAAACAGATGAAGGAAACAGTCCAAGACCTAAAAAGGGAAATAGAAAAAATGAAGAAGACACAAACAGAGGGAATGCTGGAAGTAGAAAATCTGAGTAAACGAACAGGAACTTCAGATGCAAGTATAACCAACAGAATGCAAGAGATGGAAGAGAGGATCTCTGGTGTTGAAGATATGGTAGAAGAAATAGATTCATCAGTCAAAGAAAACACTAAAGCCAACAAAGTCATGACCCAAAATGTGCACAAAATTTGGGACACCATGAAAAGACCAAACCTATGAATAATAGGGATAGAAGAAGGAGAAGAATACCAAGTCAAAGGCACAGAAAATATATCAACAAGATCATAGAAGAAAACTTTCCCAACTTAAAGAAGGAAATGCCTATGAAGAAATAAGAAGCCTATAGAACACCAAACAGACTAGACTCCCCAAAAACGTCCCCTTTCCACATAATATTAAACAGCTAAATGTACAGAATAAAGAAAGAATATTAAGAGCAGCAAAAGAAAAAGGCCAAGTGACTTATAAAGACAAACCCATCAGAATAACACCCGATTTCTCAATGGAGATTTTGAAAGCCAGAAGGACCTGGACAGATGTAATGCAGACACTAAGGGACCATGGATGCCAGCCTAGACTAATATACCCAGCAAAACTTTTTATCATCATAGACAAAGTGAACAAGACATTTCAAGACAAAGCCAGATTTAAACAATACTTATGCACAAACCCAGCCCTACAGAAAGCACTAGAAGGAAAAGTCCAACCCAAGGAAGTCAGATACACCCTCTAAAACACAGGCAATAGATAACACCACAGCAGTAAACCCCAAAGAAGAGAAGTACACACACACTACCACCAAAAAATAACAGGAATGAACAATCAGTGGTCATTAATATCTCTTTATATCAATGGACTTAATTCACCTATAAAAAGACATAGGCTTACAGAATGGATACAAAAGCAAGACCCATCTTTCTTCTGCATACAAGAAATACACCTCAAATTCAAAGATAGACACTACCTAAGAATAAAAGGCTGGGAAAACACTTTCCAATCAAACGGTCTTAAGAAACAAGCAGGTGTAGCCATCCTGATATCCAGCAAAATAGACTTAAAACTAAAATCAATCAAAAGAGATCAAGAAGAGCATTACATACTCATCACAGGAAAGATCCACCAAGATGAAGTTTCAATTCTGAACATTTATGACCCAAACACAAGGGCACCCACATATGTAAAAGAAACATTACTAAAGCTTAAACCACATATAAAACCCCACACGTTAATAGTGGGAGACTTCAATACCCAACTTTCACCACTGGACAGATCTCCCAAATCGAAAATTAACAGAGAAATAAAGGACATAAATGATGTCATGACTCAAATGGACTTAATTGATATCTACAGAACATTCCACCCTAACAAAAAAGAATATACCTTCTTCTCAGCACCCCATGTAGCCTTCTCTAAAATTGACCACATACTTGGCCACAAAGCAAATCTCAATAGATACAAAACAATTGGAATAACCTCCTGTGTTCTATCAGACCACCATGGTTTAAAGTTAGATTTCAAAAATAACAAAAACTACAGAAAACCTACAATCTCATGGAAACTGAATAATGCTCAACGGAATCACCAATGGGTTAAGGAAGAAATAAAGAAAGAAATTAAAGACTTCCTAGAGATCAACAAAAATGAAAACACCACACACCCAAACCTATGAGACACTATGAAAGCAGTGCTAAGAGGGAAATTCATAGCACTAAATGCCCACATAAAGAAGTTGGGGAAATCTCACACTAGTGACTTAACAGTACATGTGAAAGATTTAGAACAAGAAGAAGCAAAGTCTCCCAGGAAGAATAGACGCCAGGAAATTATCAAAGTGAGAGCTGAAATCAATAAAATAGAAACAAAGAAAACAATACAAAAAATAATGAAACAAAGAGTTGGTTCTTTGAGAAAATCAACAAGATAGACAAGCCCTTATCCAAACTAACCAAAAGACAGAGAGAGAGCATCCAAATTAACAAAATCAGAAATGAAAAGGGGGACATAACAACAGACATTGAGGAAATCATCAGGTCATACTTCAAAAACCTCTACTCCACAAAACTGGAAAATCTAAAAGAAATGGATAATTTTCTGGATGGGTACCACATACCTAAGTTAAATCAAGACCAGATATACTATTTAAATAGACCAATAACCCCTAAAAAAATAGAAACAGTTATCAAAAGTCTCCCAACCAAAAAAAAAAAAAAAAAAGCCGAGGACCAGATGGTTTCAACGCAGAATTCTACCAGATCTTCAAAGAAGAGTTAATACCAATACTCTCTAAATTGTTCCACACAGTAGAAACAGAAGGAACATTACCAAAGTCCTTCTATGAGGCTACAACTACCCTGATTCCTAAACCAAACAAGGATACAACAAAGAAAGTGAACTACAGACTGATCTCCCTCATGAACATTGATGCAAAAATACTCAATAAAATACTGGCAAACAGACTCCAAGAACACATCAAAACAATTATCCACCATGATCAAGTAGGCTTCATTCCAGGGATGCAAGAGTGGTTCAACATACGAAAGTCCATCAATGTAATACACCATATAAACAAACTCAAAGAAAAAAACCACATGATCATCTCACTAGATGCAGAAAAGGCATTTGACAAAATCCAACACCCCTTCGTGATAAAGGTCTTGGAGTGATCAGGAATACAGGGAACATACCTAAACATAATAAAGGCAATTTACAGCAAGCCAACAGCCAACATCAAATTAAATGGAGAGAAACTCAAAGCAATTCGACTAAAATCAGGAACAAGGCAAGGCTGTCCACTCTCCCCATACTTATTCAATATAGTACTTGAAGTTCTAGCCAGAGCAATAAGACAACATAAGGAGATTAAGGGGATACAAATTGAAAAGGAAGAAGTCAAGCTTTCCCTATTTGCAGATGACATGATGGTATACTTGAGTGACCCCAAAGATTCCACTCATAAACTGATAAAGCTTATAAACACCTTCAGCAACATAGCAGGATACAAGATCAACTCAAAAGAATCAGTAGCCCTCCTATATACAATTGACAAACAGGCTGAGAAGGAAATCAGAGATACATCACCCTTCACAATAGCCACAAATGGCATAAAATACCTTGGGGTAACACTAACCAAGCAAGTGAAGGACCCATATGACAAGAACTTTAAGTCCCTGAAAAAAGAAATTGAAGAAGATGTCAGAAAATGGAAATATCTCCCATGCTCATGAATAGGCAGGACCAACATAGTAAAAATGGCAATCTTACCAAAAGCAATCTACAGATTCAATGCAATCCCCATCAAAATGCCAACACAATTCTTCACAGACCTGGAAAGAATAATACTCAACTTCATATGGAAAAACAAAAAACCCAGAATAACCAAAAGAATCCTGTACAATAAAACAACCTCTGGAGGCATCACAATCCCTGACTTCAAGCTCTACTATAGAGCTACAGTAATAAAAACGGCTTGGTATTGGCATAAAAACTGACATGTGGACCAATGGAATCGAATTGAAGACCCTGATATTAATCCACACATCTATGAACATATAATTTTTGACAAAGAAGCCAAAAGTGTACAATGGAAAAAAGAAAGCATCTTCAACAAATGGTGCTGGCATAACTGGATATCAACATGTAGAAGGCTGCAAATAGATCCATATCTGTCACCATGCACAAAACTTAAGTCTAAGTGGAACAAAGACCTCAACATAAATCCAGCTACTCTGAACCTGCTAGAAGAGAAAGTAGGAAGTAGTCTTAAATGCATTGGCATAGGAGATCAATTCCTAAATATAACACCAGTAGCACAGACACTGAGAGAAACAATCAATTAATGGGACCTCTTGAAACTGAGAAGCTTTTGTAGAGCAAAGGATATGGTCAACAAGGCAAAGCAACAGCCTACAGAATGGGAAAAGGTCTTCACCAACCCCACATCTGGTAGAGGACTGATATCCAGAATATATAAGGAACTCAAGAAATTATGAACTCAATCAAAATGCCCAACAGTCCAATTAAGAAATGGGCTATAGAACTAAACAGAGAATTCTCAACAGAGGTAACTCAAATGGCTGAAAGACATTTAAGGAATTGCTCAACATCCTTAATTATCAGGGAAATGCAAATCTAAACAACTCTGAGATAACCACCTTATGCCTGTCAGACTGGCTAAGATCAAAAACACTGAAGACACCTTATGCTGGAGAGGATGTGGAGCTAGGGGAACTCTCCTCCACTGCTGGTGGGAATGCAAGCTTGTACAACCACTTTGGAAATCAATATGGCACTTTCTTAGAAAATTGGGAATCTGTCTCCCCCAAGATCCAGCTATACCACTCCTGGGCATATACCCAAGGAATGCTCAATCATACCACAAGAGCACTTGCTCAGCTATGTTCATATCAGCATTGTTTTTAATAGCCAGAACCTGGAAACAACCTAGATGGCCTTCAACTGAAGAATGGATAAATAAAATGTGGCACATATACACAATGGAATACTACTCAGCAGAGAAAAACAATGACATTATGAGGTTTGCAGGCAAATTGATGGTTCTAGAAAAAATCATCCTGAGTGAGGTACTCCGGACTCAGAAAGACAAACATGGTATGTACTCACTTATAGGAGGATACTAGATGCAGAATAAGGATGACTGGACTGCTACTCACATCACCAGGGAGGCTACCTGGAAAACAGGACCCCAAGAAAGGCACAGGGATCACCCAATGATGAAGAAATGGATGAGATCTACATGAACAACCTGGCCGTGAGTGGGGGTAATGAAGGGTGAGGGTCGAGGGAAAGAGAGCTTTGGGAGCGGGAGATTCCAGCTGGATCAAGAACAGAGAGGGAGAACAAGGAATAAAAGACCATGGTAAATGAAGACCACATAAGAATAGGAAGAAGCAAAGTGCTAGAGAGGCCCACAGAAATCCACAAAGATGCCCTCACAATAGACTGCTGGCAATGGTCAAGAGACAGCCCGAACTGACCTACTCTGCTGATAGGATGGCCAAACACCCTAATTGTCGTGCTAGAAACCCCATCCAAAGACTTAGGGAACTGGATGCAGAGATCCACAGCTAGGACCCAGGTGGAAATCCAGGAGTCCAATTGGTGAGAAAGAGGAGGATTTATATGAGCAAAAATTGTTGAGACCAAGGTTGGATAAAGCACAGGGAAAAATAGCCAAATGAATGGAAACACATGAACTATGAACCAATGGCTGAGGGACCCCCAACTGGATCAGGCCCTCTGAATAGGTGAGACAGTTGATTGGCTTGATCTCTTTGGGAGGCATCCAGACAGTGGGACTGGGTCCTGTGCTCAGTGCATGAGTTGGCTGTTTGAAACCTGGAGCTTATGCAGGGATGCTTGGCTCAGCCTGGGAGGAGGGGGCTGGACCTGCCTGGACTGAGTCTACAGGTTGATCTCAATCCTCAGGGGAGTGTTTGCCCTGGAGGAGATGGGAATGGAGGGTGGGGGGAAGGGAGGGGGATGGGGAGTAGAACAAGGGTATCCGTGGCTGATATGTAGAATTAAATTATAATGTAAAATAAAATAGAATGATTTTTTTTTTAAATTTAAAAAAAATCAACTTGTAGTCTTCAGGATCATACAGGATTTAAAACTTGAATAAAGTTATAAAATGCATAAACTATAAAAATAGTTTAGAATTGAGTTATAGTGAGGATATTTTTTCTCAAGTGTAAACTCTAAGAAATGTTAGTGGAAAAATTGTATTTATTCTTTTTAAATCACAGACCAACATACAAACTGTCTTCTTGCTGAGATACAACTTTATTTTTTATGGTAATTTCCCCCTTTTATTAAAAATAGACTATTTTCTTATACAATATATCCTGATAAATAACTTTTGAAGAATAAAGGAATTGATTCATAATTAACTGGGAGAATACAACTGAATAAAGTGTATATTAGATTGGAGAATGGACATGTTTTTTTTTTTTTATTTCTGAAGCCTAATACCACAGCTAGACAAAAATTCATCCATCCTGAAATCAAAAATTTTTAATGTATCATTGTGCAACAATTCTTCAATGTGAACATCTCTGTTAAGTTTGTATCTTAGTATCTAACTAGGTTCTATTTTGATAGATTCAAATATACAAGCATGCCTGATGATAGAAAGAGCAATAAAAATAATTTTTTAATAAAATTTGGCTCTCTGAAATGTTATCTTAAAGAAGTCATTTGACATGTCTGAATTCAGATACTCACCTATAAAGAAAATAATAATGATTCCTAAGTTGGGATGTATGAAAGAAATTTCCACATTATAAAAGATTGGGTACCCGTTAGAAATTGCTCTCATGGTGAAATCGTGTCAGAATTTCTAATGGAGAAGTTCCGGGATTAGGGGGCTGAAGAACATTCCTACCAAGGCCCCATGAACAAGCAGCAAAGCCAGACACAGAAAGCGCTGCCCAGGACTTCACAACAGTCCTGCCGTCCAGAGAGATGGCATTATCATTTCTGCGGAAGAAAGCTGGTTTTATTAAAGCAGATTCCATTCCGTCAGACTGCTTCATGTTTAAAAAAAAAAAAAAAAAAAAAAAAAAAAAAAAAAAAAAAACTCATACTCTCTCTCCCTCAACCATGTCTACAAGCCAGGGAAGCCCAAACACAAGCTGAGTGAATCTGGGCTGATTAGTGGGAATGGAGCCTACTTGTAATTCAACCAATGCCCTCAAAGAGGCTCAGTTGACACATTAAAGAGAAATTCTCAGTGAAACCTAGGAGGTCAATGTTTGACTGCATAGAAAAGCCCAGGCCTCCTAGAATTAAGGACATGCTAAGAGGCAGTGGGAACAGGATCTTATCCCTGGCCAGAGCCAACGAGCAGCGCAGTGGGAAAGGCCAGATTCAACACTTGCCAGCTTAGTTATCTCAACTCTATCACTCATGAACCTCTAGGAAATTTCGCCTGTTAGAGAAGTATATAAGAAGAGCCGAAAAGAGCTACGTGTAGATGTAACCAAAAAAAGTTTCAACCTGAAGGAGCATTTGTGTGGGCCCCAGTTGTCAATCACAGATAAGAGCTGGTGGCCATGGTTTGGAGGGGCTTTGCTCAGAAAGAAACTGCTTCTCAGCCTGAGACTGTGAGGGGCCCCGGCATCTTCTCCATGGGAACAGTGGCAGGATACTGAATCTTCTGCCACCACGTGACTGAAAGTCTAAAGCTAGCCCCTAGATTTGATTTTCTATTGCTGACTTCTGGAACTCTGCATAGAAAAGTAGCTTCCGTAGACATGCCCAGACCACCTAGGAGAGTTGTTTACCATGAAACTTAGTGGGTCCAAACAGGAAACCTGTGGATCCCCTTCTACGAAGTTTCCTGTAACTAGGTGCCCAAGCCCAGGATCACACTGCCCGCTAATTGCTTCCTGTACTCCCTGCCTCCCTAATGAAATCAGTCATCAAAGAAATCTGAAGCCCACTCAAATCTGTTGATGTCTGTGCCTTTGAAGAGATTAGCGCTTAAGTCAGACACTAATGATGTAGCTATTACCAAGTACACAAGCAGAATGCAAATGATTTGTGTTCGTGTATATATGAGCCACCCCACAGACCCCAGAGAAATTCAGTCTCCTGCTTGTGCATTTGATTAGCAAAGAAACATCAGGGGAGGCGCCTGTTCAGTTTTCAGAAGCAAATCCTCTCGTGAGCATAAGAACTAAAATGTCAGTTTTGAAAAATGGAAATGTGTGAGGAGCAGCTGTAAGGTCCTCCGTGGTGTTTTGCATATGACTTTAGGGGGGGGGCAGTCTTTATTGACATTCTGTAGCGATTCTAGGAAAACCCAGCCAGGACCCCCAACTTCTTCCAAATCTGCCTAATGAATCCCTAGGCAGAAGAACGCACAGTAATACGATATTCCCAAAGTAGGCTCCCGCCCCAAACACTGCCTATCTCTTTGGATATAGAAGGAAATTAAAATATCCCCAAGTGCTATACACATTTGTTATTTTTCTGGCTTGCCTGAGAGGATTTATTCTCCTGGATCAGGTGACTAGAGAAGAATTGGGAATCTTCCAAGAAGCTACTTTCATCTGTCTGGCGCTTCAGATTAAATGAGACGAGCTGAAAGGGGTGAAGATTTTTATGAACCAGTTTTGCTAGAAAGACACTGAGCCAGTGAGAGCAGACCCTGAGCCAGTGAGAGCAGACCCCGAGCCATTGAGAGCAGACCCTGAGCCAGTGAGAGCAGACCCCGAGCCATTGAGAGCAGACCCTGAGCCAGTGAGAGAAGACCCCGAACCAGTGAGAGCCGGTCCTGAGCCAGTGAGAGCAGGTCCTGAGCCAGTGAGAGCAGACCCCGAGCCAATGTGAGCAGACCCTGAGTCATTGAGAGCAAACCCTGTGTCAGTGAGAGCAGACCCCGAGCCATTGAGAGCAGACCCTGAGTCAGTGGGAGCAGACCCCGAGCCAGTGAGAGCAGATCCAGGTTAGGAAAGTGTGGCATACCTGAGCACTCTGAACACCCCCTAGTTGTCTGACACACACAAGTCACAAGAACTTGGTCCCCAACCCCCAGGTTTCTTTTCATATTGCTCTCTATACAGTTTATTTTGTACTTTTTTTTAATATTTAAGGAACATTTGTGTTATTGAACTATAGTCACATTCTACAACAGATGCAGCACATTAACACAAGTTTAAATATTGAAAAGATATATTGGAGTTGTACAAATTGCATCAGAGAGATATCTCAGAGATTCGGTGTACTTGCTGCCAAAACTGAAAAGCTGAGTTCTACCCCAGAACCCACTGCAGGAGAGAACTAACTCCCAAAATTTGCCCCCAGACTCCCATATGCATATGACTGGTAGAAATATAAAATGATACAGTTGGGAAACAACAAGAATTGTTTTAAAAAGTTAAAAGTAGAGTAACCTACCATGTGATCAGGGAGCCCCACCTCTGAGTATTTACCCAAAAGAACCAAAATCAAAATCTGTAGGAGATATTTCAGTCTTTATTATCATTCTTATTTGATTCACAATGGTTATCTAAATGTCCACTGGTGGATAATTGGATATATTAAAAAAAAAAAAAAAAAAACCTAGTGTGATGTGATTCTATAGTGCCTTAAGAAAAAAGAAAAGCCTATGATGTGATATGTGGAAAAACCTCAAGGGCATTGTGCTAAGTGAGATGAGTCAGCCACACAAGAATGCTTTCCTGGGTGAGAGACTTGGGGAACAGCCAATCATAGAAGCCTAACAGAACGATGGTAGCCAGGGGCTGCAGTACGGTAATTGAGAGCAGCTGCTCAAAAGCGTAACTTTTCTCTCATACAAGATGAGCGAAGACCTGGAGGTCTACTGCACACTGTGCACATATTGTAGTTACTGATACCACATTGCATGCTTACAGTTTTAAAAGGGCAAACTAGGCCCCATGGTGTGTGTTCATAAACCCAACCTATTGTCGTGAAGCAGGGCCCTCAGGAGTATGAAGATGGACAATTTGGGATCCATGAAGAGACCCTGTCTCAAAAAAAAAAAAAAAAACTGAGACAGTACATTTCTTGTTATATTTCTCACCACGTTTTAAAGGATGCAAGAACACTGCTGTCTCAGTTGGTTCTAGCTGGCATCCAGTGGGAACCACAGTCTTCACAGCCATCACTAGAAACCTGTCTTGATTATATTCAAAAAAACAATTGTTATGCCAGCCCCATTCAACTAAAATCATGGTGTTGCTCCCACCCAGCATCTAAGTCATTTGCAATCAGGTGCAATGTCTTTATTTCTCACAGTCTCCAGAGACTGGCATTATTGCCTGGGTTTGCCTATGGTGTCTAGAAGGTCACAGGGTACCAATTTGCCCACTTTGTTAGAATTCTTTCACATATTTTCTCACTATTCCCTCACTGATTAAGTATTAAATAATATAGTTGGTTTCTGCTTTCAAATTTGCTAGTATAATATACAATGAGAGCTCTCCTGCCTTATAGTAAACTAATATAAATTACATATTAATTTTTATTAAGTAATTAATTTTTCCCACCTTGATCACAATTTCCCCTTCCTCCTCTCCTCCCAGCCCCTTCTCAAACCTCTCCTCCCTCCCCATCATTCCCTCCCCACCAATGTACTCCTCCTCCTTTCTCTTCAGAAAAGAGCAGGCCTGCTATGTATATCAGCCAGCCATGGTATATCAAGTTTTGGTAAGACTAGATATCTCTTCTTCTATTAAGGCTGGACCCTGGACTAGGCAACCCAAAAGGGTTCCAAAAGCAGGTAACAGAGTCAGAGATGACCCTGATCCCACTGTTAAGAGCCCCTGGAAGAAGATCAAGCCACACAACTATATTTGCAGAGGGCCTAGGACAGCCCCATGTAAGCCCTCTGGTTGGCTGTTCAGTCTCTGTGAGGTCCTATGAGCCTTAGTAAATTCTGTGGGTTTTCTTGTGGAGTACTGGCCTCTCTGGATCCCATAACCCTTCCTCCTCATCTTTCACAGGATTCCCTAAGGTCCACCTGTTTGGCTGTGGGTCTCTTCATCTGTTTCCATCAGTTGCTGGGTAAAGCCTCTTGATGACAATTGGGCTAGACCACAATCTATGGGTATAGCAGAATATCGTTATGAATCATTTAGTTGACTTTTTTTTCCTTTCACCAGTCATGCTTGGTTCTATCCTAGGTCTCTGAGTTGTCCAGCCTCTGGGTCCTAGCCCTCCAGGCAGTGTCGTGGCAGAGAAAGGGGAGGGGGTGCGGTTTCCTCTCATGGTATGGGTCTCAAGCTGGACCAGTCAATGGTTAGCCATTCCCATAATTTCTCTGCTACTTTTACCCCAGCATATCTTGTAGGCAGGGCAAATGGTAGGTCAAAGATTACTTGGCTGGGACAGAGTCCTAACTCCTCCTCCACTAGAAGTCTTCCCTGGTTACAGGAGATGGCTGATTCAATCTCCATGTCTTTGATTGCTAGGAGTCTTAGCTAGGGGTCACCCCCATAGATTCTTGGGAGACTCCGTTGCACTAGATTTCTAGCACATCCCTGAGATACCCCTGATTCCAGTTGCCTTTCCCAGTAGTCTCTCCCTTCATCCTTTGCTCACCTGATCCCTTCTGTTTCCATGCCCATCCCCCCAGCCAAATCCCCTCCCCCATCCATATGTAATGTCAAATTTTATTGACTCTTCACAGTGAGATTTATGTGTCCTCCCTTGATGCTTCCTTGTTACTAAGCTTTTTTAGGTCTGTGGATTGCAGCATGATTATCCGTTATTTTACAGTTAATATCCACCTATAAGTGAGTACATGCCATGCTTGTCTTTCTGAGTCTGGGTTAACTCACTCAGGAGGATCTTTTCTAGTTCCATCTATTTGCCTGCAAATTTCATGATGTTATTGTTTTTAACAGCTGAGTAATACTTCATTGTATAAACATACCACATTTTCTTTCTCCATTCTTCAGTTGATGGACATCTAGATTGTTTCCAGTCCAGAGCTACTACAACTAAAGCTGCTATGAACATAGTTGAGCAAGTGTCCTTGTGGTATGGTAGAGTGTCCTTTGGGAATATGCCAAAAAATGGTACAGCTGTGTCTTGAGGTAGGTAGGTTCCCAGTTTTCTGAGAAACTGCCATATTGATTTCTTTGTTATGGAATAATTTGAGGAGTACTGGTTTTAGCTCTTTTTTGAAAGTCTGGTAGAATTCTTTGATAAAACTATCTGGCCCTGGACTTTTTGTTTGTTTGTTTAGTTGGTTGGTTGGGAGATTTTTTTTTCCTTTTATTTTATTTTATTTTATTTTATAATACTATTCAGTTCTATATAACAGCCACAGATTCCCTTGTTCTCCCCCTTCCTGCCCCCCTCCCCTTCCCCCCAGCCCATCCCCCATTCCCACCACCTCCAGATCAAGGCCTCCCCCAAGGACTGAGATCTACCTGATAGACTCAGTCCAGGCAGGTCCAGTCCCCTCCTCCCAGACTGAGCCAAGCATCCCTGTATAAGTCCCAGGTTTCAAACAGCTATCGCATGCAACAAGCCCAGGACCTGGTATCACTGCCTAGATGCCTCAGTTGGGAGACTTTTAATGATGGTTTCTATTTCCTTAGGGGTCATAAGTCTATTAAAATTATTTACCTGATCTTTTTCTTTTTTAACATTTTTTAAATGATCTATTTATTCTTATTTCATGTTTTACTTGCATGTATGTCTTTATGAAGGTGTCAGATTCCCTGGAATCAGTCACAAACCATTGTGAATTGCTATGTGGATGATGGGAACTGAACCCAAGTCCTCTGGAAGAGCAACCAGTACTCTTAACCACTAAGCCATCTAACTTTGGTAAATGGTATCTATAAAGAAAATTATCCATTTCTTTTAGATTTTCCAATTTCATAGAGTACGGGTTTTGAAGTATGACCTAATGATTCTTGTATTTCCTTTGTGTTTGTTGTTATGTCTCCCTTTTCCTTTCTGATTTTGTTAATTTGTATTCTCTCTCTCTCTCTCTCTCTCTCTCTCTCTCTCTCTCTCTCTCTCTCTCTCTCTCTCTCCCTTTTACTTAGTTTGGATAGGGGCTTGTCTATCTTGTTGATTTTCTCAAAGAACCAACTCTTTGTTTCATTGATTCTTTGTACTGTTCTCTTTGTTTCCATTTTATTGATTTCAGCCCTCAGTTTGATTATTTCCTGCCTTCTACTCCTCTTGGATGTGTTTGTTTCTTTTTGTTCTAGATCTTTCCCATGCTGTTAAGTGCTAGTATGAGATCTCTCTAGTTTCCTTATGAAAGCATGAACTTGCCTCTTAGCATTGCTTTCTTTGTATCCAATAAGTCTGATATGTTGTACATTCATTTTCATTGAATTCTAGGAAGTTTTTTATTTCTCTCTATTTCTTCTTTAATCCAATACTAATTCAGTAGAGAGTTGTTCAGTTTCCATGATTTTGTAGGCTTTCTGTTGTTTCTATTGCTGTTGAAATCCAGCTTTAATCCATGGTGGTCTGATAAAGTTCAGGGGTTATTTCAATTTTCTTGTATCTATTGAGACTTGATTTGTGGCTGAGTATATGGTCAATTTTGGAGAACGTTCCATGAGGTGCTGAAAAGAATGTATATTCTTTTGTGTTTGGGTGATATGTTCTGTAAATATCTGTTAGGTCCATTTGAGTTATAATTTCTTTTGGCTCCATTATTTCTCTGTTTAGTTTTTGTCTGGACGACCTGTCCATTGCCCATTGAGAGTGGGGTATTAGAGTCTCCAGCAATTAATGTGTGAGGTTTAATGTGTGATTTAAGCTTTTGTGATGTTTCTTTTACAAATCTGGGTGCCCTTGCATTTGGGGCATAGATGTTTAGAGTACAATGTCCTCTTAGTGGATTTTTCCTTTGATGAGTATGAAATGTCCTTCTCCATCTCTTTTGATTAAATTTTGGTTGGAAGTCTAGTTTGTTAGATATTATGTTAGCTACATTAGCTTGCTTCTTAGGTCCATTTGCTTGGAAAATCTTTTTTCTACCCTTTGCTCTGAGGTAATGCCTATCTTTGTGTTGAAATGTGTTTCTTATGTATAGCAGGAGGATGGATCCTGTTTTCATATTCATTCTGTAAGATTGTGTCTTTTATTAGGGAATTTAGTTCACTGATATTGAGAGATAATAATTAACAATGATTATCAATTCCTTTTATTTTGGTGGTGCTGGTGGTGATGATTGTGTGTGTGTGTGTGTGTGTGTGTGTGTGTGAGAGAGAGAGAGAGAGAGAGAGAGAGAGAGAGAGAGAGAGAGAGAGAGAGAGAGAGAGAGAGAGAGAGAGATTCTTTGGGCTTTGCTTGTGTGAGATTATTTATTGCCTGTGTTTCTGGGTGTAGTTAACCTCCTTGGGTTGGCATTTTCACTCTAGTGCCTTCTGTAGGGCTCGATTTCTGGATAGATGTTGTTTGACAAAATTTGACTTTGTCATGAAATATATCTTGTTTTCTTCATCTGTGGTGACTGAAAGTTTTGCTGGGTATAGTAGTCTGGGCTGGCATCTGTGGTCTCTTAGAGTATGCAAGACATCTGTCCAGGCCCTTCTGTCTCTTAGAGTCTCCACTGAGAACTCAGGTGTAATTCTAATAGGTCTGTCTTTATATGTTACTTGCTCTTTTTCCCTTAAAGCTTTTAATATGTTTTCTTTATTCTCTGTGTGTTTTGGTTATTATGTTCTGAGGGGACTTTCTCTCTGGTCCAATCTAGTTGGTGTTCTATAAGCTTCTTGTACCTTTATAGGCATGTTCTTCTTTAGATTAGGAAATTTTTCTTCTATAATTTTGTTGAAAATATTTTCTGAGTCTTTGAGCTGGGATTCTTCTTCTTCTATTCCCAATATTCTTATATTTGGTCTTTTTTAATTTCCTGGGTGTTTTATGTTAGGAATTTTTTAGATTTAATATTTTCTTTAACCGATGAATCTATTTCTTCTATCATATCTTCAATACCTGAGATTCTCTCTTCCATCTCTTATATTCTGTTTGGCAATGCTTGCATCTATAGTTCTTGCTAGTTTACTCAAATTTTCCATTTCCAGAATTTCCTCTGTTTGTTTACTGCCTCTGTTGCCACAGGTTCCTTCACCTGTTTGTTTTTTTCTTGGCTTTCTTGGCATTGTTTAAGGAATTTATTGATTTCCTCCAATTATTTGTCATTCCCTCAATTTCACTAATGGATTTTTTCATTTCCTCTTTTAGGACCTCTATCATCTTCATAAAGTTGGTCTTAAGGTCATTTTCTTGTGCTTCAGCTGCATTGGAATGTTCAGGGCTTGCTATGGTAGGATAGTTGGGCTCTGCTAAAGCCATATTGCCCTTTTTGTTGTGTTCGTACAATGGCATTTAGGCATCTAGGCTTGGAATGGTTATAGGTCTAGGTGTTGATTCCTGAGTTTGTCCTTGTTGGGTGAGTGTTTTGTTCCTTGGTTTCTATTTCCTCTCTGCTCTTCTGCACTAAATGGCCAGGGATTTTGATGATTAGTGAGCTTTCAGGTCCAGTGGTGTGTCTCTACTGGAGTTTTGCAGTCTGCAAAGCCTCTGAGATTCTGGGTGCCGATGTTGCCTCTGTAGTTCTAAGTACCACTATGGCCCCTGGTGTTCTGGTATTTGCTTGGTCTCTTGGATTCCTACTACTGAGTGGCCTCCAGTGCAGCAGAAGTTTTCTGCTGAGATTGTGGGCTGGGATATGGAGCTCAGGGGAGAGGGTGCAGTTGGGGCCTATTGGGACAGCTTTAGGGAGTGTTAGCTGGCTGTGAATCTTACCTTGGATCCCTGGAATGGGTCTGGCCACAGGTAAAGCAGAAGTCTGCTGAAGTTCTAGGCTGGAGCCCAGAGGTGGAAGAGTGCAAGCTTGGGTTGTAGGATGGGCTTTATGGGGTATTAGTGGGTGGTGGGTGATATCTTACCTGGTATCCCTAAGACCAGCCTGACCTCCAGTAAGGCAACAGGAGTTGTAGATAAATTATTTTGAAACTCAGTGGTGAGAAACTAAAGAATAACAGAAAATCAAATAAGAATAAAACTGAAGGAAAAGAGACAGCCACATCCCAGCATGACTGGTAGGACATTTAGGAAAATTGAGTCACAAAAAGTGACAGCATGCAGAGAAGCAGAAAGGAGCATGATTCTTTGGAGTAAGACTACTCTCGGCATCTTCATCTCCCTCCTCTGTTCTCTGTCTTGAGTCTATCTCTGGTTGGGGGAGCCTGATGGGAGAGCTAAAGGAAGGGACACAGACAGACAGACAGACAGATGCCTCCAATTAGGCCCAGAGAAAGGCCTTATCCCAATGAGATGTCAAAGAACATTTTAATATACAAGCTCCTTTTAGTTTGAAAAGCCAAGCTTTTCTTCATCCAGTTTCCCCAGTAGTCTCTTCTTTGACTCTGAGTTTATCCTTTTGTGTTGACTGATGGTTTTTTGTCTTCTTTCTACCCACGAGCTTCATTCTGAGAGGATTTCTCCTCAGTGTAGATCATTCATTTCTTGTCAGCTACATCCAATTTGTTATTCTGTCCAGTATTTGTCTTTTACTTTTTTTCATCTAAATTATGAATTATCTTTCTGAAACAAGTTTCTTTGTATAAATACTAATTGTGGTCCTTCTAGAATAAAGGAAGGAGAGAACTGAATAGGGGGTAAGTGAAGGTGCCTCATAGTATGTAACAAATACAGAGTGATGAAGCTCTACTTTCACCTAGACCTTGTATCACACTCATAAACACTCTTTGCAATGTCTGTTTCAGTGTTGATAACATTTGTTTTAGAGATTACACAGCAATCCAACCATTCTTTCAGTGCTGAACATTCTTTCCTTATATGGTTGATTGTTATAGTTAGGAAATTAATGAGCTAACATGAAATTACTCATATATATATATGATAATATATGTGATAAGCTTTCTTGGAAACATCTTTAGAGAGAAATTGCTGTGTTGAAACACATATTAACAAATATTTTTTTCCAGAAAAGTTAGCAATTTGCAGGAGTGTCAGGTACTTAAGAGAATAAGAAATTAATCTCACTCTTGTCAACACTGAGTGTTGTATTCTAATACTTCGAAACCTGAGAGGTGAAAATAGTTTGTGACTTTATTTTGTATTTTTATTATTAGACATTCAGCCATATGTATTTCTTAAATAGATTTTCTTGTATTTCTATTTCACTATGGTGAGTAGCTCTTTCTGTAATGAGATTCTTATATATGAAGGATAACAAGCCTCTGTCATAGTTCCAACCAGAAAAATAAAACATCAGTTTTTAATTGGCAATTCTTTTCTCAGTGGTATCTAATGCATAGAAAGTAGTTAGTTTTCTGTTATTGCTTTCTTATTCAATTATGTTTGTTTCTAAGTTTGTTCTTATAATGTTTCTCTTGTAAGTTTGTAAATGGCCAAGTATGTAGTGAATTATTTATAACTGATCAATGTATGTTTGAAATACATATATATATTTGTATATATATATGAAATATATACTTTTGAAAAGATGCAATCAGATAAATCACTTAACTCCATATGTGTGTGCATGTGTTGTGTGTGTGTGTTGTATTTGTGTGTATGTGTCTGTATGTTTCTATGTTGTATATGTACCTGTTGTGTATGTGTGTGTATACATGTGGTATATGTGTGTGTGTGTGTTTCTGTGTTGTGTATGTGTGGTATATGTGTGTGTGTTGTATATGTATGTGTATTGTGTGTATGTGTGTGCCATATATGTATATGTGCATGTACTTGTGCATGTTTGTTTGTGTTGTATGTGTGAGAGGGCAGAGGAGAGGAGGACATTGTCTTGTTCTATCCCACTCTATCTTATCCCTTGAGGTGGATTTCCTCCCTAAACGTGCGGCTCAGTTGGTGCACAGAAAGCCCCAGCTTGTCCTCTTGTCCCTGCATCTCACCATGCTGTGGTTACAGGCCCATGTAGCTATGTTAGGCTTCTGTGTGTATGTCTGGATTTGAACTCAGGTCCTCATGAGTGCACAGTGCTGTTATCAGCTGAGTGATTGTCCCAGACTATGTTACTCTTTATGTCCTCTATATCAATAGATCACAGGCAGTGAACTAGCCATTTCTATCAGTAAACTGTTACAAAATGTCCTTTATATTACGATATTATGTCCTCTATATTATATCAATAGATCATAGACAGTGAACTAGCCATTTCTATCAGTAAACTAATACAAAATGTCTTTTATGTTACGATTTGATGTTTGTTACACATAGGTTAAAACTGGTTTTACCTTATTCCAAATTCTGACTATAGTCACAGTAAAAGTCCTGGCACTTCCCCATGTAAGAATCCCTTCAAGTTCTTTTATGTTGATTTGATTTGTAAGTCTTCATCTTCACTTTTAATATTTTAGATTGTATTCAGGAAGTTATATTAATGACCTTACAGAAATCACATAATTTGGGTTTTTAATTGGGGAGTGCATTAACACTTTTATATTTGTTATGGAAATTAAGTATATTCTAAGTTTTGCAATTTTGTTTCACACCATATGCTTTCTAAGTTTTCTGTCATTTCTATTATACTTCATGTTTTATTTAAAAATTATGGCATTTTTATATTATTGTGTGTAAAATGTAGAATTTCTGATATTAATTAACCAGTAATCTGGATCTTATTAATATGTAATTGAATTTAACAATAATAAAAAATAACTTTCAAGTTGTTGTAGATATAACAGGAACTTTGTCACATACATTTGTACTCATCTCCTTCTCCCATTTCCAGAAGTTCATAATTTTCTGATGGGCCACATGACAGCTTGGTGATCAGCCAATGGGCTCCCATGCACACAGAACAGAATGTTTCCGTTGTGAATATTCCATTCCCATGACTTCCTGGCCATGTCTGTCACTAAATGCGAACCTACATGAGTAGTGTATAATATACTTAGAGTAAAATTAACTCTATTAAGCTACAGCTTGAGCTTTTTATAGTGCACATTTGCAACTGCACTATATCAAGAAAATTTCACTATATGTAGATAATATACCTCATATTACTTCTTTCATAATTTGTTTGAGATGTTTTATGCAAAAATTCAAGGCTGGAAAATTGGGTTACATCTTTAAATCACTTGTTCAGATAGTTTAATAGTAGGTGACTACCTTTTCAGTAGAAGACAAGACCTTATTGTTGTCTTTTGACAAGATGAACAACTTGGCAAGGGATTCTTCTCTTTTGTGTTAAAAGTAAGAAATACCTAAGAAGACAATTTTTAAAAGAAAAATAAGTCTGGTTATAGTTCATTTTACCAAACTGATTTATTTTGCCATTAGGTGTTTCCTGTTTCTTACAATGCCTTCACAAAAGCTGATTAGTAGTTTCTCTCTTTTATTCATGTCATCCTATATTCAAGAATTCTGTTTGAATTACAGAGTTGGACCTCTGTTAGCTGAAGAACAACTTCCACTGTCTCTCATGCCATTCTCACTCTTATTGATGGATGACAGACTGATTCTTTTGCAAGAACTGAAAACTTACTTGGGCTACAAAGCCTGACTTCTCTGTCAATCTGTCTCTTTGTCTTTTCTTTTTTAACTTCATTTTGAGGTAGATGTTTTCAGTTTGTAATTGATAACAAGAGGTTTATTTGCATTATGTTGTGGTAGTTTGAATGAGAATGTCCACCTAGGCTCATATGTTTGAATAATTAGTCCTCAATTGGTGAAACTGTTTGGGAAGGATTAGGGGGTTAGGCTTTGTTAGAGAAGGTATGTTAGTGGGGGCAAGGTTTGAGGCTTCAAAAAAGTCATGCCATTAACAATACACCTCTCTGCCCCTCACTTGTGAATCCAGATGTGAGTTGTCAAGTGTTCCTACACCATGATTTTGTACAACCATCATGGATTCTAAAACCATAAGCCCAATAAAACTCTCTCTTTCATAAGTGGCCTTGATCATGGTGTTTTGCCATGGGAGAGAAAAGTATCTGTCTTAGTAAGGCTTACAATTGCTATGACAAAACACCAAGGCAATTTGGTGAGAAAAGGGTTTGTTTTGTTTACCCTTCCATATTATAGTCCATCATTGAGGAAAGTGAGGACAGAAACTCAAACAGGGAAGGAACCTAGAGGCAGGAACTGATGCAGAGGCCATGAAGGGGTGCTACTTACAGGCTTGTTCACATGGCTTGCTCAGTCTGCTTTCTTATAGAATCCAGAATAGCCAGTCTAGAGAGGGCCCCGTCCTCCACAGGCTGAGCCCTCCCACACCAATCACTAATTAAGAAAATGCCACTCAGACTTGCCTACCACCCATCTTATGGAGGCATCTTCTCAGTTGAGCCTCCCTCCTCACTGATAACTCTAACATGTGTCAAGTTGGCATAAAACTAATCAGGACAGCTGACCCCTTGTCAACTTGACACAAAAACACATCACTGTTTAGCCACAAGCTTTCCTTCTTGTTCATCCCTAAGATCACACATTAATAAAGACAACACATTATAAAACATTTCACAAACTTAAAAAGTCCCACAGCCTTACAAATCTGCCCCGGCCAGCGGGTTCTTCAACTGGGACCTAAAGGGAGGGCCGGCGAATGAGAGGGACAAGAAACACCAAGAACGAGAGCAAGACAGGACATCTGATCAAGCTCCAAAATTTTATTTTTCTCTCAAGACATATATAGGTAGGCAAAGGGGGATTGCAAGCAGGAAGGGACTTAATTATGGGGGTTGCAAGCAGGAAGGGACTTAATTATGGGGGTTGCAAGCAGGAAGGGACTTAGTAATGGGGGTTGCACGTAGGAAGGGACTGTTTGGCCAGCAGGGAATGTTGCTCTGAAGGTTATCTATCTACTCTTGTCTAACTGCCTAATTGCCTAACTGTAGCTCATTCACCTCATATCTGAGAAGAGGTTCTGGTATTTGTGAGAAGAGGTTCTGGTGCTATGGAGACTTAAGCAAGGCCTAGATCTAAGAAGAGAGAAGAGAAGCCGAAATATGGCAGCATGTGTGTCAAGGGTCGCTTAGGCTAATGGCTCCCATCACAAATCCAAATACTTTAAAGGCTGTCTATTTAAAAATATCTATTCTCTTTTAAAATTAAAATTCTCTGTAAAATCCCAAAATCTCATTTTTTTAAAGTTTAAAGTCTCTCAACTGTGGGCACTTATAAAATCAAAAATAAAGTACTTTCTTAATTATTGGAGGAAGAACCAGAGCATAGTTACCATTTATACAAAGCAAGACCAAACTCCAAAAGTTTAAATAACGCAATGTCCAACCTTTTGGATCCATTCATGGTCTTCTGGGCTCCTCCAAGGAGCTTAGGTCACTTCTGCTTGGTCCTCTGCAGCACACAAGCTTGTCTTCTAGGCTCTGGTACCTCCACCCCATCACTGCTGCTGTTATTGGTGATCACCCCATGGTACTGGCATCTCAAAAATGCTGGGATCTTCTGCTGTAACTGGGCTGCATTTTCACCAAAATATTGGGCCTACAACTGCCACTGAGGCTGTATCTTCACCAATGGCCTCCCCTTGCCTCTCACAGTGCCAAGACTCAGTTTTCTCCATGACTCCTTGATGCCTTCAAAACTAGTACCACCTAGGTGACTCTTACATTATCAAGTTTTGCTGCCAACAGGATGTACAACGTTGGTCACCTCTGGAACATGGCTTCTGTATGCTGACTCTCGGCAAACACCTCCCAGAAGATTTCATCTCAGTGATACTGGTCTCTTCTTAATCACAGCCAATTCTTCAGCCCCATCTGACCGCATCCATTGTCCCAGCAAAGCAAAGGTTTTACTTTAGTGATTCTTCTCTCTTGTTAATCACAGCCGATTCTTCAGCTCCAGATAACCAGGCACTACAGATTCTTCATACAAATGGCTCATAGAGTTTCTGCCTCCCTCTGAAACTTCACAAGCCATGTCTTTATCACCTACACTGCTCTCAACATTCTTATCTTCAAAGCTTAAACAGAACGGCCCACTGAGCTCTCAACACTCTATGCTTCTTCTAACCCAAAGCTCCAAAGTCCTTTCACAATCCTTACAAAACATGGTCAGGTTTGTAACAGCAATACCCTGTAGACGAATTTCTAAATGGTCTTATTAAATAAAAAACATGGAGCCAAATATAGGGGTGAAAACCTTAGAGATCAGGGAAAGAGTGACAGCCACCAACCTTACCTCTCCAGCTCTGCAGCTACCAAGTGAGCTACTTCCTGTCTACCTGTACTTTTATTGCCTTGCTGTTCTGCCCTTTCATTGGCTCTTAGTCCAGCTACCTCACTTCCTTGTTACTGCCTGTCTGTATAGACCTCCAGGTCTCTATGGTTGGTACTGGGATTAAAGGCATTTGTCACCATGCTTGACTCTGTTCCCAGTGTGACCTTGAACACACAGAGACCCTGCCTGCCAAGGGATCAGATTAAGGATGATTACTGGTAATTGACTGACTTTCGTGTTTACTTAATGGCTCGCTATTTCCTCTGATCTCCAGGCAAACTTTATTTATTAACGTACAAATAAAATATCCCCACCTTTCAGTACAAATAAATTATCACCACCATACCCCACTATCCTGGTACCAATTTCTGTCTTAGTTAGGGTTACTATTGCTATGACAAAACACTATGACCAAAGCAACTTGGGGAGGAAAGAGTTTATTTGGCTTACACTTCCACACTGTAGTCAATCATTTAAAGAAGCAGAACAGGAACTCAAACAGGGCAAAAACTGATGCAGAGGCCACGTAGGGGTGCTGCTTACTGGCTTGCTCACAGAGCTTCCTTAGACTTCTTCCTTATAGAACCCAGGACCACCAGTCCACCCACAATGTGACCTCACCCACAATGTGCTGAGCCATCCCACATCAATCACTAATTAAGAAAATGCCCCCATGGGCTTGCCTATATCTCATTTTATAGAGGTATTTATTTTCTCAGTTAAGGCTCTGATGACTCTAGCATGTGTCAAGCTGGCATAAAATTAGCCAGGAGAGTGGGGTATTATTGTGTCATGTCAGAGCATGCCTTTTTTTTTTTTTTTTTTTTTTTTTTGAGGACTTTGAGAGACATTGGAATTTTGGACTAAAAAAGCAGTTGAATTCTGTAAGCATAGCTTAATGAGTCATCCTAGTGGGAACTTGGAAGGCAGAAGCGCTGGCTCGTGTGGACTGAAGAAACTAGGCTTAAGGTGTCAGAGGATAACAATATTAGCAACTGGGCTGGAGCATTATTGGAGTTTTTTGCTCCCAAATAAATTCACACATGGCTGCTTATTCCTAAATACAAATGCACGGCTTTAGCTTGACTTAGTTTCTTACCAGCTTTCCTTAACTTATCACATCTACCTTTTGCCTCTGGGCTTTTCCTGTTTTCTTACTTCTGTAAACTTTACTCTTACTCTGTGGTTTGCTGTGTAGCTAGGTGTCTGGCCTCTGGAGTCCTCCTCCTTCTTTGGCTCCTAGCTCCTCCTTCTCCTAGATTTTTCCTTCCATTTTTCCTCTCTCTGCCTGCTAGCCCTGACTATCCTTTCTCCTGCCTTGCTATTGTCCAGCTCTTTATTAGACAAGTAGGTGTTTTAGACAGGCACAGTAATACAGCTTCACAGAGTTAAACAAATGCAACATAAACAAAAGCAACATATCTTAAAATAATATTCTACTACACTGGAGACCATTATTTTCTCATTTTTTGCAAAGAATGTGTGTATTTTCTATCCTTATCCTAAGAATTTGCTTAAGTTCTAATTGAAAAGTAATGGACTAAATTATTTGGTGTAGGAGATTGCAAAATAGCCTAATATTGACTCTGTGGCAGGATTCTTAGCAATTGCTTTTACATAGGTTTTCAGTGAAAAAAGAAAGTCAGACCAGAAGAAATATGGAATACATTGTCTGAAGACAAAAAGAACACTGAAATTTAAAACTGAGCCAAGGTTTTTGCTGAAAGAGATAAGTTTATTAAGGAGAGGCTTAGTCCACGTTGGAATAAATGGAGGGGCACATAATGGCAAGATCCCACCCAGCTAAGCTTCCAACTTGTGAAATGAAATGGACTAAGGAAATAACTGTTCCTAAAATGGGACAACAAACTAAAGCTGCTGCAAACACTATTTGAGACAGCCAGATTCCATCCCTAGTAGCAAGCCAAACTTGGCAGTGTTGTATGCTTGGTTATGGCTTGATTCATTAATGATACATGAGTAAACGGACTGTGGACTGTTCCTCCATGAGTAAAGAGACTTTGGAGGCCAGATATATGACAGGGGGTCCCTGCATAAAGGTTCTGAGGGGCCATTGTGTGAAGCTGTGGAAGTGAAGCCTGGATTATGTTGGAGACACCAAGATTTTAAAGATGACAGAGCCTTGCGAGAGCAGCACACCCGGGATTGGAATCAGACCAAGAAAGAGAAGTGTGTTGCAGGCAGCAAAGATGAAAGGTAAAAGCCAACTAAGCTCTTTGACATCAGACATTGAGCTACAGGGTTTGAATTTTGCCCTGTTGGGTTTTGGTCCAGTGTTACCTCACCATGCCCCCTTTTATACATTTTGAAATGATAATGTACATTCTATGCCATTGCATTTTGTAAGTATGTAATTTGATTTTTTATTTTACACAGGTTACAGTTCAGGGATTGACTTGAGTCTCACAAATGACCTTGACATTTTAAGCATTGTTAAGTCTATACAAAATGATCAGGACTCTAAATTTGGACCAAATGCATTTTGAATTATGATATGGCCAGGAGCCTTTAGAGACCAGGAGATGGAATATGGTAGTTTGAATGAGAATGGTCCCATAGGCTCATATGTTTGAATATTTTATCCATAGTTGGCAGAACTATTTGGAAAGGATTAAGAGGTGTGGTCTTGTTGGAAGAGGTCACTAGAGGCAGGCTTTGAAGTTTCAAAGGACTGGCATCATTCACAGTGTGCCCTCTCTGACCCCTGCTTCCTTGAAATGTGGCCTCTCAGCTGTCCCTGTTTCTGTGCCTTTGTTCCACATTTGTGAACTCAAACCCTCGAAAACTGTAAGCCAAATTAGATGGTTTCTGTTGTAAGTCACCTTGGTCATGGTGTTTTGTCACATCATTAGAAAAAGTAATTAAGAACCCATCAACAGATTGCAGTTCTTATTCTTAGTCTAAAGTGCAGTGACTGACAGTTGTCATGGTTTCCAGTGCTCAAAAGGAGACATGCTAAGCACATCTACCCTGCTCTTATATCCACCAGGACTGAAAATGTGCAGATGTATTATTTATATCTGATTTATATATACTTCATTTTAAGTTCAGCTCTCACATTGATAACTGGTATGAACTAGTCCATGACCTTTAGGAACTAGAATTATTTGAAATTTCCTTGTATATTGAAATAATGAACTCACATAAATTTAAATCAACATAGTGTGTCATTCAAGACTTGTTGCAATTTTTTATGCTATCTGAGTAATCACTGTGATTAGTAATGAATTTTATTTACACATCATCATTTCAGTGTTTTGTTTTTTTTTTTTTTTGAAAACCATACTAATAGTGATTAAAATGATCACATTTTAATGGAGGCTAAAAAAAATCTGGGCTTTAAGGGTCTTCAAAAATTTAATTTTTACTTCTCTAAGTATAGCTTGGTACTGAGGAAGAATAATTCTTGGGAGTTAGTAAAATATTTATTCATTAAAATAATGTTTCAGTGCCTATTGTATATCTTGTAGATATATAATTGATATTATCAGCAGATAAAACTCAGGACTCCTTGCCATCATGAAGCCTTAATGAGAGGAAGGGATATAAATAAAACCACAGACACAACCAATAACTTCACTAAGTAATCATTTGGAAGGCAGTAGTTGGTTTGACTAAAAGTGCAAAGGAAGTAAATGAAGAAAGAGCAATGGAAAACTGTGGGTCATGACTGTGAATAGACACAATCTCTAGATAAAGACAAAAGGGGAGTAAGACCTTAGAGAAGAGGTTGAAGTTGGCCACAGTAACACCTTAAAAAGATGCAAAGCTAAAATGTTTGCAAAACCACAGATTCTGTGATGAGGCAACGGGAGTGGTGTGGACTAGAAGGAAAGGTAACTAGACAACAAAGAATCATGGGGAATTGGGGCTTTTATTCTTGGTAAAACTAACAGTTTTATGAGTTTTTTAACAAAGACCTAGGTGATAGATTATTTTCTTAGAAACTGTCTCAAGGTCATGAGTTAAAAAAGTGGGCTGCAGGTGGACAAGGATAAGTGAGGATGGTTTTTGGTAGTCCAGGGAAGCAAGGATGATAAACTCAGAATTTCAAAAACAGAACCAGTGACTGGTTGGATCAGGAATGCACTTTGAAGGTTGATTTCCTAATGTTTTGATGTAGATGTGAGCTAAAGATTAAACTTAAGATAACCTCAATGAATGTAAAGGGAGAGATAAGATGGATGAATTACTATTTCTGAGATAGGGAAGGGACAGTAATGAGGAAATTGTGAGGGAGAAGACAAAGATCAGAAAATCTGTTCCTGGACATTTAGATGGAATCATCAAGTAATAAATTGGATGTACTTGTCTGGAATTTAAAATAGGTCTGAATTAGGAATAGAAATTTGAAACTGTCAGTACACAGAAGGCTTTTAAAGTCATAGAAATAAATTATCATTTTGGGAACCTCCCCCAAAAACTTTAAAAATGAGATTTTTTTCCACTTTCCAATCACTTATCCCAAACCCCTTCAAATACATCTTACCTGGATGTTCTGCTGGTTTACATATTCTCCAGGTCTTGGCACTGGGACCCAGATCAGGTGCACCTGCTGGCACTGACTATTTGGCAGGTGCACATCACCAGCCATCAGGAAGTCATGGAGATGGCAGATTTGGCTCTGAGCATCTAAAGCAATTATACACACCCCGGTCTTGGCATATTCTCCAGAACAAAGGCAAGGGGGGCTGCCAGGCTCCCACCTTGATGGTGAGAATACATACCGTGACTTGCCTAATGAGGATGCTGCAATCCAAAAACAGTCTGTCTTATCAGTTTGTGACCAAAAGAAAAAATATTGAAAGCCTGTAGAGCTCCTTCAAATATGTTAGCTATAAAAGTCAAATGTCCCACCAATAATTAAATACTGATTACTAAAGACCAAGCATTTTCAAGAATAATAGTAATAATAAAACATCATCTGGTTGCCAAGGGAAACAACAGAGGAAAGCAGAGATGATTTAAGACTAGAAAAGATTGGAGAGGATCCATGTTCTGAACAACATTGAAATAATGTTGGCTTCACCCACCCAGGTTTTTTGGTCTTGGTGAACTCAAGTTCATGCTGGGGAAAGGGAGGAAACCAAAAACAAGCACAACTGAGGTCCAAAGTCACCCTGGAACGGGTATGCATAAACCCAGCAGCCAGCACTGAAAGGACTGTGTAGACCTAGAATTGCATTGGCCTGATGGCTATTGGATCTGGTTTAAGATGGTGTCTCCCAAGGAACCTGACTCAACCTTTCCCAACAGTCCATAAAAGTACCTATGAACTGCCTCAGGAAAAAAAAAATATGAAAATGCAAAATAAAGCCACAGAGAATAAATTGTAAAGCACCCAATTGCCAGAAGAGGAGAATGACAAATATAAAACTGGAGAGACTGGACTCCAAGGCTTGCCTGCTCTGTTTGGTGACAGGTATAGTGGCCTCTCTTACACACCACAGGCCTCCCAGACCTTAGAAGGCAAGGGTGCTAGAACTTGAAAATGAAGAAGCTTTCTGACTATGAGGGATCTGCCTTTTGAAGCAGCCTGAATGCTGTCCCCTCTCTTCATATACACCACGTATCAAAACTGAAGAAAAAGAGCCTGCAAGCATTCGGTTCAGTTTCCCAAAGTTATGACTGTACACAAGAAAAGCTATCACTAGTACCCCAGTTCTGGCCATTTTTCCTTCCCCTCCATTGGATTTTACTTTTAGTCTGACTCCTGCCACACTCGACTTATTAGCTGCTTGTTTTTCTTTCTTCCTTCCTTTTTATTTTCAGTTAGCACATGATAATTATACCTATTCATAGGCAAGTATGATATTTTAATACATGCGTACGATGTGGAACGATCCAATCAGTGCAATTAGCATATCCATCACCTCATACACTCATCACACCTTTGTGGTAAAAACATTCAAAATCCTGTCTTCTAGCTATTTTGACATATATAGTAAATTACTGTCAACTACAGTCACCCTCCTGTGCTACAGAAAAATAGTACTTAATACTCCTATCTAATTACATTTTTGTATCTCCTCCCCAAACCATTTCCTAGTGAGGCAGTCATCAAAAACCAGGCCATATGATACTGAGCTTTAAAACAGCATCACTAATAAGAACAGGCACTGAGTTGGTTGGTATTTAGGGCCCAGCCTCTAGGTCAGTGGTTCTCAACCTGTGGGTCACTATCTACCTACCCACAGTAGATATATTTGATATATTTCTTGTATATCAAATATTTACATTGTGATTCAGTAGCAAAATTGCAGTTATAAAGTATCAACAAAAATAATCTTACAGTTAAGGGTCACCACAACATGAGGAACTCTATTAAATGGTTACAGGACTAAAAAGGTTGAGAACCACTGCTCTGGGTGTTAGGAATTAAGAGCTCTTCCTAGGCTAAGGCAGATTACAGTAGGAGATGTCCAGCTGGGAATCAGCCTGCTTGTAGCACTAAAAACACCTGGTCAAGTAAAACTAGTAGCAAGGCTGCACTAAGAACTGCCTGATTGAATTTAGTGATAACTCTCTTCTTGTCAGAGCCTACGAGTAAGAAATAGGTGTGAGAATGTAGGACACGGAGGTTGGGACAAAGCCAGACCTTCAGTGCTTCTCTACTGTTAATGATAAATCATAGACTGCCCTACCTGCCACACAGAGCCCTGGAAGATCTGGTTCTGCCTATCATTTCTACAGACCCCTATGGACACATGATTTATTACATGATTCATCTCCCAACTAGCTTCTACCCAAAGCACTCAATGACTCTCTCTTCATCGAGAGTGAAATGAGACTCATATCCCCCTGCTCCATTAATACTCAGTCGTTTTTCTGAGTATTAATTCATTCTTGCTGCTTGGCACCTACCATCTCCTGCCTGCTCAGTGCCTCTCACAGTGCCAGCTAACAGAAGACAGACAATATGGGCTGAAGGATGCAGGGAACCGTGTGTGAGCTCGGAAGACAAGTCAGTGTGACTAGTAAGTGGGGCTACGGAATTTATTGTTACAAAGAATTGAAGGGACCTTGAGGACAGGGACTTGAACTGTGATCGTTTCCTTGATCTCAGCCTATATATCTATACACCTTTCCTAGAAATTTCCATCTTCTCTATCTTCAAGGTAGGAGGGCTACAGGTGCCATAGGTTGTCACTGAGGAATGTTTATGAAAAGAACCCAGGGCTTGAAGTGTGTGACACTTGGGTGTCATTTTTTTAATTCCAAGAGACAGCATCTATGAAAAATATTTTCTGATTTTATTGCCTGTGTATGAATAAATAAATATGAGGCAATTTGATTTATTGGCAGAACCATAGGCTTGGATTAACTGATTGCGTTTCAAATTCCAGCTGTACTACTTGGTGAGGAAGTGGGGAGAAAGACTATGAAATTGAGACCTCATCCTGTAGCCCACAGAGTTGCAAGAATCATTGACAAGTCAATGGACTATACCTCATTCTTAGCTGGGCTATTGTGTGTTCAATGAATATATACCCCTTCTTACTGCACCAGGAAGCGTCCCTTACCCTACTGTGTCATGTTTTATTCTACACACACACACACACACACACACACACACGTATATATATGCATATATATACATATACATATACATCATATACATATACATATACATATACATATACATATACATATACATATACATATACATATACATATACATATAATGGATGTGGATCAGGCATTATGGTACACATCTTTAGTTCTAGCACTCTGAAAGCAGAACCTGGAAGATTCTGAAAGTTCAAGACCAGACTGGTCTACATAACAGGTTTCATGCCAGCCAGCACTACATAGCAAGACCCTGTCTGGAGAAATTAATGAAGAATGAAGAGGAGGATTGGTGGTAGTGAGGGAGATAGAAAGGGAGGGAAAGAAGGAAACAAGAAGAGGGAGAGACACACATAATGTCGACAGTGGGACATGGATTCACTTCTTTAGAACTTCTTTAAGGACCTACATTGACCATAACCTAGGAGTAATGACAACATCTTCCTCATTAGCAGACTTTTTTTGCCCCTTAATCCTTCACCTGGAATTTGGAAAGTTCAGAGAGAAATGTAAACAAAAGTTGGATATGAGTTTAGGTACCAGGGACCTCAGAGAGTTGAGGTTATAGAAAAAAAGCACATTGCAAGTGCATGGGTTGGAGATAGAAGAGCCCCTAAAGGTGGAGTGTACACAAGTCTGCTCAGGTATCATCCTATCATAGTGATACCACCAGCAACCTTAGTCTTAGCAGAATTCTCCATGCTGAACAAGGCAACATTCAGGGCTTCCCCCATGAAGTACTATGGTCAGAACAAGGACCAGGGAGGTCAATCAGTTATGTACCTGTCTCAGGCCTGGTTCTGGATACAGGGTAAGCAGACCTAGTCATCCCTTCTAGCTTAGTCAGCCTGCGGTCACTCTGCTGTTCCCATCTTCTTTGTTCCTACCAAATATACTGTGGCTCCTTTTTTAGTATAATGTTGTCTGTCTTCTGGGAAGTGGTCTTGAAATTTACTGAAAAGAGCATCATGCTTTAAAGCCAGCCTTACCCTCTGAAGACCTGCTCTCATGAAGCTAGTTACTAGGTGGCTTCTGCGTGCTGGATGATCAGTCCTGATTGGAGCTGAGAGGACATATGTGCTTCTGTTCCTTTGTACAAAGGGGAATGTGGAAGCGTAGGCTTAGTGAGACTCCAACTTAGCAGGAAAGAGAATGAGAAACAGATGTCCATTGTCAAACAAAGTATAAATTGGAACACTTCAGGTTATACCCAGGTCTTCCCCAAGACACCCAAACAACCAAACATATAGTAATTTTATTAATTCCCATTTTCAAAGTGGAGGTGGGATCTACTTGTACTTGAAAGGATTGAGCAAGTTTTAGATGAGCCTGAAGGAAGGCAAGTTCCTTAGCAAGTAGGGCATCCACCCTAGAGTTATTTCATGTCCCTCAATCCAGCTACATGGGGGGCTCACTCCTCTCTCATAACCTTGATCAGACACTTCCCCTACCTCAAATGTTTTCCCACTGCCACATGAAGGATTCCTGTTTTCCCACTGCCACATGAAGGATTCCTCCCACATGAAGGATTCCTGGTAGGCCTTCAGTTCCAGCTGTTCAGCAACCCCAAGACCAGGTTGGTTTTATTCTTAAACAACCTTTCCTTTCCCTTGCTAATCCTCACAACAATCAATTGCAGGTATCTTTGAATAATTGTCTATCTGTTCTAGTCCATAAGATCCATAAAACATAGACAGGACTATTTCTGACAATGGAAGTACAATACAAGACTGTCATCTCTCATGTACATAATTCTTCTTTCTGATTTCTGTAACCCACAGCCAAATTTGATCACCGAATAATAAGTGAAAAATTCCAGACCAAAGGAATTCATGAGTTATCAATTGCATTGCACTCTAATCAGGTGAAATCCTATATCACCCTGCTTCATCCTTTCAGGAGACTCTAATCATCCCTTAATCCAAGGTATTCACACTGAATACATTATTCACCCATTCGTCACTCAATAGCCATCTCCTTATCAGATAAGCTGCCTGGATACCACAGGGCTTATGTCTAAATTGTCTCTATTTTACTTAACAATGTCCCAGAAGTACAAGAGTAATGACAGTGGCCATTTTGTTACAATATATTGAGAAACTTATTCCATTATTAATCATTATTGCTGCTGGTCTCTAATTGTGACTACCTTATAAATTAAACTTTATCTTATATACAGGAAAAACATAATATATTTAGAGGTCATTACTATCTGTGTTTTCAAACACACAATGCTGATGTTACAGCAAATTCCCTGTGGACAAAAGAGGATGGCTATAACAATTTCTTGTTAACACATTGTGTATTGCTGTGGTCTAACATGCTCAGGATTCTGGTTATATCCCTTTAGGTAAGCCATACATGGACTGAATTGGAGTTGTTTATCTCATTGTTTGTATTTTACGTGTGAAGAAACAAAGTCTCATAAATATGAATGAAGCTCCTCCAGGGGTCAGAACTAGGATGCCATCATGTCATGATGAGGTCCCAGGCCTGCCTGGTACTAGTAAATAAACTCTTGAACAATTGTTCACATTATTTTAACAGGGGGAACAAGTTCTAGCAGTAAGTCTAACATGCTTATTCTGGCTACACTCTTATTTGCCCTCATTGAAAGGCTTTTTTTTTTTTTTTTTTTTTTTTTTTTTTTTTTTTTTTTTTTGCTACTTGTGAATTGGAGAAAGCTAGACTAACTAATATGCAAACTTCCAGAGCCTACTAAAATCCTCTTCAGGAAACATCAAATACTTTCCAAACTACATTTTCTATATACATCTTGAACCTATTCTCCTGATGATCAATATTCAAGATACCATGGAAGGAATGGAAAAAGGGGGGGTTCTCTTTATCAGCTTCTTATGGGCATGGGAACATTCTTGTACAGTCTTTACATCAAGACCATGCCCTGACTTGTGCAGTGCCTCTTCTCTTTGCCATGTCTCAGGCACATAGAGCATTGTCACCGAGAAACAGACATTCATCTTCTCAAATGCCGGCTCAATGTATTTAGTTGTAAGTTTCTCTGGCCATGCCCGGTGCCGCGATCCTACTCAGCCCCTTATACAATAATCATTCAGAGGCTTAATATTATTTATAACCTGTATGGCCTATGGCAGGCTTCTTGCTAGCTAGCTCATTCATCTTAAATTAACTCATATCTATTAATCTATGTTTTGCCACATTGCCTTGCCGTCACCAGTCCGCTGGCATCTTGCAGTTCCTTGGGCAATGGTTAGGCATATTTTCCTACTCTCCTTTCTTCTCTCAGAATCTCTGCTGAGATTTCCCACCTGTCTCTAAGCTTTTTTGCCATAGGCCAAAACAGCTTTATTTATTAGCCAATGGGAGCAACACATATTCACAGTATACAGAAAGATATCCCACAGCAGATGTACACGGGATTATTGACCATTGTTTAAATGTCACCAGAATTCAACTTTCACTTATCATATTTCAAGGTAGTCTACATTTTCATTTCTAAATTGGCTTCTCTTCATAATCTTCATATCTTTTAGGTGATCACAGGCACAAAAAATCATTGTCTATAAGTTATCATTGATCCTTCTCTTCACATTATTCTCTGTACACATCTGGTCTAAAGCCTCCCATTTTCCTTTAACAGTATTCCTGGAAGAGATTAATCTGCTTTACAGTCCTTCTCAATCTCCTGGTGCTGGTCTAAATCACATTATACCTAGCTTGTGGCCAGCATCCCTGCTTCCTCCATTTCCACTTTATTATCTGCCCTTTGTCCTGTCCGCATTGCCTGGTATCACTTGGAGTCAAGATTCAGTCACTGATACAGATTGAAGACAGTGAGAAAAGAATGACTTAGGATCTAAGTTCCTCATTGGCCATATGTTAGTGGGGACTTGCTTGGATATGCTGGGAACATAATAGAACAAGTCTGGAAAGTGTTATTTTCCCCAGTGACATCATGCTTCCTGAAAACATAATTGCAGGACTTCGTGTTTTATTCTTTAATCTGGCATTCAGAACTTCATTTAACTCACCTCTGCGGTAAACTGCATTCTCCAGTTCACACTCAGCGGCTCTAGCCGCTGTTTCAAGAACTGTTCACCCACACCCAGCTGCTTCCAGCCTCTTTCATACAATCTGCTTCTACCTGTGGGAACATTCACCCTTATTTTCCACCTACAAACCCAAAGATTCTTCTAACCCTTGCTCTGCTTTGCTTTCAGACATTTCAAACTTTTTCAGGTCATCCCCAGCTTCCTAGTGCATGAATGAGTCTTACAGCTAATTTAGCCTAAGCTTAGATCTCCTCAGTGGGTTTTTAACCACATGCCAACCCATTTACTAATTACTTCAAGAAGCTAATAAAATGGTAGCACATTAAGTATCGGAAGTCTGCCTCATTTTCCTTTACAACTTGCCCAGCCTTGCACAGCTCTGAGCCTGTGGCATAGACTCACCAATATTCAATGATTGATTGTTGGTGACAAAGGACCAGGCAAGTTTCTTTGTTAGAAGCCAAGTGCACAGACCCACAGCCATCACATACCTGTAACAAACAGGAAAAGAATCCTATTCTTTCTGAAGCAGAATCTCTGTGTTTATCTTCACAGTTTCAGTTATAGATCTTTGTTCCAGTGGCATCCCACAGTAGCCTTAACCAGTGAGTGCCCCAACTGCAGCACCCATAACTTCTAATCATCTGTCTATATACCAGGATCAACTTAAGATTCCACTTGATCTTAGTACTCTGCTGCTTTCCCAAATTCTAACATACCTGAAGAACTCCCTCTTCTAGAGAGAACTTGAGCCCTGCTGTACTTAATTACTTAATTCTTTTTAAACAGCCAAGAAAAGGCATCAAACCGGGTAGTATGATTTTCCAGTGACATAAAAAGACTATTAGCATAGGTGAAAGAGTGTGAAGTTTGTTGTCAGTAACTCTGCCCATTTGAACATTTTCCATGTTCCTGGACCCTGAGCCAGGTATGACCCTTCTTCTATCTAAAAGTGTTTGATTATAGTCACCTACTCTGTTTCAGAGGTACAGATTTCCTTTAAAAAAAAAAAAAAACTGTCTTTTCCTTTCTTTAGTCATTGTCCTTTACTATAACTCAAACTCCAGTACTCATTGTACTAAAGCCTATCACAGCTTCCATAAACATCCCCCAGGCAGACAGTGTGCCCAAATGTCACAGCTAGCCTTGATACTCCCTGGATTCACAGGGCAATCTGAAAGCCTGTATGTGTTGTAGAGGATGCCTGTGTCAGAGAGACATCTGCTGGAACTGGTCTCACACCACAACTGCATGTCACAGTCATCCTGTCATCCTCTGCCCAGGGATCTGCAGAACAGCTACACAGAGCCTAAATGCAAGCATGGTGGTTTCCAGTCAGTAACTGCTGGACTCTGTGTTTTATTATTTAATATGGCATTCAGAACTTCATTTAACTCCCCTCTGGGGTACTCTGCATTCTTCAGTCCACAACCAGTGGCTCTAGCTGGCTGGTTCAGGAACTGTTCACCCACAACCTGCTGCTTCCAGCCTTCTTCACACAGTTTACTTCCACCTGTGGGAACATTCACCCTTATTTTCCATCCACAAACCCAAAGATTCTTCAAAACCTAACCCTTGCCCATGTCATGCCAGCTCAAAACAAAAAGAAAAGAAATTATAATTCACTAGGCCTCTCCTGTATGCCATATACTCTGCTTGCTGTTTCCCACGTGCCCTTGTACGACCCCGTCATCACCCCAGAAACAGCTTGCAGGATTCTTGTCCAAACAGAGATGGACATGGGAACTTGAAAGATGCTAACATTCTGTGTCACTAGAAATGACTGCTTTATGTATAAAAGCGTCTCTGCCATTTCTGTCCCAGGGTTTATGACTGATGTCATTAATCTGACATTATCCAAACGTGTGAAAGCATTATTGTATGGTTAGGAAGCAAGATGTGTTTGTGGTTTGTTGTTGTTGTTGTTTTCAGCATTTGCTATGATCCAGGCACATTTCATCTACCACCCCACATGATCTTTTATGATATGTAGACCAGTGTGTTGCTCAAGTCAATACCCTCCTTAAGTAAGTATATTTAAAGAATACAAATTCATTTGAACAAGGTAGTTAAGAATTGGCCTGAAATCCAAACTAAGTGTTCCTTCTTTGTCCAGTCCTACTGAGACTTGTCCTTTCTACCACCTAGTGCTCATATTTCTGTGAAGCTGCCCCTCAATACATACAGAAAATAATTTTCACAAGCCTTTGCAACTTATTAGTAGGGTCCCAAAGTAACCAAGATTCAAACAGAGAAATGAGCCTGAAATTCCTTCTAGAGAAAAACTCTAGATCAGCTGAGCACATTTCTTTAAACTGAACTGCACCCCCAGAATCTGTACCTTGTGAAGCATCTTAATAATCAGGGGGTGGAGAATGGAGTTGAGACCATGCTGTGACCATCTAGTTTACAAGAGATAACAAATGAGCTGAGCCACCATGAGACGGATTGGTGCAGTCCCCGTCTCCAAAATTAGGACTTAAGTGGCTTCAGCACGAGAAGCAGGTGGACTCCCCACAGGGCTCTCTGATGATAACAGGAGTGAAAGAGCCACACGGGGTAGAATGAGCAATCATAATAAGCCTACAGCAGAGACAACAGCAAAATTCAAGGTCACAAGCACAACTGTAGAAGAGAAAGCCAAGGAAAGGGGAAGCCTGGAGAAGCACAAGCATGCGTGGTAAGGAAAGCCAGACAATGTGTGCATGAGGAAGCCTTCTGAACCAATATGTTGGCTACAGTCCCCCAAGTCTACTGAGCTAACTCACTGTCCTTTGTTCTCCCTTACTCACAATGTTCATATTTCTAGAACATTTGGGGAGCTCCCTAGAGTCCCAGAGAATAGCAAATAGCAGAACTCACCTCAAAATATTTATGTATATGTATATATTTATATATACTTATATTTTTGTCTAGGTTATATATATATATATATATATATATATATATATATATATATATAGGCAGGTTTATTAGAATGGCTTATAAGCTATGGTCCAGCTAGTCCAACAATGGCTTTTGACCAATGGAAAGTCCAAGACTCTAGTAGTTTTTCAGTCCATGAGGCTGGATGTCTCAGTTGATCTTCAGTATACACCAGAATCCCAAAGCAGTAGATTCTAATGCCAGGGAAGGAATGGACTTGCCGATGAGAGTGAGAGGAAGCAGGCAAAAGGCAAGCACCTTCTTCTTTTATGTGCTACATAGGCTACCACCTGAAGGTGTGGCTCAGAGTTAATGTCCATCTTCCCACCTCAAAAGATCCACATTTCAGGCAAGCTTTCCCACTTCAAATGATTTAATGAAGAAAAACCCCTCACAGGTTCAGCCAGCTACTTGGGATTGAATTGCAGATGCAGTCAAGGTGACAAAAACAAAGAGCTATCCCAGTCTCACTGCTCATTACCGGCCATGATCTCAATCTGAAATATCTCCCACATGACATCAATTCTTAATTTTTTATTTGACAAGCAGCATGTTTGTCATTTTAATGTATATGCAGTTAGGTTATCTGTCTTATTACAGTATTTAAGTTTTATTTTATGTCCTTTAAGATACATTTAAAAAAAATCCACTGCAAATGTGAGAGGGAGAAATCATGGTACCCAACCAAATTCCACATTTCAGCCACACTTCACTCAGTCTTTTTAAAGTTTTAAGAAATGCCATAATCATGTGAGCATGAAATATCTCCAGGCATTTTCAGTGGCGCTCATGCTATGGCAATGGTGATGTTGTAAACAGCAGACAAGTGGGGCTTTTCTCCATAGGAGAGCAGCAAATGGTGATGGTAATGATCTCACACCTGCACTGGAGGAAACGGTGTCATGGGATGCAACTGTATTCATCTGCCAATGCTTGACTGCACTCAGTGTACTGCTTGGATATCAGAACTACTACGCTGTGCTGGCTAGTTTTCTGTCAACTTGACACAATCTAGAGTCATCTGAAAGGAGGGAACCTCCATTGGGGAAAAAAAAAGGTTCTATAAAATATGGCTATAAGGCATTTTCTTAATTAGTGATTGATGGAGGAAGACCCAGACCATTATGGGTGGTTCCATCCCTGAGCTGGAACCTGGGTCCTGAGTTCTAGAAGAAAGCAGGCTGAGCAAGCCATGGGAAGCAAGCCAGTAAGAAGCTCCCTGCCATGGCCTCTGCATCAGCTCCTGCTTCCAGGATCCTCCCGTTTGAGTTCCTGTCTTGACTGCCTTTGAACTGTGATATGGAAATGTAAGCTGAATAAATCCTTTCCTCCTCAAGTTGCTTTTGTCCTGATGTTTCATCACAGCAATGGAAACCCTAAGACAAAAATTGGTACCAGGATAATGGGTTTTGCTATGACAGATCTGACCACATTTGTGGGGACATTGTGAAAAGACTTTGGAACTTCAGGCTAGAAAAGCCACTGTGTGTTGAGAGCTCATTAGGTTGTTCTATAGCAACTTGGAAGACAAACAAGAATATAGAGTATTGCAGATGATGGGGGGCTGGCTTGTGAAGTTTCAGAGGGAGGGAAGCAAAGACTACCTGGGCATTTTGTGAAGAATCTGTGGTGTCTGGTCAGCTGGAGCTGAAGAGTCAGTCGTGATTAATAAGACACTGGCATCATTGAAGAGAAATCTTAGTGTTACTGGGAGAATTGATGCTGGTTAGCTGGAACTGAAGAATTAATGGAGATTAAGTGACCAACATTATTGAGGTGAAATCTTCTGAGAACAGCAGCAGTGGTAGAGTGGAGGGGCCTGGAGCCTAGAAAACAAGCTGTGGGTGCTACAGAGAAATGACCTAGGCCTTTAGAGGGGCCCAGAAGATTGAGAGTGGACCCCAGACATTACACATTGAGTCATTTAAACAGTTGGGTTTGGGTTTTCCTTTGATCTGATTTTGACTATGCTGTGGTTCTTCCCTCTTAAAGAAAGAAAGTATTTAATTTATTTTTTGTTTTTTTATTTTAATTTATTTAACAGGTGCCCATAGTTAGAGACTGAATTGTTAAAGATATTTTAGTTTTAAAAGAGACTTTGGATTATTTGGGGGTTTTGTTTGTTTGTTTGTTTTCTATTTTGTTTCATTTATTTATTTCTTGTTTTTACTTCTGAACCAAAGCTTCCCTTCCCCCCACTCCTGTCCTCCAAGTTCCTCTCTCTCAATTCCTGTCTCCCTCCTCCTCCTCTTCCTCCATCTTCTCCCCCTCCTCTGTGTCTCTTCAGATACAAGCAGGCCTCCCATGGATATCGGCCAGCCATATTATATCATGTCACAGTGACACTAGGCACCTCCTCTTCTACTTTTTTTAAAGGCTGGATGAGCAATCCAGCAGGAGGAACAGGTCCCAAAATCAGGCAACAGAGTCAGAGACATCCCCTGCTCTCACTGTTAGGAGTCTCACAAGAGAACCAAGTTACACAGTTGTAACATGCAGAGTAACTAGGTCAGTCCCATGCAGGCTCCCTGGTTGTCGGTTCAGTCTCTCTGAGCCCCTGTGAGCCCAGGTTAGTTGGTTCTGTGGGTTTTCTTGTGGTGTCCTTGACTCCTCTGGCCCCTACAATCCTTCCTCCTCCTCTTCTGCAGGATTCCCTGGGCTCTGCCTAATGTTTGGCTGTAGGTCTCTGCTTCTCTTTCCATCAGTTGCTGGGTGAAGCCTCTCTGATGACAGCTGAGCTAGGCACCAATCTATAAATAAAACAGAATACCATTAGGAATCATTTCATTGACTTTTTTTTTCTAGTTGTGTTTGGTCCTATTCTAGGTCTCTGGGGTGTCCTGCTTCTGGGTCCAGGCTGAGGTCCTCAGGGGTGAGTTCTCTCCCAGGGCATGGAGCTCCAGCTGTGCCAGTCCTTAGATGGTCACTTCTACAATTTGTAGACCATACCCCCTCCTGCACATCTTGTAGGCAGGGCAAATTGTAAGTCAAAGGGTTTATGGCTGGGTTGTTGTCTCAGTCCCTCTCTTAGAGAGACTTTGGATTTTTAAATAGGCTGAATTTTAATGCATTTGAATTTGTAAAGACTGCAGGACCTTTAAAGTTATTTAGGGAATCTGACCAGGGAAACAAGTAGGCTAATTCCAGATCTTCACCTCCCTCTCACCTCTTCCAAATCTAATTCACTAGTCCCATCCCTACCCCAGGAGCAGACCACTTACTGAGGCCTCCATCTTCCTCTGCCCCCATCTCCAGTGGATCCCACAGATTTTCTCTTCCTAGCCTCTCTTTCCCAACCATGTGCTTCATCCTCCCCAACTCCAGCAGGCACTCCCTGGGAATGCACAAGCTACACCAATCAGGGAAACAAGTAGACTAACTGCATCCACCCTCCATTCCTCCAAGTCCAATCCCAGCACAGGAGCAGACCTTCTTCTGTGGCCTGCCTGTGTATATTCTCCCCCACTCCACAGGGACTAACTAAGCAGATACTTGTAGAGCATTCTGCTTTCTTCCCTCCTGTGGACCCACTCAGCTCCTCACCAATCCATCCAAATTTCTAAGTGTCAGCTCCCGATACACAGAAACATATTTTACCTAAAGCCCCCAGTGATCACACCTATCAAGACTCAAAAACATTTTTTTCCTACCAAGCAACACACAGTCACCACAACCTCTTAAGGACCAGAGAGGGCTGGGGATTGGTAGTGCACACCTTTAATTCCAGTACTAGGGAGGCAGAGGTAGACTGATTCCTGTGAGTTCTAGGCTAGTCTGGTCTACAAAGCAAATTCCAGGACAGTTAGGGCTACACAGAGAAACCCTGTCTCAAAAATTTAATGGAGAAGGAGAGAGAGAGAGAGAGAGAGAGAGAGAGAGAGAGAGAGAGAGAGAGAGAAGAAACAGAAACACCAAGGATCAAAATACCCAACCAACAAAAACAAGACCAGATATCAGAACCTAGAATTATAATCTTCCCAATCCCAGATGCCTAGATGCCAATGTAAAAACACAATAACAGCCAGAAAAATGTTTCAACTAGAGCCCAGTAACTCTACCACAGCAGGCCTTGATTATTCCAATATAGCTGAAACACAAGAAAAGGACCTCAAAACAGCCTTTATGAATACAATAGAAGTCCTTAAAGAGAAAAATTATTAAATCCCTTAAGAAATCTATGAAAATGCAAACAAATAGTACAGGGAAATGAATAAAACAGTTCAAGACCTGAAAGTAGAAATAGAATCAATAAAGAAAACCCAAACTAAAGGAAATCTGCAAAATGAAAAATTTAGGAATTCAAAGATGAACCATGGAGGCAAGCTTCACCAATAGAAGAGAGATGGAAGAGAGAATTTCAGGCATTGAAGACATCATAGAAGAAATGGATACATCTGTCAAAATGTTAAATCATGAGTAAACTGGGAATGAGGAGGGGCAATGGAGGGTACAAGATTGGGCATGAAAACATAAGGGAATGGGATGGTCAAGCTGGAACAGGCATTGAATAGGAGAGCAATGAAAGAGATACTATGATAGAAGGAGGCATCATGGGGATAGGGAGAAACTGGGGGCTAGGGAAGTTCCCAGGAATCCACAAGGATGACCCCATCTTGGACTACCAGCAATAGTGGGGAGGATGCCTGAGCTGGATCACCCCAGTAATCAGATCAGTGAACACCCTAACTGTCATCATTGAGCCTTCATCCAGTAACTGATGGAAGCAGGTGTAGAGATCCATAGCCAATCACCAGGCTGAGCTCCAGGAGTCCAGTTGAAGAGAGAGAAAAGGGATTCTATAAGCCAGGGGCATCAAGATCATGATGTAGAAACATACAGAGACAACCAAACCAAACTAGTGGGAATTCATGAACTTTAGACCAACAGTTGTGGAGCCTCCATGGGACTGGGCTAGGCCCTCTGCATAAGCAAGACAGTTGTGTAGCTTATCTGCTTAAGGGATCCCCTGGCAGTAGGATCAGGATCCATTCCTAGTGCAGGAACTGGATTTTTGGAGCCCACTACCTATGGTGGGACACCTTGCATAGCCTTGATGCAGGGGAAAGGACTTGTACCTGCCTCTACTGAATGTACCAGGCTCTGTTGACTCCTCATAGGAGGCCATACCTTGTTGGAGGAGGGAATGGGGGGTGGGTTGGGGGAGAAGGCTGGAGGGGCAAGAGGAGGGAAGAGAGGGGGATTTGTGGTTGATATGTAAAATGAATAAAAAAAATCCTTAATTTAAAAAAAGAAATGAAAAAAGCTGCTGGCATAAAAACATCCAAGAAATCTACGACTCTATGAAAAGACCAAGTCTAAGAATAATAGAAATAGAGGAAGAATCAGAAACTCACTCAAATGTTCAGAAAATATTTTAGCAAAGTATTAGAAGAAAATTTTCCTAACCTAAAGAAGGAAATACCTACAAAGGTACAAAAAGATTACAGAACATCAAATAGGTTAGACCACATAAGAAAATCCCCTTGCCACATAATAATCAAAACATAAACATACAGAACAAAGAAAAATGTTAAAAGTTTAAGGGGAAAAGACCAAGTAATATTAAAGGCAAACCTATTAAAATTATACCTGACATCTCAATGGATATTCTAAAAGACAGAAGGGTTTGGATAGTTGTGTAGCAGACTTTAAATGACAACAGATGCCAGCAAAACTTTCAATCACCATAGATGGAGAAAATAAGACAATCCACAATAAAACCAAATTTAAGCAATCTCTATCTACAAATACAGCCCTGCAGAAGGTGTGTGGGAGACATTTACAACAGAGTACTCTTGAGGATAAGAGATATTAGATAGAAGGATAGAGGGGAGAGAAACAAATGGAAACAGAGAATAGCCTCGGGGGGGGGGGCCTGTATCATTATCTACTGGCCTCTTCTATCTCTTCTAAAGGGTTATTTATAAGAATGCCAAGGGGTGGAGCAAAAGAGACATCCCCCAACTCAGCCAAGTGTAGATACTTCCAATCACGTAGTAACCATGCACATGGCCAAGCAATCCTCTAAATTCAGCCCTGTTGGGTAAAGCAAGCTCATATCTCACTAGAAATCTTTTGTGGACCTCCACAACTTCCCCTTCTTAATATAATAAAGGACCCCCACAGACCTCTCAGATAGACTGTGTTTGTCATAGGTCATCCTTCTTGAATAATCTTCCTTACCTGTCATAGGGAAACACTTTCCATCAAGCATAATCTGGATTAGGTTGGAAGGTATCAAGAAGAATGTTGCCTGTTTTTGACTACCAGCCTCTGGCAGGAGAGGATACAGAGCTTAATTTCAGCTCTGACTCAGGCTCCTAAAAAGAGCCTGCAAATAGTTACATTGACCTTCACAGCTGCCATACCTCCCAGTAAAAGAGTAGGGGACAATAAAGATGAAATATCCATATTGGAATGGGTCTAAGGTAACTACAGCAGTTTTAGCTGCACGAAGCCCTATTCTAAGTCAAAACTCTCTTCTAACAGATGTTCAATAACATTTTTAAGACTGTTTCCCAGGAGAAAACAACCATTCCAAAACACTTCAAAGTATCCACTCAAGTAAACAAAAATCCATGCTAATTATAAAGACATTTTTAGCTGTTTAAGTAGCTCACGTATACATATGTTCCTTCCACAGCAGTAGAATCTCTGCACAAACTAACTCAATTGTGGGAGGCCTACCCCTTTCTAAACAGAAACAGATGAGAAGTGGAAACTTTTAAGAAGAAGACAGAAAAGCTCCCCTAATTATGACACCTTCACTTAAGGTTTCCTGGGGCCACTGAGACCATAAAATTATATCTTGGGCTACCATAAAAAGTACTCAAGGTAATAAATTTTCAAAACGCATCTAATGTGATTGATTTGGTTTATCCTTTAAAATTTATGTTACCTAATTTGTCTAGACTAGACAGATATTGAAAGAATAATAAAAACAATTCTAATATGAGCTTACATTCAACATTTACACTTTTTACAAACTTACATTCAACATTTACACTTTTTACAAACTTACATTCAACATTTACACTTTTTACAAACTTTAGCATATATCTAGAAGAGATTTCTTAAAATAACTGTTTACTAAACTTATATTCAAAAAGAAACTCTATAGAACTGTTTTAAAAACTTTTTAGCAAACATTTAGAAAGGGTCTCTTAACTAACTTACACTAGAAAGAAACTCTTAACAATTATTACATTTTATTCTAACAAGATAGGAAGTATGCAAATCATTTCTAAAGTTCAAAGTTTATAGTCAGCTTTGATATCATTCTGAAAGTTGTCTTGAGAATTCGAAGCCAGAGCCTAGTTCATCAGTGGCTCTAAGCTTGACTGAGGGTAAAATTCCTTCTTCTTAATTTTTAAAGCTGCTTTTTTAGACTGCCATGAGCTTTTTCAATGATGCCTTGTCTTTGATGGATTTTTATTAGCCCAATGTTTCTGCCAAGGTTATTTGTTCACAGAAGCTGCTACTGTTCAAAGGAGTCAAGAACATAGATGTGCTCTTTTATTTGTCATGAAACACATCTTTCATTAGGTTACTCTATGGAAGAACATTTTCATGATTCAGTATTTTTACTTCATTCACTAGCTTCTCAACTGCTGATGCCATTTTACTAGTAGCTGTAATACACTCTGATCATGAGTCATTCAGCTCAGACTATAGTTGTAACTTTTTAATCTTCAGTAGTTGGCACATTTTTCCTATTCTTACAAATATCAATGCATTCACTAAGCAAGCATTTTAATTTAGCATTGCTTACTTATAGAGAACTTTCAAGTGAAGTGACTGTATTTTGTAAGACAACTAGATTTTCTGGAGTTTGGTCCCCATCTACACTCCTTTCTGAATACATGCTTCCTTGTTCCCCATTAGATTTGCGAAGGAATCACTCACTACAGGCTGCTGTTCAAAAGACAAAGAACTCTGGTAATTCTCATTTGTCAAGGGTTTCAAAATGACTTGAGAAGCATCATTAGCATTTTAATTGCCTCCTGACAAACATCAACTATTTCTCCATTTGGGGAAGTAAAGCTAAGCTTTCTAGCAGTGCTTTGGGAAAAAAAAAATCAATGTTTTGAGCTAAAAAAAAAAAAAAAGCAGAATTTTAGGGGCATTATAGTACCAGCATCTCTGTTATGGACTATGTTTCCCAAACTGCCTTTCTCTGTATCTTCACACTGTTACAATCTACATTATGGACTACATTTCCCAAGCTGCCTCTATATCATCATGTTGTTATGAATGGATTACATTTCCCATGCTGCCTTTCTGGGTCTGGAAAAAAACCTCTGTTCACATGGTCTGTATTCATGCTGAAGTCAAAATCAAGTTTCTGCTTTTACCACTGGAGATTCTTGTCTTCCTTAAGCTTGTCTGAGCAACAGAGCTGACTCTGCCCCACTCCACCCCTATCTGCCATGCAGTGGCATAGATGAGGAATAGGTTCCCTTCCCAGTCAGTCCCTTGCCACTTGTGGCAGGTGAGAGAGCTGGTCCCAGGGTTACAAGACTGAGAGAATTAGCTCCACCCTATACCAACCATAGCACACAGGAGAGAAGGCCCTGCACCCTACCTGGGCAGTACACTACAGCTGACCCTGTTGTCAGGTAAGCCAGCCTTGAGGACATGAGAGTAGGAAAAATGATCCTGACCCTCCTCATATGCCCACTACGACAATCAAAAAGAGGGCTCTGCACCTTATTGGGCAAAACAGTAGAGCTTGCCCTGGCAATATGAGTGAGGGGACCCAGGTCTGAGGGCCAAGAGCAGAACTGACCCCACTCCTTGCTGTAGGCTGCATTGGGTGAGCTAGCTGAGGCAATGCTGGAGAGTGCATCTGGGTAATGACACAATGAGGGAAAGCTAGCAAGATGACCAACCCAGCTACCATCCAGGCTGAGAACCAGTACTGTGAGTTGACCCACTCCAACATTCACTGAATCTTTGAACTGTCAGAGCATGCAAAAGAGACAGATCTATCGATCTAAAACTGCAGGATCTCTATGACACAGGACAAGCATGGGGTATCCAAGAAGGCATCCATGATATCCATTATTGGTTGTGTAGCAGAAATCAAAGGCCTTGAGCCAGACCAATGACTCATGGTAATGAAAACTTGCAAGTAAATATGAACAGATCAAAGTGTAAATTGTGTGTCTCAATGGCCCTACAGCTTCCACAACAAGATTCTTCCTTTTTGTTTGTTTTGGTTTTGTTTTATTTTTGTTTTGTTTTCTTGTTTTGTTTGTTTTTTGGTTTTTCCTTTAAATTTGGTTTTGTTTTAAAGGGCAGGTTGCAAGGTTAGAGAGCAGATGTGAGGGGACAGGTAGATAAGTGGAATGGAATGTATGACATGAAATTCCACAAAGAATCAACAGAAGAAAAAACCTCTCTCTAGCTCCATGTCTTTCTGCCTGCTACCATGCTCTCTACCATGATGATAATGGACTAAACTCTGAAACTGTAAGCAAACACAATTAAATGCTTTTTTTCATAAGAGTTACCATGGTCATGGTATCTCTTCACAGCAATAGAATGCTGACTAAGACACTGGTCATTGGTATCTCCCAATATCAATAGCCTCAATTCCTCCATAAAAAGACAGACTAAGAGAAATTTTAGTGAAATCAATAAAAAATTAATGGGAATGATAGTGATGACTAAGGTGAAAATGCTGATGGTGATGAGGAGGAAGGAAGGGAGGGGGAGGGAAGAAAGAAGAAGAGGGAGAAGGAGTAGGAGGGGGAGGAGGAGGAAGAGGAGGAGGAGGAGGAAGAGAAGAAGAAGAAGAAGAAGAAGAAGAAGAAGAAGAAGAAGAAGAAGAAGAAGAAGAAGAAGAAGAAATAACATTCATGGGCTGGCTTCCATTGTTCCCATGGTTAACATCAATGCTATGCCTTGAGTTAGCATGAGTCTTAGAGAAATCATGACCTCTTAAAAGTATAGGCTTGCTTACAGCCCTATCTTATGTAGACATTTTCTCAATTGTGTCTTCCTACTCTCTGATGAATCTAGCTTGTGCAAGTTGACATAAAACTAGACAGCACAACTGACCCCATCAAGTTAACACACAAACACATAACTTTTCAATTAGAACCATTCTTTTCTCATTTATCCCTAAGATGGCACATTAATATTAATATCACAATATGAAACATAAATAACTTTATTTTGATATTTTATATTTTTTATTCCTTTTTTTGAAAAGATTCATTAATTATTCAAACTACCCCACAAGGGTATCACAAATAGAACCCCCACTGAGAAGAGAAAAAGTAAATATTCCAAGATGGCACTCTTAAGGAAAGTAAGGGTCAAACCAAGACCAACAAAAAGATATACATTCAAGATTTCCAGAGCTCACAGACATATTTAAAATTACTTAATGAACACAAACTCTCTGCCAGGTGCTGTGTTCAGGATTCTCAATAAAGTAAAGAAAAAGAGACTAGCCCCTCTCTCAAATATGGCAAGTTTGTGGGTCCTGTTTACTTGAATCAACAGAGAATGATAATGCAACATGTCTTCATCTACAGCTACCCAAGGCACATTACGACAACATTAATTTGGGTGCTTGTGGCAGGTAGATTTCATAGTAGAAGTGTCTGGTGAATCCCAGGAACATCTTTTATAAAGTACAATTTCCACTAGAGATCAATGGAAAATGTTACTTGAAGTTGTCATTCTCTCCTTCCCTTGAGTCTGGAATGATTTATCACAGGCAGGGGAAACTGGATACCAATTTAATATGTCTCTATATGGCTCCTGAAGAGGGAAAAATGGTGCAAGAAAACCTAGAGTAGTAATTTAAGGCAGAAATGATGATACTTGAGACTGAATGGCCAAAGAAACCTCAAAGAATAGCAGATTGGAACCCTAGACTCCATCCTCTGACATATTGGGAGTGATCCCTCACTGCACTAGATGGAAGGGGTGTTTACATGACATTCTTAAAGTCTGTTTCAACAGTTATAAATCATAGCAGTCTCATGAAGAGCTGCTCAAAGGGCACAGAAAGAAAATCAGAGTGAGGAGAAGGGATGTTTCTGTTTCTTGTGCTATCATTTGAACTACACCAACAGCTGGACTAATTACTTCTTGCAGAGAGGTGCCAGCAAAAAGACAACGTTTCATCAACAAGAGCCTTGCTTATGCTTTTCTCTGTTCAAGCTCAGACAAGATAAACAATTATCTAGCCAAACAGAGAAAGCAAAATGATCTTCATAAAACTTTTTTCATTAATATACAAATGCCTTCAAGAGATGGGGGTGGGAGATCTTGATAGGCTTAGAAGAGGCAACTCAAAAAGAAAACAGTCAAGGGAAGATGAGAAGGAGATTCTTGCTCAGCAGGAGCCAGGGCTGTTGGAACCTCTCCATATTTAGTCAGAAAGACAGAAGCTGTCAGTCTGAGCCATTAGACTGTGTTGTGGAGTTCTATATGGGGCTTGGTCCAGTAGTTTCCATCCCTTACGCCATGCTAAAATGAATGTGAAAATAATGGCCTTTACTTCTGTTGCAGTAACTCTGATGGCTCCACAAGCTGGTGAGTCCAGAAACAACAATGGACCTTTGACAGAGATGGAGCCGGAGAAAAGAAAGAGAGAAGGAGAGTGTCTGTTCTTTCATAACTTCATCTCTGAGATGTTAGGCTATTGTGTCTACTGTGTTCTGTGTCACATAGCCCAGTCCTGGTAGAGTGTGTCTTTGTGGGTGTCTATAAGTGTACAATTACCAGGCAGCAGGGCCTGTACTCTACCTTCAGGGCAGACAGCAGGTGAGTAGCTGTATACTGACTGTTGAGATGAAATCCATTCATCCCTTACGCCATGCTAAAATGAATGTGAAAATAATGGCCTTTACTTCTGTTGCAGTAACTCTGATGGCTCCACAAGCTGGTGAGTCCAGAAACAACAATGGACCTTTGACAGAGATGGAGCCGGAGAAAAGAAAGAGAGAAGGAGAGTGTCTGTTCTTTCATAACTTCATCTCTGAGATGTTAGGCTATTGTGTCTACTGTGTTCTGTGTCACATAGCCCAGTCCTGGTAGAGTGTGTCTTTGTGGGTGTCTATAAGTGTACAATTACCAGGCAGCAGGGCCTGTACTCTACCTTCAGGGCAGACAGCAGGTGAGTAGCTGTATACTGACTGTTGAGATGAAATCCATTCATCTAAAGAGGGTTTGGGTATACGTGATTCAAGTCCCAAAGCTCTTTGGAACCTATACAGTTCAAGCCTCCCCTGATCCCCTGTGGCCAGCTTCCTCTAGAAGAGTGGTTCTCAACCTGTGTGTCGAGACCCCTTTGGGGTCACATGACCCTTTCACAGTGGCCACCTAAGACCATCAGAAAACACAGATATTTACATTATGACTCATAACAGTTACAAAGTTACTGATTGGTTTTCACTCAGAGGCAAAGCTAAAGAGATGGGTGGCTTCTCCATCCCAGGGTTAACCCACAGGAAAGAGACTGGCTCATGCCTTGTCTCAGCAAGTATGCATCCCTGGGCATTGGCCTAGGGTGAAACACAGCACTAATTGGAAGAAGATGGACAATTCCAGGTGTTTCCTAGCAGGAGGGTTCTGGATCCCAGGCACACACAAGTTTTTGTGTTGATGTCAGCCAGGGATGAGAGCTAGGGAAAATCAAACATCAGAGAAGCTTCCTATCAAATGGGCTGGTACTCAGGCCAGACATCTAGCAAGCTCAGCAAGGTCCAAGCATAACAGCCCACAGGTGCTAAGATGTAGACAAATGCAAACACCACCCTGTTCTCAGCAGTCAAGTCAATGTGGAGCCCACCAACTCTGTACCTGGCATGGTAAGCACTGCCCTCAGTTTAGAAAGAATGGACCTTCAAGAAGGTTTCCTGGCACCTCTCTCCTCCTGAGACATAACATGGACTTCACTGAGCATGTATCTTGAGGGGGTTAGCTCCCATTACATTCGGTCTTTCAACCAGGAGTTTCTGCCATTGAAGACTTACACAGCCGGCCGAAGTGATGCCTTCGCATTTACCAGCAAAGAAGGCTATCACTGCCAACAGGGAAGATGCACCCTGTCACTACAAAGCATGAGTTCCGAAGACTGTAGACTCTGCTTCTCTTTTTTTCCTCTTTCAATCATTTTCTCCTGTTTTGTCCATTGTGGTCATGCTGATTGTTAGTGCCCCCTATTTTGCTTATCTTCCTCGGTCTCTCTGCATGCCCCTCACTTCCCTCTTCCGGAAACTTCTTCCACCTCCTCCCTCAGTTCTGCATCATGCTTTCAGCTCTGCATTCCCATGCCTCCTAATCTCTCTAGTCTTCATGCTCTTCCTGCAACCCTAGGTCATGGCTCTGTTCTCCAGGTTTTTAAGCTAGCAAAGAACTAGAGCGAAAGTCTGAAGTTAGCTAGATACTAGTGTTCCACCTTGCCCAGCTCCTCAAACTTACACCCACCGTCCACCTTCCCTTCTCCTGGGTGATCATTTCTCACAAGGTCACAACTATATACACTCTGTTTGGAACTCATTCAGGATGTTATTTGATGGACCATTGATAAAAAAAAAAGATGTAAGGATACTAGCATGTGTCTGATTATGCCTAGATGTGGGAGTACAAAGAATTCAAGACAGCAAGCTCTGCCTTCTAATTCTGTACTCTCATTCTGGATAACTTTGGGAACATCACTTTTCTTCAGTTTCCTAATCTGTATGGTGTATATTACAAAATATACAGAGTTAAGGGGGTCCAGTGAGATGACATAGTAATGTACCCACATTGATATTTAAAATGTTCTAGATCCTCCCAAATGACCAGTATCTTCATGTTTTATTTCCCTTTACTTTATTTACAAACAAATTGGAAGCCCCATGAAAGAGCCCAGCCATGGTTGCCTATGACTTCATCATCTTTTCTCATATTATGAATTTCACAGACTCTAAACTTCCAGCTAAGAAGATTTCACCATGCATATGTCACCCTTACAAGAGGTGTGTACAGCCTGTGACAAGGCTCAGAGGTGGCCTCTGTATCTTTTCCTTTTCACTCAATGTTGTCTAGACTTTATGTACCTCTGCCTGAAGATGCCTTTGTGTGGGCCCCAAAGATGGTAAAGTACCTATTACCATTTCTGGGAAAAGATAGATAAGAAATGCAGCATTATTCCAGAGCTCTGATCTTAGCTGTCTTCATAATAGCTGCCAGTGGCAAAAAAATGACACTCAGGGCTCTAACCTGTTAAGAAGGAGTAGATAGAAAATGGAGAGAGTAGAGTTAGTTACATTTTTGAGCACAGACCAGAACAACTAACATCAATACCATCAGCATTTACTTTTCTACTCAGATCTACCAGTGTACCAGCCATGTTTTTCAGTAGAGCACCTTTGAGGGCCATACCCAACCTCTGGGAGTCCTGTCGTTTCTCTGGAAGACACAAGCAGAGCCCCTATCATGCTGAAGATCACTTTCAAGAGAACTGTTCTACTTTAAGCCAGGTTACTCCCACTGTTCCCTGGGATGACTAGCCAGGACTAAGACTTTTTAAGCTAAGTCCAGAAAATAAAAGTCAGTCAAAATGAAAGCATCATAGTTCTTCCTACAGATTTACAAAATGCAGGTGAGTTGCAAACTGGCCTTTTGAACGTCTCCCAGAATACATTGCACCCACGGCACAAGGAAGAAAAATGAAGCCAGATTCTTCTCTTGTTCTTTCGCTTCAGAAACTGCCTTGTTTCTTTACATTGTTTTTTTTTTTTCTTTTTCATGCAAGAAATAAAATCATTAACCACCCTCAAGCTCTCCCAGGACCATGTTAATTAATCTGATTTGGGACACTTGCCTTCAGTTAGCAGTGGTGAGCAGGGAGCCAGTTTCAAGCTCCTGAAATTGAAATCCTGCCATTTGCCTCTCCTGCAAAGCCTCAAGGCTCACTGGTGAAATTGGGGGCCTAGATTGGCCTTGTTCTTTTACCCAGGCAATTAATAATGTAGTGGGGAAAGCAACACATGCTTGCTGGTCTTCTGATAGAGCCACTGACATTGTTAATCTTGTCCAACCTGCTGGGTTACCATGCTTTTTCCACAAGGTCTGTGGGGCAGGAGCTGAGGGGAAGCTTGCCAATATCCAATTCTCACTGAGTAGAAAATTCTGGTTGGATGTTTGCATTAAAAGACCAAATTTTCATGGTATGACTGTAGGACTTTATAGCTAACGCTTCTCAGAAGGGATCTCAGTTAACAGACTCAGTATCTCTCATTGGCTTCCTCTTACCAAAACAAACAAACAAACAAACAAACAAAAGGCAATGGATATGACCAGCAAATATGAAATGTGATTTACATAAGATTGGTCAATTATTAAATGCTAAGTTTCTCTTAGTTAGAGTTGTATCTTCTTGGTCCTTCCATCTTCTTTGAAATTCCAAAGGCAGCAGTACTGCTTGCTACAGAAAACACACACACACACACACACACACACACACACACACACACATTGACTTTTTGGCATGCCATGGTTCCCACTTTAGGTGGCTTAAATTCTCTATTGCTCAGAGGCTCTAGTTAAAAACTTTTGACCAGGTCCTCTACAGTATTGCTTATTAACATAGGTGATTTGTGGTGACAGAATGCCACTGAATGTGTAACCCATTACTTAGCTGTCTATCCATTTTCCTCTTTGATAATTACAGTGCTAAAATGAACATGCATATATGTGTCACTTGTTTATTCCCACCAGAGATTCCTGGGAAAGAAGTAAGATTGCTGGCTCATAGTGTACACGTATATTTTAAATTCCTTAGGAATTAGAAAATTGTTTTCTAGATTGCTTGTACTAATCTGCATTCCCACTAGCACCACAGAATTCCTCTACTCTGAGTGTTAATCAAATTGTGTTACCAGTCAATTTTTACTTCTATTGGTAGGAAAATAACATTATTTTTTTATTCTTCTCTCATATATTACATCCCTGCCGTAGTTTTTCATCCCTCTCCTCTCCTGAGTCTCTCCCTGAAACCTTCTCTCTCCCCCAGATCTACCCTCTCCCCTCAGAAGAGAGCAGGCCTCCCAGGGACATCAACCAAACACTGCATAATATGTTACAGTAAGACCAGGCACATACCAGCACATCAAAGCTGGACAAGGCAACACAGGAGGAGGAAAAGGGTCCCATAAGTAAGCAAAAGAGTCATTGACCACCCTAGCTCCCACTTTTAGGAATCCCACAAAAACACCAAGCTGCTCAGTCATAACATATAGACAGTGGACCTAGGTCAGACACCTATAGGCTCTCTGATCTCTGCAAGGCCCCATGAGTTCTGGTCAATTGACACATGATGGATGAATAGCACAAAACAGAAAGCAGGTGACTTCTCAGTTCTGTGGGCCATGTTCTCATGGCGTCCTGTTGCTAAGGAGACCCATTGTTGAGTTGTAGGACATGAAGAAATCATGATGGTACCAACCTAGAAGCTTCATTGCTACTGGCTAGCTTTCACAGTGCTGGAAGGTTCTATTTGCGCTGGGAGGGGGTAATCAACAGTCTTACTCAACTGTGAACCCTGAAAGCTACGATAACAACTGGTCTGGAAGATAGTTCCACCGGTGCAGTAGTGGCAGGAATGTTATGGGAGAAACAAACCACTTGTATTGAAAGCCAATTCCACAAGATGGAAGTAATGCTTGATACTGCTAGTTAGGACAAACACTTATCACTTGCCAGGTCATGGGCTATAGGGAAGAACATAATACTATTATGCCGATACATGGACTGACAGCCTGGCATGGTGCACATGTCTTTAATCTCAGCATTCAGCCGGCAGAGACAAGTGAATCTCTGTGAATTCAAGGCTAGCCTGGTCTACATAGTGAGCTCCAGGACAGCCAGGCTATGTAGAGAGACCCTGTCTAAAAAAAAAAAAAGTAAATAAATAACTGTCCTTAAGTTCTTGTCCTAGTACTCATACATTAGTGCATCTATCTCTCAACCTTTATCAGTGAAATTTCTTTTTTGCAGAAGAGGGCAATGAAAACAGAGATCTACAACCAATCAATGTACGGAGATTAAAGACTTAGAGTGCTCAGCTTTAAAGAGAACAGCTTTATCACATCCTTATCATTAAGGTTCAGAGGTCATCACTGACAAGGGGAATGGAAAGATTGTAAGAGCCAGAAAGGCAGTGTTATTTACAGTAGAAAACTTTGCCTGGCATGACAGTACACTGCTCACAAAAACTCTGAGAAGCTGTGATGGCATGCACTAGACATACAGAAGATCAAGCCAGCCAAAATGCCAACATTGGTGGGATAGTCATACAGAAAGTTCCACCACTGTCTGAGGAGCTGTTGGCAGTTGATGGCTGCTGGGATGCTCCAGTAGATCATCCTACACACATCACACTAATTGGACTTAGTGGATACTTAAAAAGAGTACATGAAGTTGCGAAGGGATGATGCATGGCTGGGGAGAATAGGGGAGAAATTGGAGAAAAGAGAAAGGAGAGTGGATTAGATCAAAATTCATTATATGCCTTGTGAAATTCTCAAATAATAAAGAAAAGAATTTTAAGATCAACATACTGATTTCTTCAATACATTATGGAAATTTTGATTAGAATATCAGTTTATAATTCTGAGATAACTATATTCATAGTACTGATTTTTCCTATCAATAGAGTTTTCTGCTAAATATTTTGAGTTTTTATTATTTTAATTTTAATACCACAGCTTTGTCTCAATAATTGTCTTTTATTTTTCTAAATATTCTAATGTTTTATGTTTATTTTTGTTCCATATGGGCATGCAATTAATTCAAAGTGCTAGTTATACATTTAAAATCATTGAAATAATTTATCTGTAATATCTTTTAACTATTCTATGCAACAGTTTCTAAGAAAGAATACTTTATATATATATATATATAAAAATTTTTTTAAAAAATAAATTTTTCTTTCCTTTTACATACCAACCTCTGTTTCCCCTCATTCCTCTTCTCTCACTTCCCCCCACCTACCTCCATCCCACCCCCATCCCCTCCTCATAGAGGGTAAGGCCTCGCTTCAGTAGTCAACACAGGCTGTCGTACCATGTTGGGGATGGACCTAGGCCCTACCCACTGCATCAAGGCTGTGTAAGGCATTGTGCTATAGGGAATGGGTCTAAAAAGCCAGTTCATGTATCCAGGATACATCCTGGTCCCATTGCCAGGGGACTCACAAATACATCAAGCCACGCAACTTTCACTCATATTCAGAGGGCCTAGTTTGGTCTCATGCAGGCTCCCCAGCTGTCATTCCAGAGTCCATGAGATCCCACTAGCTTAGGCCAGCTATTTCTGTGGTTTTTCCCATCATGATTCTGACCCCTTTTGCTCTTACAAACGAATACTTTTTAACAAATTTTTCATTTTAAATTTTCATTTCATCTTTTTTTGTGATGCTGTTGACCAAAAAAATAACTGAGTAGTGTGAATTTTATGTGATTAAAATGGTTATTAGCATATTTCCTCAAACTTCCAGTACAATACCAAACAGAATTCAAAACTGAGGATATTTTTGATTGATTGCTGACTTCTAAGATGTCCTTCTACTATTTCACCATTAAGTATGATGAAAACTGCAGGCATTTAGTAAATGGCATTTTTAATTAGCAGATATTTGCTTCTATTTTTATTTCAAAAGATTTTCAAGAGTTGTAAAGTTGGCCCAGAAGGTTAAGACACTTGTCACTAAGGTTGCAAACCTGAGATCAATCTCTGGGACCCAACAGGTGGAAGGACAGAAAGAGCCTTAAGTTGATAATACATTTATTAAAAAGATTTTCAGTTATAGTTTTTCTATGAAAATAATCTCCATATTCTTAGAAGGAACCTACATAATACAAATATGCTCCTTTATTTCTATGTCTTAACACTTTTCTCCCTCTCCCCACCCTTTCTCTCTCTCAATCCTTCCTTCCCTCCTCACATATTTCTAGGGTCAGGTTGTGTCCATTTGGTATTTTACCCTACCTAATCATAATTAACATACTTTTTTTCTTTATGCTTTGTTTGCCTAACTTTAAAATCAAGATTATAATAGCCAGATAAAATTCATTGGCATGCTTCTTTTCTGATTCTCTGAAAATCTTTGCATAAACATTATCAATTCCTCAATGGTGTAGAATGTTTCTGTAGACAGTGTGAATCTATTCTTCATCATCATTTAGGGATAGAGTAAATTTTCCATAACAAACTGACTTTTTTGAGAATGTATTTTCTTAAGAATCAATTTGTCATATTATACTTTTTTTCTAGAACTCAGTTTTATTTTTCAACCCAGGTTTTCAATTAATCCAATGGGAAGATACTCATGATTCCCTTTATACCATGTCAGCTTAGGATCCCTGAATCTTGTAGTAAAATAAAAATCCTAGAGTGCAAAAGCCATGGGCAGAATCACAGAGATCAGGGTAGAAGACATTCTTCTTGCTGTCTGCCTGTCTCTGTGTCAGAGGATAACATTATATCTGGCCTCGTTTCTTTACTGTTTTACTGTTCTATGCAACAGCCTCAGTTCCAACCCTGCCCTTAATCAGCAGCATGACTCTCTTCCTTCTGTGCGCTAAAGCACACAATCCCATTTGTTGAGATCTGCCATCTCCTCCTACTTACTACAACCAGAGAAAAATGAGCCCCAACCTCACCTGTCTGGTTTCCAGAGACCTTTTAGTTTCTAGCATGTACCAATTTTCCTTTCTTTGTTATAACTACAACATTGAATTTTAAAGAACATTGAGCAATTTTATAAAGCATTACTTCTACTGAAACAACAGCAATCTTCAACCTATGTGTGTCAGGTATTAACAACAACAATCTTCAACCTATGTGTGTCAGGTATTACAGAGCAATAAGGATTATACTGACTCCCACTAAAACATGAGCACTCTGGGATATGAGGAGGCATGCACCAAGAGACTTCAAACCCTGGAATATGCACAAGACTTCACCAAGTAAGGCACAGACTTGATAGATATGTAGGATTATTTATAAAGAACTGGAGAGGGGGAAGAATTCAGGCTTTTGATGCAAATAGATTTTCACAATGTACGTGTAAACCAACTGCAAATGACAGCGAGCTGTAGACAAAACAATTAAGAAAAAGATGTTGAAGAGAATAGGACACAAGGAAGGTAAACAAGAAATGACCACTGGGTGAATGAAAAGATTCAGTGGATAAGGTCTTCCAAAAGAAAGGAGGTCATTTCTTCAGCTTTCAGAAAACACTAGGATTGCCTCAAAATAGTCATCCCCAGAGAAAATGGCTCCAAAGAGACTCTACTTGAGACTGTGTAATTGGTGCTATGACAAGAGGCTGTTGGTGAAGTGGCTGGATCTTATCTAGAAACTGTCCACTCCAGCACAATTGAGGGACAAGATGTCCTCAATCAGAAGTCCAATATCTGAGCAAGGACAAAACTGGAGAGCATGTCAAGCCCAAGGTGACATGAATGTGGTCCTCAGCAGCATCAATATTGGTTAAGCTCCATCCCACTCTATACACAAGTCAAGCCTGCTTTCTACCTTACAAAATGGATCAGGAGTATTTTTATTCATGAAATGGGTAAAAACTGAGGAGAAAAACTGTGGTGGCATTCTAATTGTACTGAAATGTGATTTTGATTGTATGTTAATAAATAAAGTTCCCCGGGGGTCAGAGCTATTAGAGCCATAGCAAGAGTGTGGCGGTGGTGGCACACGCCTTTAACCCCATAGATCTCTGTGTGTTCAGGGATACAGCCAGCATTGGAGACATATGCCTTTAAGACCTGGGGGGCTGTACATACAGACAGTGACGAGGCAGTCACGTGTTTGGGTTTACAACCAATGAGAAGGCAGAACAAAATACTATAAAAAGACGGACAGACAGGATATAGCTCTCTTTCAGGAAGCTGGGACACCGCAGGAGGAAGGGTGAGATTTTAGCTCTGAGCTCTGACCTCTCGGCTTTCTCTTTTACATTGGTTCTGTGTTTCTTATTTAATAAGACTGTTGGTTACATCTACAAAAAAAACCTTAGTACTTAAGTCATAAATGTAGTTTTTATAGCTGGAGTAAGAGTTGTGAACACAGTGGTAAAGGTTGGGAAAGACTGCACTCTGTTTTCCTATTCTTTAATTAGGAAGAGGAAAATTCAAATGCATACTAAAGTGTTTCCTTTTGTCTTCTCACTTTGGTCCAAGACTGAAAAGAGTGATATAATAGTTGGGAGCTAAATCCTTCTTGAAGGGAGTGCATTATTGGGTGATCCTAGACAGATGAGAGGATCAGAGCCTGTTCCTGAAGAATAAACATGACTTAACGCCAAGCCCTTTGAACATTTGCATCCAGGGGTGAACATCTCAATTATCTAATCAAAGACAACTTAATTGCTAAGATCTGAGCATTTAAAGCAAGCATTGAAAATCTCTCACCCGCTACCAGATCTGCAGAAAAGGAACCAATGAAGGTTACTGCAGAAGCAAAGGCTGTTTATGTTGGACTCCAAATCTTCCAGTTGCCTGGCAATAGATTACTCTGGGAAAAACAGGTGAGAGTAAGGGGGCCTAGTGACATTACATATTCCTACACCAAAGTAAGTAAAATTTCTAGATCCAGATGTGGGACTTTCTTTTCACTCTTTCCTACTTTTCCTGTCAGATTTTACTAGGACACAGATTTCATTCAAATTCTGTTCCAGCTTGTGAAAGAAGGGGATGTGTCATGGCAGAAATGCAATGTTTTCCTTTAACATTCTTCTGCAGACAGAGAAAAAATTAGGCATGAGCAAAAAGACTTCAGAAGTTGCTAAAGTAAGGTGTAGATAGTAGAAAGGGAAAAAGTAGGAAGATAGGGATTCCAGCCTTAAGCCATTCGCTTACTATACAGTAATGGGCAGCAGTTAAGTAACCTTCTATGTCCTTGGCAATTAAACAATGATGGTAGTGGTGTGTTGTGCAATGTCTTAGAGCAGTGTGGAGCTAAGCAAAGTAACTCAGGTAAAGCTACAAATGAATAGTAGTGTGACTTATCAACCCCATCTTTACTGATGTTTTAGTGCTACATCACTCAGAGAAAATTTTCCTGAGAATTGTTTGTACCAGCTATTGCTTTTATAAGATATAAAGGAAGGGACTGTCTCCTTGATCTCCCCTCTGTTGACTGGTCACAGTTCATGGATTTGTGTGAGAAGAGACATTTCACAGAGTCAGCATGGTATCATTTTCTATCTTTCTGGGGCTGTTTTGTGAGGTATTTGGGAGAAATGGGGGGAAGGAGACAAAGATGGAAGATGAAGATGAATGGAGTATGGACAAGGATCAGGAAGAGTATCCTGAAATGGTAGCCTGGGTCTAAAGGAAAAAGAAGGCTTTACTCAGAATGTAAGCCAGGAGAAGACAGAAAAACCATGGACCAAGGATACATGAAGCATAAAGACCCAAGTTAACTGATGTACATAGAAAAAAAGCAAAGGCAAGTCAAAGGATAGTGTGCTACAAGCTCATGAATCCAGAGCACTAAGAAACTGTAAAAGTGTACAAAGACACTTTAAATTGATGTGTTATTGGTGGTGTTTATTTAAATCTTTTTGTATGTGTATGTTTGCTTTGGTTTGGTTCTCTGGTTGTTTGTTCATTTTTGTTTGTTTGTTTTTGATGTGGGATCTTATGTAACCCAGACTGGCTTCTAACTCACTAAATAACCAAGATGGTTGTAAAATTCTGATCTTCTTTCATCCACCTCCTTAGTGCTTTGGTTACAAGGATTTATCACCACACACAATTTATATAGTACTGGGATTTGAACTCATTGATTCTTGCATGCTAAACAAGCATTTTACCTTGTTTGCTTACCTACACCCCCGGCCCTTGGCTTGTAACTCTACTATGAGCAACTCAGATGAATGTGTCAGTTCTTTCAGTCTTCTCTGCAAAAGGTTGAAGAAAGAAGAAAAGTCCCTCCTGCAGTTGATTGTTTTTACTCTTTGCACTTTGGGGGGGCCTGCCATCCAGCACCCAAATAAATGCATGCACAGTCTTATACTTTCTTATGAATGCCCAGCCTTTGCTTGGCTTGTTTCTAGCCAGCTTTTCTTAAGTTCCATTATCCTGTCTTCCTTTGCCTCTGGGCTTTTGCCTTTTTCTATTTCTATATATCTTTTCTTTCCTTCTTATTCCATGTCTGGCTGGGTGGCTGGGTGGCTGTCCCCTGGCATCCTCCTCTCTTTCTCACTCCTTAATCTCTCTTCCCAGATTTCTCCTCCTACTTATTCTCTCTGCCTGCCAGCCCCTCCTATCTTTTCTCCTGCCTTGTTATTGGCCATTGAGTTCTTTATTAGAAACCAATCAGGCATTTTAGACAGGCAAAGTAACATAGCTTCACAGAGTTAGACAAATGCAACATGAAAGAATGCAACACATCTTTGCATCACTAAACAAATATTCCACAGCATAAATGAATGTAACACATGTTAAACTAATGTTCTACAGCACCCTCCCATGTGGATGCTTTCCTCTGGGCTTCTATATCAAATATACCCCTAGCCATGAAAAATCATCTAACAATAAATGTGTTGCAGATTATCTCAGTGTCCTCTTTGGCATTCTAAGCCCTAAACCATTAAATGAATAACATCTTGAGTAACTTACCATGATTTAGGGGACTAACCTTAAATCAAAGCTGAACTAAAGTTTCTCCACAAAGTCACAGTAAACTTATAAAAACCAATTATCAATTTAAAAAAAAAGGAAATCCACATCTTTTAAAATTCACTTCAACCCCCTACATCTCTTGTCCTCTCCCCTCAGCTAATGTCTTTGATCTTCATTTCATGATGAAAATGAAAGACATCAAAAGAAACTCTTCATACACCCCCCAAATCTACTAGATTCTTCTTGATAGCTAAAAGAAACCCCCAATACCTTCTGTTCTTACAAACATCCCTTCCACAAATCCAATTCCTCCTCAAGACACCAACCCTATTGTTTTGCTTCCCTTTAAAAGCCTTCTAAAGAATGACTTATACTCACTGTTCTCTAGGTTTCTCCTCCATTTATTTCTTAAGTCTACATGAATCAGTTATTTCCCCCATAATCTCAATGTAACATCTCTCTGAGTTATCAATCTTAGTATCCTATTGCTATCTACCCTTTCAGCAACTTCTGGCATTGTCAACTCCAGTACATCATTCTCTGTTATCCTGGACAGATATTCTGAGTTCTGTACCCTCCTCAGCTTCTTGACCTATATTTCCTGTATCCTTTTGATTTTTCTCTACTTGATCCATCAATTATAAATCAAAGACATTCACTATTCCAACCATAATTGTTGATTTGTCTATCTCTCTCCATCAGAATTTGCTTGTGTTGTTAGAAGCTTGTTATTGTTCACATACACATTTATCTTTGCTGAACATTCTTCACTAATTGGTCCAGCTCTGATAGTAGTTCTTGTCTTATGTCTATTTAACATAAAGTTATAGTTGCTTCAGCTTTTCTGTGATTATCCCTTGCCTAATGTATTTTATTCCATTATTTCTCAATCAATTTGTCTGTAACCTTCTATTTGTGTTTCCTGTAAATAATTTAACCAAAGACTCTTTTTTAGTGCAATCTGACAACCTTTGAAGTTTTATTATAATGTTTATGCCATTTGTACTTATTGTACTATGATTTCATTTAAATATACCATATTATTAATTATTTCTATATCTGATTGATTCTATATAATTTCTTTTGGCCTTTTAACAGTCATTGAAATATCAAACTCCTCTTATGGTTCTATCACATTTTCATTATTCAATGATCATCTTTAGAATATAATGTATTCCCTATAACATCTGATAATAATGCTATGCCCTTGTATTTTAAAAAAAGCTAATAATTTTTCCATATTCTTGCAAATAATCAAACATTTTAACATTATCATTATTCATTTTATATCTACATATATTACATAATACATACATACTTTATATACTATATAACACATGTGATTTTTTATTTTAAAGAGTCATATGGCCTCAAAAGAAATTGAAGTATGTTATATTTTTCCATTCATTGTTTCTTTGTTCTATATGACTTCTTATAGATCCAAAGAATTTTGTTAGTATTATTATAATGTGGCTCTGCTAACAATGAGTTCCCTATACTTTTTGATCTGAAAATATTAATTATCCCTTCAAATTTTAAAGATAGTAAAAAATTCTGTATTAAATTTTCATTGATAAATAAACATGCTGTTTTGTGTGTTTATGGCTCTACTTTCCTTAATGAAAAATGGTCTTCCTTTTGTATTGTTATCTTGTAAAAACAAAACACAACACATTTTTTCATGGAGTTCTTACTGAATTTTTTCTTTGCATTTAACTTCAAGCAGTTTTTATATTGTATGCGGTCTGATGGTCCTTGTATTTTTCCCATATGAAAATGAGTTCCTTAAATCTGTCATGTTTGTATATAACCTAATGTAGGACTTTTCTGTTCTTATTTCTTCAAGTATTTTTATTACACTCCTTTCCTCTGGCTCTCAAGGAAAATTTTATCGGGTTTTTTTATGTCCTATATTCCCCTGGGGTTCTCTTCATTTTGCAGTGTTTGTTCATGTATCTTCAAATTAGTAGTGATCTTAAGCTTTGTTAATAGTGAAGATTTTATCCTTAATCCTGAAGTGTGTTGTCCTTGCTCCTGACACACAATATTTCTGGCTCTTAACTGAAAGTCTGAGGTACTTAAGGGACTCTCTGTACTCAGGCTGTGCGAAACTTCGGTACCTCTTCTCCTGTTCTTTGATGTCACTCTTTGGCTTTTGACTCACAGTGTGGGACCTGTGCTGAGCTCTTGATGCCTTTTACTAGAGTTGAGCAATTCATCTCACAAGGATCTATGCAGTCCTAGTCCCCATCCAAGGAACTACACTGGAAAATGTCCAGATCACTTTCTAGCCACACAGTCTGTGCAACCTTCTTTTCTACGCTCTGCTGCAGAGGGAACCCTCACAGCAACCTGGAGCTCTACTCTGAATTCTCAGCTCAGGAAGGATGTTGCTCCACAGGGACCCATCTTGGCTGGCTGTTTGCTTCCCTGCTCTCAAGAATCATCATTCTATATGGCTTCTGTCTGATGCCAAGATACATCTGTATAGACATAGATATGTATCTTCTGAAAAAAAGTATACAAAACTTTTCAGCCTCCAAAAGTGTATAAAACTGTTAGTTATGACAAATTCTTTTTATGGTTTTGTCACATATTTGATGTCACAACATCAAACAAGAATAAAACTGGTTGAATTTAAGTTAGTTTCTAAGCAACTATTGGTGTAATTATGAAATATACTACAAACAAGAAATCAGAGCTTTAAAAGCAAAATTATAAAGTAAAGATATTTAATTATTTTTACATTCATCTAAAATTTCACTGGATTCAATCTATAATATCTCTGCCCAACTCTCTAACCAACCCAGTTACAGAAACTCCTTGTGTTTTTCTGATGACCAGGGAGATTAAATATTGACACAACAAATATTGCTGCTTCAAGAGGCTCTGGTGACGGGGGCTGGAGAGATGGCTCAGAGGTTAAGAGCACTGGCTGCTCTTCCAGAGGTCCTGAGTTCGATTCCCAGCCACCACATGGTGGCTCACAACCATCTGTAACGAGATCTGGTGCCCTCTACTGGCGGGGACAGAACACTGTATACATAATAAACAAACAAACAAAAAAAAAGAGGCTCTGGTGACAATGTAACTTCCTCTTAGTCACGCTACTGACATTACAAGAAATCTACATATCTCTGCTCCACATAACTTGCCTTCCATTTCAACACTTCTTTATTACCACTAAAACTCAAGAAGCCACAGGAACCACCCAGAATCTAGCTTGAGCAAACACCCTAAGCCTTGGGAAAGGTGGGGCACCCCAGGTGAGAGAAAGGAAGGGTGACCAGGTTCCAAGGGACTGGGGCTTAGAACCAGGGAGCAGGACTCCCTTAGGGCTTGCCATTGAGACATGGTAAATTCATTGGAGGATTTATGACGTGAAACCTCTTTTAGTAACATACAACAAAATTCTTGGAGAACAAAAATTTCTATTTAAATGTCCATGGAGTGCAAATATACAATATTAGAAATGGGAAGTGGATAACATAGTATAAAATATGAATATTTTACATGAATATAAAAATTAAGTTACCAGTGTATAAATGTGAAGCATGGTATGGTATAGGAAATTTCTAGTAAATATGAATTACTAGCATTAATTTTTTTAAATGAAGAAACTGAAATTTTTTAAATGAAGAACACAGAATGGAACAATTATCTACAAAATATGTTATGGACCTACTCTAGATGATTTGAGGAAAATTCTAGCCAATAATTTAATGCTTAGATCATTCCTACTCTTTTGAACCTACCCAAGAGTGAAAATGATATGAATTCTTTCCATAAAGCAAAATGCTGCAATAAAATCCTCAAAGAAGCAACACAGAACAGTCTCTCCATCAGAATAAACATAGAATATCTAAATGAAGTGGATATAAAGATATTGAAATAAATTGTTATTAAATAGCACATGGAACATTAACAAGAGTAACTAGGAAAGATAGAGTCTGTTTATTATAGAAGTGGACTTACTGCAGAGCAGCATGAATATACTTAGTGCCACAGAACTGCATATTCAAAGTTGTTAAAAACAAAATTTGTGTTATGTATATTTAGCAATAGTCTTAAAGAACAAAAATGTGAAATCTACTCCCTACTTATTAATTTATTTTTTGTTTGATGACAAAGACTGCATAAACACTTAGGTAGCTGTTACTATTTTAATAAAATTAATGGTTATATTTTCATTTTAACATGACTATAATCAAAAATTGGGAACTAGTTTTTTATCTTGATTAAAAAAAAAAAAAACAGTGTATCTCTCAAACTGAAAGCCAGCACTGTGTTCTATAGTAAAACTAGGAAAGGATTGTCATTATGATTAATGACAAAAGAAGAACAGCTATGTTCATTATAAATAATCACATTTGGGGGCTATTAGTGAACACAATTAGGCTGAATAAAAAGTAAACAAAATGTGTATATATGCATTGAAAGAGGAATTGTAGGTGCTTATAGAAGTTGTAACTGAAAATCTAGGAATTAACACAAAAACTGATATAGCAAAAGTTCCTAGTGAAGTGGTTGATTTTAATTAGGTGCATGCACACACACACACACACACACACACACACACACACACACACAAATGATTCCATACACCAGCTGCTACTTGGTGACATCATAAACTACTTGATGATGTTATTGACTACTTAATGATGTCATGGACAACAAATACCATTCAAAACTAAAGCAAAGCTATAAAGCATCTAAAAATAACCACTTCAAAGCAAAATAGAACCTTATGAGAATTGAAAACATTTTTTTATGTATGAATGTTTGTATGCATGTCTGTCTGTGCACCTCTGAGTGCCTAGTGCCTGAGGAGATCAGAGCAAGGTACTGTTTCCCCTATAACTGGAGTTATGGACAATTGTGAGCTGCCATGTGAGTCTGGAAATCAAACTTGAATCCTTTGAAAGAACAACAAGAACCCTTAACCACTGTGCCATCTCTCCAGCCCCAAGAACTATAAATTTTAAACAAAGAACTTATAAGTGTGAAAGATACAGGAAACAACTGAAAATGTAAACTAACTTTCAAGATATAAAAATAAATATTTACAAAGTAAAGCATAAATATATCTGGCACACAAAATACAAATATATCTGACATACTGTAATGTATACATTGAAGAAAAATCTACATTATGTATTGACATCGTAAAATGACTTTATATAAAAATAATTCATGTAGATGTTTAAATATAGGAATGGATTGGAAAACCTAAAAACAAAAGTTTAAATCTTGCAAAATGTGATCATCCAGTAGCATTCATTCTTAACATTCAAAACCCTTTCAGACACTTCCCTGGCATAACCTACCTCTGTGCCTCTGGTAGATCATCTAATGCATGCTACTTTGCACACCTCTTTCTTACAGTCTGTCTAGAACATATCTCTCCAAAAATAAACATGGAAGTGCTGCTATGGTTATAATGGTAGTATACTGTTCTGCTGTATTATAATAGCCCATTACCTCAATTCAATCTTGATAGACAGTCAAATTGATGCAACTTTTAAGTGTTATTCAGAACACTATAATCAATTATCTATGACTAGGTTTGCTTTTTGCAGGCCACATACTACAATGCCAATCAAATTTCAGGTTCCAGATTGTAATGGCTGGGCGTTTGTTTGTTCATTTGTTTATTTGCTTGTTTGCTTGCTTATTTTGTCAACTTGAAAGCGAGAATCATCTGAGAGGGGTTAAACTCAATTGTAAAACAGATATCTCCCTACTATTGGCTTGAAGGCAAGCCTTTGAGGCATTTTCTTAATTAGTTGGAGGGCCCAGCCTACTGTGGGTGATGCCTCCCCTGGGCAGGTGGTCTTGCATTATATAAGAAAGCAGACTGAACAAGCCATGAGGAGCAAGCCAGCAAGCAGCACCTCTCCATGTTCTCTGCATCAGCTCCTGCCTCCAGGTTCCTGCCTTGAGTTCCTGCCTGACTTCCCCCATCAATGGATTATGACATGGAAATGGAAGCCAAATAAACTCTTTTCTCCCCAAGTTGACTGTGGTCACGGTGTTTATCACAACAATTGAAACCCAACCTAAAACACAGATCCTCAAACCACTGCTCTGTCATGAACTGCTGAGAGATAAGAAAGTTTAAGTTAAGCTATGGAAATTTCTCTAATTCCAGTGACCTTGTCTCAAACAAAACTGAAGTTTAAATGGTAAACTTGAAAGAAATAATTGTATTACTAGAGGATAATTAACATTATGTGTTTTGATTAGATTAATGTGGGATATAGGTTAATCAGATTAGGTTTCAGAAATACCAGGGGAACTAATTTTAATGACTTCCAATAATAAAAGGGTTTGAACATTATCTCCACATGGTACATAAATACAGAATTTATGGTCATGGGTCACTTTAATCAGGGAAAGATTCTGCTCCACAAAGTCATTCCTGGGCCAGGTAGAAATTCTATTGTCCTTTGTGTCATCCCAAGAGGCCTGAAGAGAGTTGACTTCTGCTCCTACAAATGCTCAGTTCAGAGCAGAGTGGCAGACACTAAATCACTGGTCTGTAGCAGTCTTGACCTGCAGTTCAGTGGCCATTGCCAGGTCTGTGTAGGTCAGGGAAGGATGTTCCTGTTCTCCTGAAGCCCCTCTTCTCTCTGGAAGGAGTTCTCTTGTTCTTTCTTTCATAGCTCTTATCTCTGTTCTTTATATGTCCTCCTTGGCCACATATGAAGTGAGAACTGGAGAACATGGCTTCTGGGAACCCAATTCTACTTCACAGAATGGTTCCTACTCTTGAGAGTTAGATCAGGATTTGACTTTCTAAGATGGGTGATTAATAAAATGTCTTTCACAAGCCCCTCTGGCACCAAGCAGCCTGGACAAGTGGGCATCACTATGATGAACACGTAGGTAGTGGAGAAATGGGAGAGAAGGAGAAATGGAGCAGTTGATGCACTGTGGAGAGAAGCAGAACTTTGTGTCATCCCAAGAGGGATGAGGAACAGAGCTGCCAACAGAGGTGAGGAACAAGCTGCCACCTATGAATCGGCAGGTATTTTTAAGTAAGGTATTTTAAGAGAAACCACATTCATATAAGTTGTATTACAATATGTTATTGTAATCAATCAAGGTATCATTTAGTCCTTGCTACTCTCTTTATTCACTGACTTATAAATCAAGTATTTATATACAGGGAAAAGCATTGGATATACAAGGCTTGATTCTATCAGAAGTGCCAATCATCCAGGAGAGTGATTAGAATAAATCCCTGAAGACGGAGGGAGAAGACTATGAATTACAGAGTTCAAGCCCTACACGGATGATGGTTTTAATGTCAAAGATTTTGTTTTCTTTCACATAAAATAAGAACAAGTAATAATTCTTCCCTGGTGAGTCACTGTAAGAACCAAGTGGGGAGGTACAGTTCAATCTATTGTATGATCTGTAAGTCACATTACCAGAGGGTTTGATTTTAATCCTCTGGTCTCCTTAACAAATGCCCCTGATCTTAGCACATAGTAAGCACTCAATAAATAGTGCAAAGTCTTTCCTTATAGCTCTCAGAGGCTTTCAATAATGCCCAAACTTACCAAATCAAGTCACATTAAATCCGGCTCTTGAAGTTTTTGCTATTGATTTACTCTCCTTTCTCTCCCATCACCCACTCAAACCCTCCAACAATTCTCTCTGACCAGAAAGTCAGATGACAAAGAAACAGAAATGCATGCACAATATTTTAAGTATGTGCTGAGATCTAGTGGCATGTTCTCTGAAGTATAGCTGAACTGCAGCATCTCTGGTCCACAGATGATCCGGCCTACCTCAGCCCTGTCCCTCATATGAATCCATACTTTCACTTGGTCATTCCAAGCAGAAATCCTATTGCTGCCTTCAATGGGGACAGAAGAGAGAAAAGGCATTTCTTTAGCAAACATTTGGTAGGAAGAGTTTCTTCCTCCCTCCCACCGCATTGAATTGTTTCTGGCATTCAAACAGAAGAGGACTCACTCCCATAATTTGTCCAAACTAAGGTATATTTAGATGATAGGTAACCACAATGTATAATTTGCTTTTCAGAAATAGAGTCTATCCGATAAGCTCTAAAAAAGGGTTTGATGAACTGACTTGTGAGAAATGAAAAGGGGAGAGAAATTATTTGGTTTTCCAGTAGCACAGAAAATGTACTTAAATGGCTGCAAAACTTGAGTCAGGGCCAAGGTCATAGTTAAGTCTTCTTTCAAAGGCATTTTTTAAAAATATATTCTAATTTTATTTCCTTTTAATAAATGTTCAGCCATTTGATTCTAAGTTCAGATACATTTACAGAAATATTGAAAAATGAATAAAGAAACCACACTCTGTAAAACAACATTCCTTTTTTTAAGTCAAACTTTTTGTTTTGAAGTGACTGTGAACTTGTGTGCACTAGTAAGAAAACCAGTTATACCCCCCCACACCTTTGACTCAGTTTCCTTCAGTGGAAATACCATGCAAAAATTACAGCATATGATCACAATATATCCACATGAATATAATCCACTGACCTTCTGTGGATTGCCCTGTTGTGTTTATTTCTATCATTAAATTCACACATCATCAGCACAAGAAGCTAGGCTTCATTTCCCCATCTCTTCGTATCCACCCTCTGCTGTCGCATCCTCTCCCCCAAAAAATAAAATAAAATAAAATTTCAGAGAAAAAAAAGGAAAATCAATCTTGCCATGGAAGCAGACACTCAGAACAAACCCTTTTATCCATATGTCTTCACTTTCAAGTGTTCATTAGAATCATTGCTCCTGCTTGAGGCCCCTGGTTTGTAGGCTACACTACCAGATGACAGTGTAACAGAGACCCCAGTCATCTTACAGATCAGGAGAAACAACTGTCTTGTGACAACGCACACACAATATTCTTCTCTTATTCATAACCAGCCTCTCCAACTGTTGAAATGAGCACTCTGTCTCGAGTCAGAAAACACTGACGTAGCTCAATTATGAAGAACCACCACCCCTATCACTTCACTATACAAACACTTCCCTGTAAATTCTTTTATTTCATCCTCACCACTAAAATCTGGCACCATTTAATCCTAATTCTAAAGAACAGGTGATACTGGCCCTGTTTGAAAGCCCAGGAAACTAACTTTTATAGAGAGAGAGGTCCAAGGTCACAGACTATTTAGGGAAGGGTAGGGATGACTCCTGGCATTTTGTTGCTAAGTCCAGACAACTTTACTCTCTCGTTCAACAGACAAGATTAGAGACAATCCACAGCAATATGGCAACCTATAATGCCTCATTGCTTTACCATGTAAAGTTCCTTTTATCAAAAGATTCTTGTGGACTCCCAGAACTGTCATTCATTGTCACCCACATTGAATACTTTGTCAATCCAATCAAACACAAAACCCAAACAAAGATGCAAATCATACTGAGAAAACATGGCTATACCCTTTCCAGTCACTACCTATTAAGTTCGAGGCAAATTGCTGTCACTGAGGGTGGCTCATGTTCTCCCACCCTACAAACTCTAAACATGGGCTAGGAGGGCACACTAGCAGACTTTTGAACAACCAGAAAGAAAAAGGAAATATGTCATCATACATGGTGAAACTCTTAGTGTGGGTTCATATGGAGAAGAGCTATTGAAGTACAATAAAATTTGAGCTACTTGATACTCCATGATCTGTAGTTTCTCTGCGGTTTCTGTTGCCTACAAAACAGCATGACTGAGAGAGGAGAGCAAGCCTTGGGAATGGCATGAATAAGGCTTCCGTAGGCATGATCTTCGAGATGCTGTTGCTACAAACCTGGCCAGATGATCAGTTTTCCCAATGAAGAGATAATAAATAACTTCATCCCTGCAAGCATGTAGTAAGAACAAATAAAAAAGAACAGAGAGGCTCAGGCAGACAAAGAGAATGTGCGGCCCAAGCAGGGAGGTGGCTTCCTTGCACTGGGTGAGAAGAGAGATGGCACAGGACGGGCAGAAGCAACAGCACCAGGCAAACATTACAAACAGCACTGTGGTTCTGAACCATGACCCCAGATTCTGGGACGCTCACCCCACTCTTGTTTCCCTTGAAGATAGCAGGCCAGGGACCACTTCCACTGGAAGACGGTGCTTTGTGTCTTCCAAGGTCAGGCTCCAGCTCTTATTTCTACCATCTTCAGTTGCTATGCTGGGAATTCCAGATGAGAATCCCAGATGTGGGGATGAAGAAGTTTCCAGGTACATACAGATACCAGATACCAGCCATTCTACCCACCCTCAGTTACTTTGCCGCTGAGACCTCAGACATCAGGAAGTACGAAGAACCAGTACGAGCCCCAACCTCTCTTAACTTCTAAAAGGATGGAAGCTGTATTAGTTGCATTTTTTGTAGCTGAGACAAAATGCCTGAGAAGAAGCAGTTTAGGGATGTAAAGGTTACTTGTGGCTTATTGTTGGAGGGCCTATAGAATCCAATGACATATTGTTGCATCCTGGGACTCACATGAACCTACTACGTAGGCAGCTTTTCTCAAATGACTTTTGCTACAGGCCTGGATTATGGCAACAGTGAATCTTGAACACCATCTGAGATTGAAGTGGTCTATTGTGACAGTGCTCTTATAAAATGGATATAACAACAGCTTCATAGCACACCAAGTATCAAGTCTGACTCCATAAGGAATATGGCAGCTGGGCTAGTGGTAAGAGCTTAATAGTATCAGGCATCAAATACCACCTGACAGGGGGTTTCCTTCTAGACATCATTCTTCCCCTGTTGTGTTCCTATCCTGCTCAGTCATCAGATGTTTCTTTCCTGAAAGGAGCTAAGGCATTCTTGTAATGAGGAGGTTTGTCTTAAGGTATGAGTGTTGTCTTTGTGCTGAGGGGGCTCCTCTCATGGAAATCTCCACTTCAAGCTTCACTACGTGGGTAAGTGACAGATAGTATTGGTCCTGAAATGCTGGAGTGGGCTTTAAGGTTATCATCAATCATATAGCCATGGGCCATCCCTTGTACTATACTGTGCTATGCCATACTACACTACACTATACTACACCACACCATACCACACCACACTACACTGTACTACACTGTACCATATATATGTAAGACCTGTCCTTTTAAGTTATATTTATTTTTGTGTGGAGGGGTACTTGTGTGCCATAGTACTGGCATGGAGATCAGAAGACAACTACCAGGAAACATTTCTCTCCTTCTACCCTGTAGATTCTGAGGATTTAACCCAGGTTGTCATCCCTGGTAACAGACCCCCTTACTCTCTGTGCTGGATAGTTTTATGTCAATTTGACACAAGCTTGAGTAATCTGAATAGAGGGACCTTAAATTGGGGAATTGTCTCCATCAGACTGGCCTATATGCAAGTCTTCAGCAACATTTTCTTGATCAATGATTGGTAATGAGGGCACTGCCACCCCTAGGCAGGTGGTGCTGGCCTGTGTAAGAAAGCAATCTAAGCAAGACATCAAGAAAAAACTTGTCAGCAGCATCCCTCCGTGGTCAGTTCCTGCTTCAAAGTTCTTGCCTTGACTTACTTCAGTTAATGATCGACCATAAGCTGTAAGATACAAGTTGTAAGATGAAGTACACCCTTTCCTCTCCAAGTTGCTTTGGTCATGGCGTTCATCACAGCAATAGAAACCAAACTGAAATACCCTCTGAAGCTTCTCACAGTTGTCATTTTTATGTCTCTAAGTTTGTGATGGTTTGTTGTACATCAGTCCTTAGAGGATGAAAATAAAAGCAAAATGGAGGAGAATGAGACACATTTTATTGCCGAGCCTGTACAGGAAGGAGAGTCAAGCATGACCCAAGAATAAAAAATAAAATCAATGAAAAGAAACATTAGCTTCTAAGAGCTATTAGTCTACGCTGCAAAACCAATTCTCAGTGCCAGCAACACATATAAACTGCTATAATCACATTAATCATTATAATCACATTAATCAGCATGAGATTATTCTCCAGGGAAATGCCAAATGGCCTTTTTGTATTTTTTTTTCTTCTATACAAGTGAGACAGTTTAATCTTTTGCCAGACATAACCTACCTAGGCCCCAGGACACTAACTTATCAGAAAGCTAGAATTCACTAGCCTTAGGGCTATAAGGGACTGGTTTCTGGTGAGCCCCCACTGCCTAGAGCTGTCCCACCCCTTGAGGGTTCACTCTGTCTGATGCCTTGTCTAGCACTGCCACTGGAACATGAGTATTTGCTGGACCTCAGCTCGGTCCCACTTGTGCTCCTAGTGCCCTCCTGCATACAGTAGACATTTTACCTGGCTCAGATATCTACACAGCATCAGGCCCAAGAGCTGCTACTCTTTGAACTGCTGGCTCTCCCACATTTGCAGAATTGTCCTGAGGCTCTATTAGTTCTGTGAGCCCCAGTACCAGAATATTCTGCTCCACGGTGGCCCTACTCACGTAGCAGCAAAGCCTCACGTGTAGTAACCACTCTTTAGAAAGTCTAGCATTCCCACAACAGCCCAAGCACCTCCCCACCTGGACCCATTGTGAAGCCTCTTTTTTTCTAAGTACTTCCTCCCATGAATCCCCAAACACCACTAAGGAAGGTCAAAGATACATACCAGCTCATTCTTTGTAGATTTACTCAAGCAAAAGGAAGCCTTGCTCTGTGGAGCTGTTTGTCTAAGTGGGGCATTTCCTTCCGGATTGCCAGTTAATACCTGTGGAGCAGCGTCCCAGCTTACTCAGCTCGGCAACTATAGGAAAGACTTAATAGACCTCAAAGTCTCACAGGCTGGCAGTTTAAGCAGAAATTTCCAAATTCGCAAAGGGACAGTGTTGCTGTTTCTGTTGCTAGAGGGGAGGTCTAGACAGAAGAGTGGTGGTCGATTGACTCCTCTGCCAGAAACACAAAGGGTGCAAAGGAAAGGAAACCTGGACTGCAAGTGTCAAGAGCAGAACCGACAAGGGGCCCAGGTGGCAGAAGGCACTTTCTATCCGCCAAAGCCGAGCATCGCAGAAGCTCCCGGGAAGAAGAAAGCGGCAGGTCGGAGGGGTGGGAGGAGAGCCTCTGAGCCTTGATTGAGGCCCATTGTGGAGCTGTCTAGGAAGACTGCACAGCTGGGCTAAGTGTTGTATTCAGCAAACCCCATGACGGGCAGGGCTTTTGTGCCGGGGACACTGCCATCAGCACGGAGCCTTGGACACTTGAGAAAATTAAAGCCTCCTTGAGCCCTCGCACAACACACCTGATTTCTGTATTAAATTTTGAAGGTGGAGAGGCATTGTGTTGTGTAATTGCCAGCCCTGAATGTCCCTACAGGTAACGGCCTTGCTCAGCTCTCCTCAGACAATGGACAGAATCCAGTTCTCCACACACATCCAGACCAGCCCCCGGAACCACCGATAGCAGCAGGATGTTGGGTTCTGGCCCCATTAATTTCCAGCCCCAGCCTCACCCAGTATAGAAAGAGAGGATTCACAGTTCCTGACCTTAAGTCAGTGGACTGAAATGACAAGTAATCCAACCGCTTTGACAACAGAGCTGTCTCCAGCAGCAAGCGCGAAGCTGCAGGTGCGGAGGAGAGAGAGGATGAGTCTGATCACATCTGAAGGAAACAGCCAGGTGGCCCGCGAGCCCAGATTCTCAATCCGCAAGACATACATGGTTCAGTTTCTCATCAGACTGGTGGTTCTTTTTACAGAAAACTGGAGACAGTACTGGTGGTGAGGGGTCTGCAGGATGGGTCAGTTGTGTGACAGTGGTCTGTCCCAGCAGTGCTAGTAGAGCAAGAACGTCATCTGCTCTGTGCTAGGCAGGGCATCAAGTGGTTTACATACAAAAGACAGAAATCAGGGAAATGGATAGGAGGAAACTTGACTGCTGGAGATAAGCTAAGGAGCCAGCCTGCCTGTCTGCCTGCCGCAGGTCCTTGATAACAAAAGTGACACCTTGCCAGCTGTTCCCGCCCATCTGTAACACCAGCTGCAATTTAAGGTGCTTCAAGATGAGGGGTGGTCCTCCTCTCCTCAGAGATGCTCCTCCCCACAGTAAGCCTTCTGAACACAGCCAAATTCTGGACTCTGTAGTGGGTAGCCATTCCAGCTTGGATCTGGAAGTTCCAACCCCCATTGAGACTCTGGCAACTGTCACGCCTATGAGGCGGGGCCAGGGGAGGTGCCTGGAGACCCGAGAGCTGGATGGGCCAGCGCTCTCTCTGTGCGCTCTCTCTGTGCCAGGACGCTGAACGGTGAGGGTGGGCTGTGCAGAGCTCCGGAGAACACCACTGGACTGAGATACACCTTCCCCAGACCCTGTGACCTACCTTTCAATTAATTTGTGAGTTATGCCATTAAATAAATAACCTTTTAACTACGTGGAGTGGCCAAAATAATTTCTCCAATACCACTCACTTCTGCTTCAAAGTTTCTTCAAGGATGTGGTCTCCTTTCTTATCTTTGTCTCCAGGTACTCTGCATTGATTTTAACTGACACCAATGAAAACTGACAGCCCCATTCATTAGTGGCCTCCTCAGAAATGAAACTGGCTGGCTTCCTATTATTCTTCCTTCCTTCTTTCCTTCTTTTCCCCTTTCTACTTCTGTGTATTATTATTATCATCATCATTATTATCATTAATTATCATTATTATTTTACCTAGTCCTCTCTTTTATGCCAGCTCCTATACAGAAAGAATGCTGTATCTTCCTGTAGCCAGATACTCAGCTCCAATGCCTATGACTGGCTTGAGGCTATTATCCTTGTGTCTGGATTCATAGCTCCTCAGATCCTGCTTATGTCTGGGGTTTGGAGGAGGCTGCCATTCCTCAATGTCCCAAGTGGAGTTAGTAGCAACAGCAGCAGCTTAGCAATAAAGTCCTCAGGCCCAGGTCCTGTGCCAGCAAGGGGTTCCCTGCATATGCTTGGCTGAGGTCAGCCTCATAAACGATCAGCATGTATTTTTTTTCATTTTGTCCAGACCCTGGGTCACTCAGCTATCTCTTTTTTGCTCAGATCACAACTCCAATGTCACGTCTTCAGAGAAAGCCTTCCCAAATCACCTGAAATACAATACCCTCGGCCACTCTATGAAATCATAACATTTTTGTTTTCCTCTTATTTTTATGCAAATATTGCTCACTTTATTTGCATACATTTACCATTTCTCTACTGCTGGGACCTCAGTTCTATGAAAGCAGAGACTTTACCTCTCTTATCCATGACTACCTTGTTAGGACTAACAACACTGTCTGCATAGCTATCTTCAACCAGTATGTGGGGAAGAGGCTGAAATGCCATTGGCACTGTGGGATGTCAAAGTCTGTCTTTGGTCATAGGAGTGGAGGTAGGGCTGCCTCAGAAGGTGCAGGCTCTGTGACCATGGAAGTGGGTGATCAGCAGAGCAGATGGGCCATGCTTATACACAGGGGTTGGTACAGTGGAGAGGCCCTGAGCCTGGAACAAAGAAATTGGACACAACCAAGGTCAAGCTAATGGATCTTTGACCACAGAGTTCACACATGAAAACATTTAATCCTTGTTGCAGGTAAAGAGTCAGGTGAGAGCTTAAAATGGACATATTTTCTCTATGACTTTTCCTCGGGTTGTATATTTGCAGAAAGGGACATGGATTCTATTGGGTCAAACACTACCATACGGCATCACTTAAACCTTTAAAATGTCCATAAAAGCACTACCTCCAAATACAGACACAATACGAATATTAAGGGAATGAAGTGTCAGCTTCAGCAGGAGCTGTGATATCCAAGTGTTCCTGGCATATATCATGAAACCAAAAACCTCTCAGTGGACTGACCAGTACAGAGATTAAAGCCAAGCCCCAGGAGGTGACCTAGACATAAAATATTAGCATGTTTTAACATGTAAAACAAATTTGTATATTAATGAGATGGTATTCTTTTTATTTTTGTATAAGGAATTAAATCTTAGCTGAGTATTTGATGTTGTAGATGAAGAATACCGTCAGTGTTTTTTAGAGTTGATCAATACTTTGATTTTATAATCACCAATGCTGAGAATGCCACTTGGCATAATTATACAGTACAAAATAACAAAATTAAGCTTAGGGGCGTTTTAGACACTATTGAAGAATCTGTACTAATAACAAGCCAAAATTCATTTAATGATTTTGTTTTTATGAAACTCAAGTCAGCAACTCAAACAGCAAATTTTAAAACTCAAAAACATTCAAACACAGTACAACCCAAAGATACTTCAATACTGGAGAATGAGGAGGACCTAGTAAGGCTTTCTGTTTTCCTTAATTAAGCCATCATGCTCTGTCAGAGCAGAAAACTTGGTATACACAGTACAAACAGTGCAGTTCCAGACACAGCAGTGTTCTCAGAGCTGAGCCCAACAGCAGCTCTTCCGTGAAGTCATGAGGACCAGAGTCAGGATCCTAGCACTTATGTAACAAGATAAGCATTCTACGAAGCCTGTAACTCCTGGGGACCTGACACCCTCTTCTGACCCCACATGCACAGGTGAGCACACCCCCCATGCATGCCAAGGTGAACATACGGAGGTCAGAGGACAACACTCAGAGTCATTTCTATGTTGCCACCTTACAGGAGGCAGTAATCAAACTCAGGTCACCAAGCCTGTGCACAAGGGCCTCTACCCACTGGGCCACTCACCAGTCCACAACACAAACTTTAATGAGCTGACTCCTAAACAAATAAAAGCAACTGGAAGTGAGGTTCTGACTCCTTAGACTGTATGGCCGGCCAAGGCTGTATCATAACATAAGCAATTACAATTTCATGTGGCACTTCCCACATGGTGAGGCATCCTGCACCTTCAGAGCTCAGAAGGGATGCCTGAGCCAGGCTCTGAGTACCAAGGCTGGCTTTTCAGAAAGTGGTGTCTGAGCAGAAATGTGTCAGAAACAAAGCAGTTCTCAAATGAAAATGGATAGAGATGTCTGATCAGACAGACATTAGAAATGTGAGGGCAATAAGCTGTAGGTCTGCCCCAGCGAGCTGCTGGAGATGGAGTTAGAGAGGGAAAGGGAGTGAAATCTGTCTGCGAAGACACTGACTCTGTAGTCTCCTGAAGACGCATGCGTGTTACCCAGAAGGAAACACACCAGCTCTGGAGAATTTCAAGAACGAAGGCATGGTCAAGCTGCTGCTGTAGAAAGATCATTCTGGCTGACATTTGGAAGGTCTAGGAGAGGCTATGAGGCTGGAGGCAATAGGAGCAAAAAGGGAAGCAGCCCTGAAGCAGTGCCAGCTACTCAGAGAAGGGGACCTCCTACCAGACACAGCAGACAGGACTATCCCAAACACCCAGAGGTCAAGGGCCGGCAGGGCAACAGGAGCTCCAGCCGCTGCAGCCAATCAAGAGCACATGAGGCGGAGAGTTCTCCCACCGTTTCAGAGGCTTTGTGCACCTAGCACACACAATCATTGCAAACAGGAGTCTTCCTTGTATGTGTTAGGAGCAGAACCCTCTCCTCCCTGGAATCCCCTGAAGGCATCGGAATGTACCCGGGGGACATGGCCAGATTTTGAGCATTTGTAGCCCTGGGCACTTGGTGAATCTGCTTTGTGTGCAAGCGAATTTCACATTCATCTCGGGAGGCTGCTTAATCTACCATGTGGTGTTGCTTGCTTAGCGGCTGCAGAGCAGCCTCATTAGTTCATGCCTTTCGTCACAGGTGAAGAAGAGGCAGAAGAGTGCCCCCTGCTGGCAAGCTTTGGGAAAATACACCGGTTGGAGTAGGCAAATGGTTGTGGATGCAGCAGGAGGGGACTGGGTCTATGGCCTTGGGAACAGCACTTAACCCCTCCCCAGAGGTCCCTGCCCTTAGATACAACTATGGATCTGAAAAGATGCAAAGGGACAAAGCTTCAGGTAGGCATTGGCCATTTCCTCAAGCAGAAATAGCAAAAGATTTCCAGCAGGACCCTGACATAGGCCATTCAGTCCCCACCTTACCTGTGCAGTTGCGTCAGGAAGTAGGTCTGCCTGTTGGAAAAGCACTGGCAAGTTCAGGCCAGTATCTGTGAACAAACTTGTGCAGAGGCAACCCCTCAGAAGCCCTGGGCCTGCTCGGGTCTCTCTGACTCCACCTTATTCCTGTTTGGGCTTCCAGCTTCCATTTCCTGCCTGTAAAAGGAGCCGCCCATCCCTGACAACCACTGCTTCTTCTTCAGCCAATCCTATGCACTGAGCGCCGCTACTTTTGCCAAGACTTAGCCTCTCACAACTGGGTGGCTCTTCTCTCCACCACTTCTATCTCAGGAGAAGATAGGGACCCCTGTCCTGACCCCACTCCTTCTGCTTCTGGCAGGAGTCACCTTCGAGTGGAATGATGGTTATTAAATTTAAAATTTTTCTCATTTGTACCAAATTCCTCACTTTTAAAATACATGGTAATTGCATTTTTATTACATCTTTCTTCCAATGATCATTTAAAATTATTTTGTATGTCATTTGTTACAAGGGTTTTGTTTTTGTTTTTGTTTTTTTGAGCCTCCGTCCTTCCCAATTTTATTGTATCTAGTCAGAAAATATGGCTTGTGCCATTTATATCCTTCGGAACAGACTGAGATTTTTCTCTGCAGTTCACAATATCATCAGCTTTTGAATCCTTGATTTGATTTATCTCTTAGTCAACCAAAAACCATCTCAGAGCAGCTTCCAGACAGCATAAGAAAGAGGCAGGCTTTCTAAACCATTGCATTGCTGAAAGTGTCTTTTTATGGCTTCACACATCAACAACAATTTAGCTGAACACAGAATTCTGGGGTCACAACCTTCTTCGTGGAAGTCTCTAGAGACAGCGGGTCTGGTTTTGAAATGAAATCTGAGGCTGTTGCCTGCTTTGTAGGTACTCTGTTCTGTTGAGATGCTTGCTGGCTTTTTGTTAGCCCCTCTGAATCACATCAGATTCTCTCCATCCTCCCTGCTCTCAGCTCCCCTTTATCCCACCCCACGCCACCCCACCCTCAGGCTCTAGGAACTTAAAGCTCTGAGATGAGACACCACGTGGTAGGATGAGGGAGGCACTAGGCGAGGCTCACCTGGAAAGTGCTCCCTCGTACATTCAGGAGCACCAAGCTTTCCAAGATAATTTCCCAAGCTCCTGGAAACATCAGCCACAAGCACAACAATGCAGCTGTATGCTCTGTGCTCACATTTGCTTTCCATGGAGGGTTTATTACAAATCTATGGGACTTGTATGGCAAGGACAAAAGTTACACTCACGAGACTGAGGAAGTAATAAACTGAATCATGAAAACATTTTTCCAGGCTATGTCGTATGTTCTCCTCAGAGTTCCATGTTTCAATGACACATGGCACACTCCGCATGGGCAGCCACCCCCGACCAAGTGTTACCTCTAGCCTCACCTGTGTCTAGACAGGTCGGCACCTCTCATCCAAACTGCTTGATGCCTTGAGGTACTCCACCCACCTCCACTGAAGGGTATGATAAGATGCTCCAAGAAGAGGACCAGGTGAGAGGAAGATAGTACCAAGGCTTGGAGGAAGGGCCCTGGTGAGAACAGCAGTGGGAATATTGGAAGGGATGGGAGTATTGGAAGGGATGAGGGGAAATGGAGAGAAGAAATGTGGAATAGAAGTATAGCTGATCCTATTTCATTAAATACGAGTACAAAATCCTTGAAGAATAAGAAAACAATTCTATACAAATACAAATTTTTAAAATTAAAACTAAATAAGAAGGGTTTCCCAATATCATAGCTGCTTTCTGTTGTCTCTGGACTTCTCTTCATTTAATGTCCCCAGTTGTGGCAGCCATCCAAACATGGAGTCATTTGATCTGTGGAAATACAGTTAGGGCTTCTTCAAAGACCCCTAGTGGCAAAGATGATATTGCCTCTTTTAGCTGGTCAACATGACTATGCCATAAGATCCTGGTACTTGGCAGTCCATCTTGGACTGGGGACCTCTCACCTCTCCAGGCCAGTGTCTTGGGTGAAGAATCTCCCAGGAAGCCCAGGGTTTATGTCATTTCTAAGGTCCCCACATCAATTCACCTATATAACCACCTGGGGCAAACCCAAGACGCCACCCATTACAGGTTCTGTTAAGCAAGTTAATGAAGTCCCACCCTCCATTCTGATACTTGTCAGCAAAGTCCTTGTCCTCCTTGCACAGGGAGCCCCTCCCTCTCAATGAGTAGCGAGGAAGCACTCTGCTCAGCCACAGAGAACAGACAATGCTCAGCTCACTAACTTTATGTGGGTTGAGTTTCCTGGAAAGAGGCTCTGAAACAGAGCTTTGAAAAAGGAAACTTGTTAGAAGGATCAACCCAAAGGAACTCCGGAAAGAAAGGAGAGAGCAGGATTGGGTGGACGATGGAGCGGGGCTTCCCCACAGCAGCGCAGCATCCCTCCAGGGATGGAAAGGCCATAGAATTCTCGGGCTGGGTTGTCTCTTTCCAGAGAGAGGCCAGCCCTGGATTCACGCCAACCCAGGAAGGAACATGAATGCCCCACCTGCAAAGGGAGGTGCCTGGAAAGAACGGTGCCAGGTACCAACAGTAACCAGGACTTCAGCAGCTAGGAAATTCAGTTTTGCTCTGCGGAGGAATCACGGGGTGCCCAGTACCTTCCTGAGTATCAGAAGTCAGAAAAGGCCTACTTAACACCCTCCTCCAGAAGTGAGTGCATTTGTTTTGCATTGCAGTTTTGTGTTGTGGTTTGTTTCTTGCCAGCATGAGGTTGGGTGCTGGTTAAGCTGCTCTGCTAGCTCAAGTGCCTCCCAAGAGTGTAAGTGAGGTGTCCTTGTTTTTCCTCACTCCACCCATTACTGTCTAGGTCCTACTTTGAACATTTCCATCACTGTCAGTTTAATTTCCTATAAAATGTGATAACAAAATTACGATATATGCAAAGCAATGTCGTTAGAACCTACTGGAGTTTGGCCTTCTTCAAGGTACTACTATAGTGTTAATAGAACAGCCCATCCTCTATTTTATGAAAGTCTCCTCAAGCACATTATTGTGTCACTTAATAGAAGTGTAATCCAAGTGTGACTGCTCTGGACCAGGCATGGTAGTAGGCCGGAATGTCCAACAATACTGTGACCTAGGTATTGAGGCTTCCTATAAATTGCAATCATCACATATGATGACAGTGCAGTGTGATAGACTTTCAACACATCAAAGGTTTTATCCCAGCTTTGACAAAGTGGAGAATTGTGGTTGAGAGTCCCAAAATGTCACCACAAGGATGAATTAGAGGTAAGTTACTGTTGAAGAGAGTAGAGTCTTCACAACAGACATCTCCACAAATACAGGGCCAGAATTATGAGTGATGGGCACTCTGAAGAGCTGATTGATAGTTGTTCCAAAAACTCATGAGGAAACGACCACAGATAGGGATGGGACCACAGAAATACACAGTTAAGAAGGTCATCAGGGAAATACTTAGAAATCAAGGCTTTGTCAGGGACACTGTGAGGAAACTCTGAATGGATTTTGAGCAGTTTAAAAAACACTAATCTGGATGACCTCCCAGAGTATTCTCAACACAGATGCTTGCAATAACAGATTTCATTAAGCCCAGCCAATAAACTCTAGCATGTTAATTGAGCCAGTCAACAAATATTTGCTAAATATAATTAAAATGTAATTATTTAAATCACAAAGACTTAGCAAAACACCTCTTGGGAAAGAAAGATAAAGGTAGAAAACGTACTTTATGTTTCTCAAAGGACAATATCAGATCTCCAATGAAAGAGAAGAGGACAGGAGAGGATACAGAGAGAATTGCAAAGCTAAAGAAGAGTGTCACTGCCTAAAATAATGCAAGTAAAGCCTGGAACACCATGGGGTGAGAAACAAAGGTAGCTGATGAGCAAGGTGTCTGTGAAATACTGGACAAGACTAACTGGAAAGTTCAATTCCAAAGAGCAAAGAAGAAGGGCACATCTTCCTATCACCACTGTCCATCCAGAGAGCACTTCCTGTTCCACTGCTCATCCAGAAAGAGCACTTCTTGTCCCACTGCCCGATCCAGAAAGAGCACTTCCTGTCCCACTGTCCATCCAGAAAGAGCATTTCCTGACCCACTGCCCATCCAGAGAGAGCACTTCCTACCCCAAAAGCTGAGCCATCAACAAACAAGTTTTGTTGATTATTACATCTTCCATCTCTAAATTTCATTTCCCATAATAACACATATTAATGTGTGTACTGATTCTAATTACTGATTCCATTGTTGGGATCAATAGCCATCTTTCTAGTGCCATTTGTCTTGAGCTTTCTTTGTCAAATGAAGCAGACCTACAAAGAAAGCAAGACTGTTTTGTTATGTCTGCTTGAAATCTTATTTCCATACCTCAAACTTGAGTATTAAAGGACTCTGTTGGACACTGGAACATTGATGAGATTCATATGATGAGGGTAGTGACATTCTTTATAACCTTCAGCTCAGAATACTAAGAAGAGGGGCCTTTCTGGTCCATGTGCACATCTCCTTAGTAACCTCATTGCTACTCTTCCCTTCTCTACTGCTTCCTGGTCTTCAGGACATTGTCTCCCAAGCTGATCTTGCCTGATTTCTCTTCCATGTATGCCAGGATTTAACATCCTTCCTGGACAAACTTAGCCCTTCTTCTCAAAGACAAGCTTAAGCACTGATGGCCACCAAGTTCCCACAGCATTTTATCTCCCTCCTATAGACCCTGATGTACTGATGCCATGCTGAAATTTTCCCTTGACATTCCTACTGCCCTGCTACCCAACCTGCTGACGGTAGAATGGGATTCCAGACCACTCCAAGGCACTCACCCTCCAGATCTCTGATATACCTGGTGTTTACTGTTTTCCAATGGCACATAGATGAAACAATTGAAGGTACCCCCCACCCCAAGACAGGGCTGGAAACCCTACTCAGCAAACTTGCCTGTCATCACTCCAATGAACATATTTCCTACCAGGGACTCCAGTGCCCCATCTTTACACACCTTGGATAGATAGGCAAATATTTACAGTATGACCCGGCCTGTTACCTTCATGACACAGTCCTACAAATGCAGTCAGTCAAGTATTTACAGTATGATCTGGCTTGTTATCTTCACAACACAGGCCTACAAATGCAGTCAGTCAAGTGAGCTCTGTCTACACTTTCTAGTATCATGAGAATCGCTCCACTCTCTGCCCAGTCTGTGCTCAAATTTACAAAACCTCAAAGACACCAAGCAGCAGCCCTGGAATAGCCAGAACTACCAAACACCTGCCTTCTCTGCATCCAGGTTATCTAGAGCAGTAGTTCCCCACCTTCCTAATGCTGCAACTGTTCCTCATGTTATGGTGACCCCCAACCATAAATTATTTTTGTTGCTACTTCATAACTGTAATTTTGCTACTATGGTGAATCATAATGTAAATGTCTGTGTTTTTCAATGGTCTTAGGAGACCCCTGTGAAAGGGTCATTCAAACCCCAAGGGGGTCACAACCCAGAGGTTAAGAACCACTGATCTAGGGTATACAAATGCAGTACCATCTCTAACCAGCTCACAGACTGACTTGCAAATGTGCCTTGTCAGGGTACTGTAGGCTCCCCTTGGAATTCAGAGCCTTTTTATTTTCCACTCTTGATGAAAGTTAGCTCAGATATTCTCTCTATTTTCCCAGATTCCCTTTCATACCCAGAGGCCTGCTAGGAAGTATTACTGCCTCAACAGAAAGAAAAACAGGCCAACATGCCTGCAGCTGCTTTGCATCCATCTCACAACCTGAGAGCCTCTTTTTAACCCCTGCCTGAGTGAGATGCCCCAATAATTGGCCTCAGGCTCCTCCCACCAGTGCTTACATGGCTAAGGTGGGACAGAAGTGAATTCCCTTGTTGATTAACTCTACATAGAAAGAAGCACTTCCAATGAGGGGTTTGGGTAATTGTTACTAACTGTAAAACCCCTTTTCAATAGTGCGTCTGTCAGCCTCCAGTCCAGACAAACCTGTCCAGAGTCTCACTCAAATATGCTGGTGTTTGTCCAAGCCCAGGGACCAGCCCTTGAAACCCACGCTTTTTTTACCCCTGTTCTGGTAATGTGCACAATTACTTCCAAGAAACACAAGTAAATAAGAAGGCTATACAATCCAAATGTTCTGTTTAGAAACAGCTGAGATCAAACGAGGTGAGACATGTTCTGAGATGAACCTAACACCCAAACAGATATCCCATCAAGAGATAAGATTAAAACAAGTCACTAGCCAGGCGGTGGTGGCACACGCCTTTAATCCCAGCACTTGGGAGGCAGAGCCAGGCGGATCTCTGTGAGTTCGAGGCCAGCCTGGGCTACCAAGTGAGCTCCAGGAAAGGCACAAAGCTACACAGAGAAACCCTGTCTCAAAAAAAAAATCAAAAAAAAAAAAAAAACAAAAAAAAAACAAGTCACTTGTCATATGAAAAAGCATGTAGCTAGTGTGTTGGTCAGCTCTCCGTTACTGTAACAAAATATTTATTTTTTTTTTTATGTGTTTCATTTCCCCGAGTCAGAACACCCCCTGAAGCCCTGACCTTAGCCTGGATCTTTATATTTTGCAGCTACCTGGGAAAAGGCAGCATCTTGTAAGGCTTGAGGCTTCTGAGTCATGAGGAGAGTAAGAAAGATCAAAGTGTGCTGACCTGGAGGCCCCAGGCTAAGGTCAGGGCTTCAGGGGGTGTTCTGACTCGGGGAAATGAAACACATAAAAAAATAAAAATAAAAATAAAAATCAGCTACTACAAAGGGCTCCCTGGAAACTCACGAGCAACAAGGCATGTTCTTGGACATCCCACAAGAACTAATCAAAGGCCAGTGGGCTTCTGAAAAGATCACCGTGAGCTTGTTTCAAAAGCCGTCTTTGAAGGTGTTTTAGAAGTCAAGGACACTTCCAGTGGAAGTCAACTGCAAAGTTACTCAGAGTGAAAAAAGAACAGCAACAAAAAGGCCTCTTTGGCCTTCCCAGAGATAAGCAGCGGGAGCTGCAAGAGGCGTGCTGAGGGAAGAAGCCACCCTGTCATCCTGTTAACCTCCGGGGCATGGGCTGCCTTTCCCTGAGGAACAATTCTAGGTCAAGGTTGAGCCAATGGACTTTGCTCCATGACTTCTAAATGTGAGAAAAACTGAGAGATGGCTGAGCAGTGGAATCCCAAAGTGCACCTGCTCAGGCTCCTCTTACTTAATCAAAGGCACACACACTCTGGCTTTGATCCTCTGCAGCAGGGGTCAGCAAACACGCCTCTGGGCCACTTCCATCCTTTCACCTTTTGAGAATAAAACAGTTCTGATGGAACACAGTCAGGACTGACTTTAAGAACACACAGCCCATGTGTCACAGAAGGCCCGGACTGAGAAAGGCCTGCAATTGGTCAACTGGACTAATGTGCATTTTTTTTTTCAGTACCAGGCATTGAATTTGGAGTGTCTGCCTCTGAGCTATATGCTGTGCCTTTGCTGTTTTTGGTTTTGGTTTTGTTTTTTCACTTATAGTTTTTAGACAACCTCTCACTAAATTGTCCATACTGGCCTTGAACTTGTTCTGTGTCTTAGTTTAGGGTTTCTATTGCTGTGAAGCATAGACACCATGACCGCAGCAACTCTTATAAAGAAAACATTTAATTGGGACTAGCTGACAGTTTCAGAGGCTTAGTCTATTATCATCATGGTGTCATGCAGGCAGACATGGTGCTGGAGAAGAAGCTGAAAGTTCCTCCTCTTGATCTGCAGGCAGCAGAAAATGAACTGACTTGAGCTTCTTTAGACTTCAAAGCCCTCCCCCTATTGCACACCTCCTCTAACAAAATCACACCTACTCCAGCAAGTTCACATCTCCTAACAGTGCCATTTCCTATGGGCCTATGGGGACCATTTTCTTCAAACCACCAGACTCTGTAATCCAGACAGGCCTTGAACTTGCAATCTCCCTGACAATCTTTTGAGTAGTTGGGATTACAAACCTGAGCTACCAAGCCAATTTCAAATTCCTAATAATTAAAGAGGGCCCATGTTTTCATTTTGCACTCTCTCTACCCTATCATTTAGACATTCTTGACCATACTATACCTGTTCATCTATGTATGTATATGACTGCTCCCACACTGAGGTGTCAGAGCTGTGTATTAGTGACAGGCTATGAGGTCTGCAAAGCTAGAGATGTTTACTAACTAGCCCTTTACAGAAAAAGAGAAGGCCAGCCTTAGCCTTATGAAACTGTTGATGGGTTGATATTCACTTTGTCCAGAAGGAAGGTGGAGAGTACTACTGTCCCACAAAGGAGCCTATGGACGCTTCGTCCTCCTGCAAGCTCTGCTCTGCAGTTGTAAGTTTATCAGTCCTATGTCACATTATTTATCACTGGAAACCTCTTCATTACCATATCAAAGTTTGTCCTGTCTTGGGGTTAGAAAGACGGCTCAGTGGTTAGGAGAGTTTACTACCCTTCCTGAAGATCTGAGTTTAGTTCCCAGCACCCATGTAGGGCAGGCCACAGCCACCTGTAACTCCAGCTCCAGGAAACCTGACACTCTCCTCTAGCTTCTGTAGCGACTCTATTCCCATGCACAAATCCATACACACACGGACACATAAGTTACATAAATTGTATCTTTTAAGTTTATCCTGTTTTACTCTTCTAGTTTGATCTCTGTTGTTATGAGGAGACTCTCTCACCAAAAACAACTTAAGAGAGGGAAGGGCTTATTTCAGCAAATACTTCCAGGTCACAATCCATTAGTTATGGAAGTCAGGGAAGGAACTCAAGGCAGAAACCATGGAAGCAGGCTGATACTGCTTCATTGTCTGGCTCATGCTTAGCTAGCTTTCTTATACATCCCAGACCCACCTTCCTAGGGATGTTGTCACCATGAGGGGCTGAGACCTCCCATATCAAGTGTCAGCCAAGACAGTCCTTCACAGACATGGCCATAGGCCAGTCTGATTGTAGCAGTTCCTCCCAGGTGACTCTAGGTTGTGTCAAGTTAGCGGAAAAAGCTAACCAGCATGCATACTAACTTGCATTAACACTATCTTCACAACTCTTTGTGTATTCCATGAGTCTATCCCTACAAAAAAGACAAAAGAGTTGATGGAAATATGTTGATGTTTGATCTTATGACCATGTGAACTTGTGAATGTGTTACTTAAGTGTGAAAAACGAAACATTATGAAGAAAGTTGAAAATGCTGTCAATAGTACAGCCCTTCCTTCTCTCTGCAAGTGCTGTAGTTTGGATCTGAAATGTCTGACAAAGGCCAAATGCCAATGGCTTGTTCCTCAAGGTGGTTCTATGCTGAGGAGGTAGAACTCTTAGAAGGTGGGGCCCATAGGTCATTATCATGCTCCTGAAGAAGGCTGTGGAATCATGGCTTCTTTTTCTTGATTTCCTCTCACTCCTTAGTTCTGGGCATGAGCAGTGTGGCTCTGGTACTCACTCCTGCCATGATGTGTGCTACCTCATTATAGGCCTGGGACCACAGGGCAAAGTTATGATAGACTGGAGTCTCCAAAGCTGTGAGCCAAAGTTAAACTTTTTTCTTCATAAGTTGCCTATCTCAGATAACAGAAAGGTGACAGATGCCAAGAATTGCCTGAAATATATTATCAGTCCCACTTCCTGTTTTATAATTTCACACTATATAAATATTCCTGTCACCAGCAAGTGCCCCAGTTGCATGGCAGAATTTGTTATCATCAGCACTGGCCACCAGCCACCATGAAGCATCTCAGAGATGTTTGTCATTCTCTTGCTTCCTTAGAACACCATCAAATGATCTGCCCTCGGGTTTTAACTCCCTGGGCCTTCTGGCTCCTTCCTTAATATGCCAAGGAAGTTCTTGCATTTAGGTTTCATTCTCCCTAAACCATATTACATTCAAACTTCAGCAAGATGTCTGTGGTCATTTGAATAGGTATGGCCCCCATGGACTCATGTGTTTGAATGTTTGGCTCATAGGGAGTGGCACTATTAAGAGGTAAGGCTTTGTTGAAGTAGGTGTGGCTTTGTTAGAGGAAGTGTGCCACTGTGGAGGTGGACTCTGAGGTCTACTATGCTCAAACTACACCTAGTGTGGCACATAGTCTCCTTCTGCTGCCTGCAGATCAAAATGTAGAACTCTCAGCAACTTCTCCAGCACCATGACTTCCTGCATGCCACCATGACAACAATGGATTAAACCTCTGAAACTGTAAGCCACCCCAGTTAAATGTTTTCCTTTATAAGAGTTGCCATGTTTATGGTGTCTCTTCATAGGGATAGAAGAAACCCTAAGACAATATCTTTGAAAAACAATGTCTTTCACAGAACTGAGGAGGACCTCATGCCAACTCATTCTCCCCTGCTTAACACAGTCCATACTCCCTTCTGTGCCTCTTCGCATGTAAAATCTGCTTCCATTAATGTCTGCTTTCTCTCCATACAGTTGGTGTTGAGTTCAGGCTATATCCTACTTTAAATTACTCCATATCGTTTCAACGGTGGTTTTTCAGTTTGTTTCTTCCCCTGGGAGACTCCATTTTTTAAGCAGCTTTTAACTCCTTGAGGGAACAGGATGACTACAGCCCCTAGATAGATGCAGAAAATAAACTTCATCTGTCTGGTACCAACTATCCATGGGCATCACATATGATAAATAGACTAAATCTACTGGAGAATCGCGAGAGAAAGCAACCCATACTAAGTTTTATTGAGGGTTATAATGAGAATCTAGTAAGATAGGGACTCATCGAGTTAGGTGTTATCGACATCACATATCGAGTATAAACAAGACATGCACACGACGAAACTTTATCGAGTGAGGCCAACATGAAAAGAAAGGGTATATATATCTATTCCTATCAGCTCTCCACCCTTATACGACACCGAATGAATAGAAACAACTATTAAGCCAGCAGATGGATCCAAGAGAGCAATGGCATGATTCCACACGTAGACAATCACCGCAGCACTGGGTCTGAGGTAGAAATTCATCAAGCAACCAGGATCCCCTGATCTGCTTTCGGAGCAAGTTTGTGGGGAACACGCTAAAATTTCCCCACTGTTGTTATCGTTTACAGGCTCATCTCGTTTCCCTGCCTAGTTCTGTCGCACCAATACTGTCTTGATTCCAGGGCTGGCCCCTAGAGCAGGAACTAGGACTGAGTGTTCGCGGTCAAATGCGCGGCACCCCACACCCGGTACATCGGCTGTCTGCACCCTGGTTCAGGCCTTATCTACATAAGTGGCTGAAGTCTCTCCAGCCTGTTCACATTTCTGCTAAGAACTACGATGACAGAAAACGACTAACAGCAGAATCCTCACCGTACGCGAGGATCAAGTTTACATTAAATTGATATCAATAGAGGACATGGCTCTTCGTATTGGTCCAACTCCTGCAGACGTCTCGATTTTATCTGTATGACTCTGTACTGGCCTGTGAACTCCATATTTAGACTATGTAGATGCAATAGAAATAAGTGTTTCATTTGTGCAATATCGAGAGAGCTCATTATCGAGTAAGTTAAGATTAGGAAGATAATAAGAACGGAGTCTGACTGTTTACACGCATGCTGCAGCCAAGGCCTGAACCGAAGGGTATCTGAAGTAAAAATGACAGAATTGCATGTGTGATATTAAAACACCCTCGTAAATCCCTTAGTGAATTTTATTGTTTATGCGATCAGAGATGCTCTGAGTCAATTGTGAAAAGACCCACAGAGTAGTGGTCCATACTATGTTTACAAGTAAGCACAGATCGACAGTGCACGGCTAACATACTGACTAAAGTGTAGGCAGAAGAGGTCAGTGACAGATCCCTTGATGGATGTAGCTCTTGTGGCTTGCTAAGTAAGAGCACTCGAACTTCTGCTTTTACGGGTTTTAAGAGCAATCGTCAAGAGCATAGACAGCTGTGACTGCCAATATGTACGAAGGAACTGTGAGAGGGAGGGAGAAAAAGCCAGGATCTGATGAAGCGAAAAAGAAGAGATGATCGGATACTTGAGGTTCCTGGCAGCATCAGTGCTGAGGAAGTGGATCGGGCATGGGTCATAGAGAGGCACGGGGGAGACTGGCTTATACCCTCTAGACAACAGGAGAGAAGATGGCACTGTGTTCCTCTCCAACCGAGATGAGATATCTATGATTTAGCAACAGAATGGTTGCATTCAAACAGGTTAAATCCTCATCTTGCACACTGCCCTGTGCAAAAAACACTGACTTCCCTCACAGCAGCTTGCACAAAACTTGTCCCCATTTCAGCCCGCTCATTTGCCTGGCTGTAGACGTGGGTCGCACGCGTGCATTTGTTCTGGCACTCTTTCTAATGAGCGTTCCCGGAATAAAGTGAGTGTCTCCCTCCTGTGAAAACCCCTGTGAAGTAGTTGGAGACCATCACTGAGACTTTGTTCCACTCCTGGAAGATAGCAGCTAACTTGTGCCAGTCGTTTTAAAATTAAGAAGTGTTAGAAGTTTTTCCTTAATTTATCTGATTTTGTTAAGGCGCGTCCTACTGTCTTAGAGTATATTAAGCCAGAAGAGAGTGAGAGAGCGCAGCGCCAAGTGATACTTTACTCATCAGACATCTGCCGTGCACACTGGGATTAAGTCCCTCGGACCAGCAGGACTCTTTGTTACTAAGCACAAACACTTCGTCATGTCCAAACTGAGTACACACCTCATGTCAACTGAGTACCACCATGTCACTGAGTGCCACCATCAAATGCATGGCAACAGAAGTGCACTGAGTACACCCATCATGTTCACTGAGTGCCAGCCACATTCAGCCGCGCAATTACTTTTTTTTTTTTTTTTTTGTTTTTTTGTTTTGGTTTATTTCGAGAGCAGGGTTCTAACTGATGTTCACTGGCTTATGCGCAGCCTTTCCTAGGAGCTCTACTTGTAAGAGTCAGGCCTGCCTCGAAAACTCCGAACATCGAATCCGCCTGCCTCTGCCATCCGAGTGCTGGGATTAAAAGGCGTGCAGCAACCACCGGAGACTCCGGCCCGGCGAGGCTCTCAATCTGCAGGCATTGGTCTTAACAATTGCACGCTGATATGCGTCTCGAACTGCAGAATGTCTATGACAAAAAGAAAACATCCAAGCCTCAATATATCAGTGAGGTGTGGGGGTGAAATCTCGCCAGAGAGGGGTACCACTGGTTGTGAGCCGCCCAAGAGAACAACTGTCGACACTCGAGTGAAGTTTCTGCACCTCAGTTCTCTTCCAGGACGCCAGCGCACCTCTTGGGAGAGTCTAGGAAAGTAAATGAAAGGTGCCAGGAAGTTGAGCATGAACTAGGAATGCGAGACCTTCTGACACGCAGTTCTCTGGTGTAAGAAATGCCAGAAGGCTCGCCGGTCATCAATGCACTCCCTCGATGGCTAGACGGAAGCCCTGCCTTTGGCTCGATGTGCTGCGCAAGCCTTCAAAACATCCTTCCTATTGACAGAGATAGATAAAACCATTCATCCTCTTTCTCCTCTGCCAACGAGATCCTGTGGCAAACTCATCGAGTACACGACGTCATAAGCTACCACTAGACGGGGGTGGCTTATGACACCAATGAGGAGTAGATTGACGACTACCACGGCCACCTCATTTGCCATCGTCCCATTCTCTGATACTCACATATACATGACTGAGTCGAGTGGGAAGTCCTGAGGCGAACTGAGAAAAATCTCTGCTCTGAGTCAGTTGGACTGCATCGAAAAACGTGCGACATCTAGGCAAATGGGAGAAAATGCGTGGAGGAGAGGCCCAGCTCGAGGCCTCGTGATCAGGCAGAGCGCGACAGCTGAAACAACAAAGGGTGATTCAGAAAAAATGAAGGCTTTCTTCCCAGAGATATTCAAGTGCTGTGCTCGAGGAGGGCACGAGGGCGAGGCTATTGCCTCGTTAGGATCAGGGAGGGGTATACTTAAACCATGGAGCATACCAGCTAGGGAAGTGTAATTAAGTGTGACGTTATAGCTTACTCTTGATCCGTATCCAACTAACAGTAGTTATAAGCTTTAAATAAACAATCCGATGCCCAGACTTTAAAAACATGAGAGTTCTCTCAGATGAAAGATACAGACTAGAATTCTGCTACTGGCAAGACTCAAAAACCAAAATACAAATGTTTTGATATAGGAAATGTCTCCTCTAAAGGTATTCAGAGGATGAAAAGGAGCACTCTCACCTTTTATTTTAACAGCTAGGGTGTTCACAGGTAACGACAAATTAATTAACACTCACGATGGTGTGATTAGTAATTCCTAAAAAAGGAGGATATTAATGTGAAGTGATAGTGTTTGACAGTGTTGTAAGGCGCATTAACAAGTAGTTCCCCATTATCTTGTGACGGATGTATTACTAAGCATACTAGCCACCACCACCACAATGGGTATGCCTGGTGACAGCCATCAGAGTATCTTCTGATGTTCCAGTGTCGTATTCTCGCCATTATCAGCGTAAAGTGTGAATGATGGTTAAATAATTTCCCGGGGGAAAGACCACCAACATGTAGTATGCACTCCACCTTAGGCGTTGTACTAATGACTGAAGTACCGAAGAAGTAATTGCACTCTAACAGATCGCTAGTTAGCGGTTGGTAGGAAGTTCAATGTAAGGTTTTTAATCTAGGTGTTGAATTTTGGAGAAGCATGGATGAAGGAGGTGACTCAGAGGAACATAGATACCTAAAATGCTGCTGAACCGAGGAGAAGGAACAAAAATCTACCCCAGCCTTATACAATCCTGAGGGAGAAGAGAGGGGCGAGTGGCCATTTGTGGAGCCACCACACGGCATGTGATGGAAGAGTTTAAATGTGGAACAAAATCTTGTGTAGGGTTTCTCCTTTAAGCTGGACCAAGTAGATGTTAATAGTTTAAAAGAGAGCCAATGGCTCAAATGAGCGCTAGAGAAGCAGTGTTTCGAGCAGTAGCTCCTATATAGGTTTTAATTCATGACAAATTACAGACACATAGCATACAACGAATCATTTAATCTCTGGTGGCTAAATGCTTGGGTTGTGCATCTGGTGGTTTGAAGCCACATTAGGTGGAGGTACGGATTGGTGCCAAACTAGAAACAACTAAAAAACCTAAAGCATCTGGGCCATACTGGTCAGGGGTTTTCTCAGTTGATACTGGCACTCACTCGGCACTGAGAGGTAGCAAGAAACACTAAACCGTAAATCTGCAACTACCAGTCTTCTAGAGAGGCAGGCCCCTGATAAAATGAAGGAAAGTGGCTGTGATTTACCAACAAGATTGAGCGCACTTATCTTACTTGTAAGTCTCATACATATTTGACGCTGTACTGTTTTGAAATCGGTCATCACTAGCTGTTTGATGGTATTAGATAACCGCTCATCCTGTTAGTGACTTAGGCAGTACATACTTAGGCCAAAAGACGAAGCTGAAAACAGGCCAAGTCTCATGGACGCTGACACAAATTACTAGGCAATTTTCTAACTATCCTATTGAGAGGATAGCGTCCATTGTTGGGATGTGTGTCTAAAGTCAGACGATGGTAATGCTTCTGCGAGACAAGCCACTCCAATATAAATTTTTCTTTTAACATAATATATATGTGTATCATATATGATAGGCCGTATAGTAAGATAAGATAAGTGATGTATATTACTATATGGAGGTGAGGCTGTTCAATTTTAGTAATTTTTAGGTTGCCGCATGTTAAAAGAAACTTCTGGATCAAAATGTACAGATGCACAAAGGGAATAATTTATCGTAAGATTGTAGTGGTATATGTGGGAAGAATGAAGAAAGTGAGTTACTCCATAGGTAGGGATAAGTATAAGTTTGAAATGTCTTGCTTCCCGAGTTGGATGAAGAGAACTGGGCTTGGCCAATAGATTAGGATGTTTCAATAAGACACGCATAGGTAAAGGTTCTCTCTCTCTTTTTCCTTACCGCTCTCTTCTTTTAACTAACCTTGCTAACCAGTATGGATAAACAGGTAAGCGCTACAGCGCTACCTGACTTCGCACACAGATGCTTCCAGACAGCCATATGTGGTCGAATGGATCTAGATGATAATTCAGGGAAACACTAAAGACAAGCGATACTCCCAATTATATTGCACTCTCGTTTCTTCAGTAAGTTGCCTTGGGTATGATTACTCTTGAGCAGTAAGCGCATTGAGGGACACCAGGATAAAAATAAGGTAGCGCAATAAAAGATGGAATACGACTTATATGCATGCAGGATGCTAGGATTAGGACACACTGCCTCAGCATCAATTACATGACTTAACCTTCTGAATGTTGAGAGGGCTGAGATGTAAGTTATTAAATAAATGATAAGGGGCTTCTTGGAGCAGCGGGTGCGGGAGGAGGAAGAGTGGGTGAGCGGGTTTTAACGCACACGTGGCTGCTTCTTAGCAAAAAGCAAAGAACTGGGAAGTTTCATCTTTCACCCAGCATATCATCTCATGAGTCAGCATGGCAACTCACACACATCGTATGTACTCCAGTGGGGTCCCAGAGGCATCTCAGTTCCCAGACTTCTGAGGCTTATAATAGACATCAGGTAATGCAACATTGATGAGAGAGTACAGATCATCAGACCATTGACACACCGACTAAGTACCCACCACGGGCGACAGTTAAAATTAATTCACAGAAGGCAGTCATTAACAAATAGTAGTATTCATGATATCACATGAGGAATGAAGTCACTATAACAGAGATGATAGAAGAAAAGCTGGTGTCAACGAGGAGGGTTTTTAGTCCACCCTTACAATTAGCACATAATATTAAAACACAAGTCATGTACTTAGCGTTTTCTGTAATGGAGAAGAGGTTTTAAAAATGGAAGGAACAAAAGTGGGAGTATACTGTGGATATTGCGGGGGTGGAACTCTTACCCTACGAAATCCGTTCTCAGGATCATCCACTCAGTACATTAACGATAAAGAGAACGAAAGTTACTTGCAGGCATTGCCTCGAAACCTTGATGTTAACCAGAATGACAAAGAAATGAGGGATTTCGCTAAAATCAATGAAACTGATTATCTACCAAATGGCTGAGGTTACCTAAAAATAGCCAGCCATCGGGAGACCAGGGAAATGCAAGAAATTATTATTTGACTGCCTGAAACGAAATAACTGCACTTCTTCTCCGCAATTCAATAGTCATGACATGTTTGAATTAATTTGTTACCTTGTCGGTTATGCGGTTAAAAGGCTTTTATTTGAAAGACGCCACAAAAAAAAAAATCCGTAGAACTATGCCAGAGGAAGCAAATGATATTTACGTACAATTTAGTTTTTTAAGAGGACGATTAGCTCAAAAAGTATATTTAGCTTGGGGTTGAAGTCTTGCTTTGACTCTTTGAGTCCGCCAGCTAACGGACATATGATGATACCGCAGCAGATACGTGTTGAGTTGGGGCACCCTGGGGAGACTCGTCATGGATCTGAGACTTTATCAATAATGTACAATTTACCACTCGTTGATGATACCGCGGTTGAAGATGCTGTCGTCCGAAGGGCTGGAGGCCTTAGGGCAGCAGGATGTGCTTTTTAACCCACACCAGTGCTCGAAGCACAAATTCCTGGAAAGATCCGCGCACGCAAGTAAACAAAGCTCATGATTGAAGCTTGAAATCTTCCACTTCTTAATTGCCGACTCACAAGTGTGAGGCAATGGCGACACTATAAACTGAAGGCTTTAGAGACTCCCACGGAAGTCACTCTGGGTGAAGAAGTATTGAAAACAATAATTTCCACCCAGCCTATAGACTTCAATTGGAGAATTCTGTTCAAACATGCATGTCCCTCGCCCGTGAGTCTGGCGGTCCTAAGTTACAGCTGCCATGGAAAAGGGCGAAGCGAATGCGAGACCTCATGCGTCTCAGGGCTTGACTGAGAAAATGCCTGGCCTAAAAAGGTGGAACATGCTGTCAGAGAATTCTTTATCTTAATCACGTTTGGTGTGATATTTTGAGTGATGTATTGCAAAGCCAAACTAACACACCATAAATGGCTGGGTAACAACCCCTGATGAATTTGGGGCAAATTAAAAATTCTTCAAAGATTCTTATGTAAATTCACCCTTGACTTTTATAGTATAAAAACAAACAATTTTTTTAAAAGGGACTTTGGTAGTTTCCACCATCCTACGGTTACAGGGATATCTCTTTTTTTTTTTGATTATATATATGATTGTATGGTTGGTGTTTTTCAAGAGACAAAGAATTATCATTGCCTCTGTGTAGCTCGTGGAAACCGTATCGCCTGAACTCGCGATCTGTTGACACTGCAAAAGGCTAGCCTCAAAACGTCACCCAACCACCGAGAGATCTGGCCTGCCTTGTACTACCGTTCGTGATTGGCTAGGGAAAATATGATAAAGGTGTGAGTCATGGGCACGACGCCAGCCCACTGGTTAAAATCCTTAATGCCTTTTCCCTTCTCTACTCAGTGAAATATTCCAGTATGTTTTCCTCCAAAGACTGGGTGACAACTGTAGGTTCGAGTACAAAACTATCTATGCAGTTAGACTTGACATCCTAATAAGAACATCATGAGCTGACGTCCCTGAGGCTAGCGGACAAAAGTGACCACAAGAATAATTCAGAAAAAAAGTTTGCAAAACCCGTGCCCCTCCCTCCCCGTGCAACAGACCTTTCATTATATATCTATCTTGACGAGGTCCTTTAGTCCAGTTATTGAGAAGGGCTGGTGCGAGATGCAGGAAGAGTACCCATGGAAGCACACTCACTCAAAACGCAATATGATAAATTTGTTGTGCCCTAATAAACCTCATCCCAAGTCCTGATGCTGAACTCGTCAAGAAGTTCTGGCGGCAGTCAATATGAGATTGAGAGTATCTAATTCTGGTGAATATGTCATGCCTCAACAGGTGGGTATAAGAATAGAGAAAAGAGGGGCCAAAAAACAAAAAAGGAAAAGAATAAGGGAGGAGCAAGAGCCGCAAAGCTTCCCCACAGCCCTCTTATATAGCAAACAACAACCTCCTTCACTTCAAAAGGGGCCACCGCCCGTCTTTAAGAGATTAGAATCTTTAGTTTAGACATAGAAGTCAGTTCTTGGGTATATATGAAACAACACAACTAATACCGAAGTAGACAACTAATTGAGTCTTGGGGTTTAGAGTTTTTCTCCTGGGTTTTCATCCGACTAATGGAACATTGTGTACCCCAAACTGTGATTGGTTGCGCAGTCGAGTTTACCCTCAAGCGTGCGGCACGGTGGCCAAAGACCCACAAGAGCACAACAATGAGAAGTTAACCTATTACTGATAAAGTTGGTGTGCCCTGACGAAAATAGGGGCTAGTAGTGAGCAGTAGTACTTCAGATAAATATATATATATATGAATGAGCAGAGTGAGGCTTGGGAAGTTAATAGGCACTCTCATATATAAGTGGGAGTGCTGCGTCGGTGAAACAGAGGGAAGGTAAATGATCCAGTAAAATGGGTGCTCGCCGAGGCACGCGTGACAAGTGTGAATCAAGGTCAGGAGGGAGAGTATGAAGTTCTGAGAATGTGGGGTAGTGAGTTTTGGGTGTTTTGTGCACACATGAGGAGATTCTTATGATATATTGTTATGTTAGAGAGGGATGAAAGTTGTCTGGAATGTACTAGATCCATCGTATGAGGTGTTGTAAGGCCAAGGGAGGGCACTCTCTCCACGACAATTGGTGATGATGAGGCGTGGTGGACATGGTTGTTCCAGGGGTGTGTATGAGCTTTTTAGCGAAATGAGCACGCGGCTGTGACTGCCGAACACAAGTCCTAAATAACGCATATATGGTAGAGGATACTCCGTGTTGGTATTCAATCAGCAAGGCACCCAATGCATATAATTGAATACAGTCAACATCAATTCCCTAATCGAGTATACTTAAAATGAGGGAATGCAAAAATGCAAAATATGAGAGAGTGCGTCAGACACGGGTTTTCTTTGCTGATCTGCCTGCTGTTCAAGACGAGTGGATATCTTAGGCATTTATGGAACCATCCTCGGTTTGTGTTATGGAGCACCCAAGTGTAGGCCATTTGATAAGGAACATCAGATGCTCAAAGCGAGATGGCTATCAGCCCAATAGACTGTCATTGATAAAATACATGTAGTTGGGAGGGAATTTAGCCCACCAGGCAAGTAGGATTTCACGCCTAGTGGATATAACTAAAGTGAGTGAATGAGAAGCCTCAAAAAAGCTCTGAGATTGTCCCTGAGGAAAGAGATGAATGTAGAAGTTCCCAACTTAGCGCACTGGCTGGAATGGTGGTTGATGGTGTGGTCAATTCACGGAAAAAACCGCTGTCTAAGAACTTGAGTGAGGTCCACTTCTTTCCCAAAATTAGACAAAACTCTTGCATGCGATAGTAATTCTGAAAAATTACATGAATGTGGGCAAAAGAGAGCTGTTGCATATGAGCTAATAGGTTTTCGTTTCAGCGCAATGTCTATAAAGCAGGTGCCAAGCAGATTTGATGTCACTAACTTCTGACACTCTAATCTGTTTCTAGCCAATGACAGGTTAAGAATGAGAAAAAGGGAACTTTCCCTTGTCCAACAACCAGAGAGAGAAGCTGCCGACGCTGGGCAGTTTTGCACGGCTCCGCAGAAAATGTTATTTTCGTCTTTTGGAAAAAAAATAGTGGAAGATTTAAGGAAAAACGGAAACTATATATATGTTAGTTGGTTTGCATCTAATAATTCTATTAAGTATAATTTCTGCACGAGCTTAGGAAAACTGAAAAATCAAACTACATAATTCTAATAGGTGTCCAAAAACTTGCCTGGGTAAAAGAGCCCCGTCCTGGAAAAAACTAAACAATACTGGTAGAATCACAGTTCTGAGCTGGGATTCACATAGTAATAAGTCTCAGTCCTCTCGGAGTGGATAGAAAAAAAGAAGGGCAAGGCTCAATCACAATTAGCAATATTCTAATGTTTCCATTTAAGAGTGGCTTTGCCAATTTGGAAATAAATAATACTTATATGTTACCATAGAGGGGTATCTGAATGGTTTTTGGGGGAGCCAAAAGAGGTTTCTAACATGAAGGAAAAGCAAGAGATAATGCATTAGATCATCTGTCACATGCAGACATTTCCTCGACAAATAGAGAGCATTAGACTGCTCAAAATACAGAGATTCATATGAAGGGGGACTCCTGTTTTTAAAAGTGTAGACACAAAATTAATTCCATCTAATTACGGGCACGGAGGAAATGTAAATAATATGACTAATCCCGTGGCAATATCGTGCCCAGGTCGCTGTGGTCCCATGAATCAGGTCAGATCATAAAACTTACTAAACGATGAAGCTTAGGCTAAAAAATGCACTGGCACCTGTTACTAAAATATCCGCTACATGGATTTCTTAAAATCTTTGTCGATTCGACTAGTAGAAGCAATATAACAATCATTGTTATTTATAGGCAGGCAGATTTATGGTGGCTGTAATTGGCTATTCTGGGGTGCCTGAGATATAACAGCAAAAGATAAAGCGCAGAGGAGGATGAGACATAGTTTATATGGATCTAATGTCAATTTATCCTTGATGAGACTTGAGGCAACAATTTCAGTATTCTACAGGGGCACGAGGGAGTCCCTACGAATCAATTCTCAGAAAAGTATGGAGGAAAAATGGGCAACTGTACATGCTTATAATTATTCATGTATAGGGAATCTCTAAGAGGACACTTTTGAAGAACACACAGATTGCCTAAAGAATATTTTGGAACCAAGGCACAACTGTGGACAAGAGGCAGAGAAAAAATGGCATAAGTAGTCCAACACAGAGTTAAGTTACAACCTTCCTCTTGCCTATGGAGCTCAGTCTGTGTTCAAAGCAAGAGCTCAAATAATGTGCATATTGAGACAGTAACGAAGGTAGGAAATGTGAAGAATTGCAGAACAATGAGCAAGCAAACAGTCACAACAATAGAATGTGGGATGAGAGAGCTGATGCGCCGTAACAAGAGCGCGAGTGTGGGACAAAAACTGAGAGAGGAGTATGTAAGTGTGCAAAGCAGGCAAACAGTTGGATGTTTGTTAGTGACGGTGCATTCACCTAGGGTTTGGTTTACATGAAGATTAGACCAATTCAGGGAGGAGTCTGTGGCAATGCAAAGGCTTAGGAAAATACTGTGCCAAACTTATATTGTGATCCCAGACGACGATAACCGTGAGGTGAAACAGAGAAAGATCTCATGGGCTTTGGTCAACACGGCTCTGGAAGACATCTGAAATGATGTCAAGGTTTCTGTGTTCCTTGAGTTGCATTTAACATAATTGGGGTAGCTAGATGGAGCATGGAAACTGAAGGGCCCTACCGCAAATTCCCATCCAATTCTGCCATGACACGCCAGGATCTGACGAACATGAAGGGAGGGACTGGAAGAGGGTAGTTTGCAAAAGGTTTGTTTGTTTGAGGTGTGAATCAAATAACACTAGAAACTGCCTCTTTCTAACCTTTTGCTTTTTCACACGGCAATAACTTTAGTACTCACTCTGTGTAGAAATTCTATAGTATTTAAGAAATAAATTGAGAGCTGGAGAGAGCTGTTTTGGTTTTGTGGGTAGTTTTCCAATTAGTTTGGGAAATCAGGAAGAGGGCGCAGACGAGACAGAAATCTTTATGGAATTCCAATTATGTGATGACAATTCCCAAGTCTGGAATGCCTTGGTCTTTCATAATCAATGATAATTCTCACAGTAATTCTTAAATAAAGCATTATCCTCAGCTTGAAATCTTATGTGAACTTCTTGCCCACGCAAGGACAGGTTAGAGGTCATGCGTGCGAGGCAGATCAACCAAAATATTATCCGTAGGTATTTTGCACAGCAATCAATAATAACACAAAACTAAATTAACTTCTCTAGACGAGCGCTCACAGGCTGGTCAAGAGCAGATCCAATAAGCGTTCTCAAACAAGTGAAGGGTCTCTTAAATCGTGGAAAAAAGAAAAAATCGATACAGACCTGATTCAGCAGGGTTTCCGATGAAATAGGAAATATCAGTAAAAACGATGTATATAAGGCGTATTTTCAATCCTACTCTTGGCTGGTATGCGTATGGTGTATCTCCAAAAGTTCAACCCAATTCTAGACTGTGATCGTACGATCAGCTAGACCCCAATTAGAGCTGGAGTGGAGACCTTTATCGCACTTCCCAGATTATATGGTTGTGGCTGGATTAAACACCATCCCCTATGTGAGTGCTCCTGCAGACGAAGAAAAAAAATGGTGCTTTAAAACTTATTGAAAAAGGGGGCGTGGCTGATGCCAGCATTGTGCTGGAGTCCACTGTGTCCTAAAGTGGCCTGTTACTACCATGCTTTCCAAGATCGAAGGACCAGTTGAACCTTATCAAAAACTAGACCAGGTCAATTAATAAACCAAAAGAAACAAGGCAAAAACACCGCCACAGGGCTCAGTGGTAAGGATGCTCATATATTTGTTGTTGTATATTCTCGGTTTCGATGGCTAAATATTATGGTTAAAAAGGTGTGCAAGTCTTAAGAGATACATGACCTGACAATGTGTAGATAACCGCACACTCCTATGTTTCCAAGAGGTTACTGGTCCTCGGACATGACATACGTCGAGGGGCGTATTATATGGAGAAAGGTCACTACACTGGTATCTTCAAAAAGATATTCCATAAACATCTCCTGACAGAACCTCTGGAGTTCTGTACTTAGATATCTGCTTAGCAACCACAACTAAAATATTTGTTGGGGGCTCTGCTGCTGGCCCCCCTCCAAATGGGCAGACCTGGGAATTTGTAGCCATACATTTAAATAGCTTATTTAGCGGTGCATGTTCCACATTAATTGCTTCTGCATTCGATTGGATTTCTGCTTGGTAATTTTCTCCTTACACAGAGAATACAGATAAACTGCGAAGCCCTTTGCTTTTATGACGATGAGCATAGAGGATATCACAAACCAGGGGAGCTACTTGGGCTCCCTATTCCAAAGAGTAGTAATGACACTTGCCTAATTTATCATTTATGCTTTCCTTTGAGCTTCTTCCATGGATTTTGTTGGCAGGGTCTGTAGGGCCTCCCAATTAGAGGATGCTTCTCTGGAAGTTCCCTGATGAGGGAACAAAATAACTACTTCCTATTATATTATTCTCTGACCCCCAACAAATAGCTGGAGATACCATCAGGGAATTTCACCAGCCCTAGGACTTTGCCTTCTATATATGCCACAAACAATCCTAGAAATACTGTCTGACAAGAATATGTTGGGTTGAGATGAGTTATGTGAAACTAGAGTTAGTCATTAGCAGGAAATGACTTTCTCTTCATGCCATTCTCTGGTTCAACAAAGTTTTATAGTTTTTCTTCTATTGGCCAGTACTTGGCTGGGAAGTATGTATATGTCTGCCATGCTCACCCATCATTCACACATACAGTTATAGAGTGACTGTCTAAGAAAACATTTTAACCTGAACATTGTTAGTATTGTAATCACCAGTGGCAATGCCAGACACTGAAGAATGCAGACTAGTATCAGGGGACAGTCTACATAATGGCTCTGGGCATTTGGCATGGACATATGTGTTGTTGTAGGTACCTTTTTTGAATACTGAATGATTGGGACTTAAGGACAATGCTGAAATGTATTAACGGTAGGCTTGGGCCTGTTACCAGTATCACTACATTAGGGAACACTCTGGCTTTCTTTGACCATTCAGCCTGAGCTACAAACACCTCCTTGCTGCTTTGCAGAGATCTATGAGACTGCTTTCATGGGGATGAAGAAGACAGGACATCATGATTTTCCACTTGGCCATGTACAGATGAACTTTCAAGGTCAGTGGCATCTGATCAAGAATTCTGTAAACATCATCATCCTGGAACAATTTGGTTCTTCATAAAACATTAGCAGAAAAATTTAAAAAGTCAGTGTCTGAAACCCAAATGACTCTTCCCACCGACCCCTCAAAATCCACACTCTTTTCCCTCTATGCTTCACTGTAGTAAGGGGTCTCACCATCCACCCAGTTGAGCAAGCTGAGGTGTGCATTCTTAGCCCTTCCTTCACTCACATTACCCCAAACCCCAGTCTAACAAGTCCACTAGGTCTTACAGTGACACCAAGACTATTCTCACCCAATTATCTGACTACTTAGCTAAACTAGTAAAGTAGCCTGAGCTGTGGTCTCCTGGTCTCTACCGCTGCCCCATCCACCCAACCCATCCAGCCAAGTCCATCCATTACACATGCTACGGTTTAGATATGTATACCTTGCTCCAACTAAAATGCATGTAACTGCTTAATCCCTCAAAATATCAATATCAAAATGTGAGACCCTTAAAAGGGTATTTAGGACATAGGGTGCCACTCTTGTAATTGTTATAAAGTGAGCCTGACCCTTGCTTCTTGGTCTCTCTTCTTGTGTTCCTTCCAAAAGACTGGCCTCCCCTTTCTGCTTCTCTTTCATGACAGGATTTAGCACAAGGATCTCACAAGGGGCTGACCAGATGTAGTCCCCTAATCTTGAATAGGACCATTAGATATAATAATCATTTTTTTCTTTATAAATTACTCAGGCCTCAGTATTTCACTACTAGCACCACAATATAAATGAAGACAACAAAAATCTAATCTAAAACATTAATTAATCTATCATGTTAGTCCTCTGGCCTTTCACTGTCTCTCCTCTCTGCAGCACAACCTTGGGCTCCTTTCAGTACTGTTTGGGGTCTGAGGGGTTAGTAGTCCGTTTCAGTTTTGCCCTCTCATTATCTGCAGTTCTCCTCCCTTGGGTAATATTGGCCAACCACACCAAGCCCACTCATGTCCTCATTCTACCTGACACATGCTTTATCATCCTCAGAATGAACAATTCATCCCAAGCCCTTCCATGTCTACTCAAAGAAATCGTTTATAAGACTCGTAGGAATGCCTTCTACAGGCAACGTTTTTATAGTCAGTGTTTTTCATGCCAATTACCTAAAGTCCTATTTGATTCCCTTAGTCAACATTTCTAATCCATGTGTAGAGTCTTTTCTCGTTAATATTTATGGAGGAAAGGAAGTATGTCACTGTATACTTTTAAAAGGCAGGGCAGAGGAAAGGCACAAAGATTGTGCCTTAGATCCATTCAGAGGGTAGAGATCTTTTATTTCCTTTGTTGTTTTGTTTGGTTGGTTTTTTGAGACAAGATTTCTCTGTGTAGCCCTGGCTCTCCTGGAACTCATTCTATAGACCAGGCTGGCCTCAAACTTAGAGATCCACTTGCCTCTGCCTCCAAGTGCTGGGATGAAAGGTGTTTGCCACCATACCAGTTTGGGATTTTCCCAACAAGCACATACATAAACACATACACATGCACACACTCATATGTGCATCCATCACTCCAAAAGTGAAGGCATAGCTTAAAGCATCAGAACTATACAGGAACTGAACTGAGAAACATATGAGAAAAGCCCAAACATGTGGGCTATACAACATGATGCCTTTCAACACCAAGTGTCCCCCCACACTAGTGTCTGAGCACGCCCCTTGTCCCAAACAGCCAGATGTCTTTCTACTAACAACTTGTTTCTGTGTCCATTTTCACTGTGCAATTAGATTTTTATAGCCCTACATATCAGAATCCAGAATACAATATAGACTTGAGCTGGAAGGGAAAAAACTAGCCTGTGCTTTATTTCTTGGGCTGCTTCAGCTCTGTCCATGACTTATAACACCAGACCAATATCTTTAATCTCTCTGTCTCAGTTTTGTTGTGTAAGAAATGGGGAATGACTCACATGGGGTTGTCCTTCCATCTGCTCAGATGACAAATGAATGGAGCAAGCTGACAGCTCCAGTGCAGCAAATGGGTGATAAATTGCAGTGACCCAGACACACACTCTCTTCTGATAGGAGGCTCATTTGTTTAATATTTTGTTAGCTTAGTTATTAAGCATATCTACTCTCTGATTAAATGAACAGAAAGCTCTGGTATTTGGCTGAGCTGATGACATTCAGAAGCCTCCACACATCCTCCTCTTCCCATATATAACTGTCATGGGCAAAGCAGGCTACATTGTGTGTCAGAAGGCAAAAAGATTCGATTTTCATCCTTCTTAAGTGAGATAAAATGTGAAGAACGAACAAGATAAATGGGTCATTTCCCTAGCAGGTTCTGCTTATTAAGATCTCATTTTGAATGCATGGAAACTAATCTCTGTTATGTTGAGTTTCCCACACACACACACTAAACACAACATTACATTGATGCTGTTGATATCTGAAAGTATTTGTGGTCAATAGAGGCAACAGGCTACAATTAAATTAAAGAAAGAAAAACTAATTTCTTTTCAGACAGAGTGACTTGGTATCACTAGATCAATTTCTAAATGGTCAACCCTGATCTGATTTTTCTGTAACCAATTGTTCTTTTTCTTTGCATTAATAGTTGGTGGCAGCAAATACTGGCAGCTTCCCACAATTATATTATATACCTAGCCATGAGCTATGTCTAATGATACAAACAGCTCTTAAAGCACAAAGGATTTATAAAACAAAGATTTGTATCCCAATCACTTAAAGAGTGTGGAGAAAATATGTTAAGAAAAAGAAATAAAATGTGTTCTCTTATAATAGCAATTTGAACATATGTGATAATATTTCTCCTTCTTTGTTATGCCCTAATTATCACTAAGTGTCCAAAATTCCATAAAATTGGAGAAGAACCTATTATCAGTGGTGAAATAAAGAAATAATAGTACTCCCATGTCAGAAATACAGGAAATTTTTGCTTTTAAAGTTAGTATACAAAGTAATGAATTTCAAAACATTTTTGTATTTATCTTGCTCCTATATTCCCTTTCCCATATCTCTACTCCACCATCCCCTCAACCAATTTAACTTCCCCTCCCCCCACCGTTCATAGCCTACCTAAGCAACTTTTTAATGACATCCTATTTAATAGCCCTTTCCTCCACAATACTGCTGTGGTCTCTTCCTTCCTGTCAACTACGGACAAAGTTGAGACAAGAAGCCTGAGCAGAATCTGTCAATATCATGCCTGAAAGATGTGTGGGAGGAAAATTAGGCTAAGTCTCAGAGCAACCAATTGACCCACGAAGTTTGCATGGGTACCATGGGGAAGCAAATGACATCTGCTAAAGTCCAAGCATTGGACAGGGCAGAGACAGAATTGTCCTCCTAGACATGATCACATCTGACCCCCTTAAAAAAAACAAACTACAGAGATCCTGGTATTCAAAAGAAAACAAAAATAGAAAGATCCTTGTTAAAACAGTACTAAGCATTCAAGATGGCAACAGCCAAGTATGACAGCAATGCTGGAGCCCTCTTGAACTTGGAGTCCTATGTAAGTACATAATCAAGCATGGATACAAGCAGCCCTTTGTCTTCATGTATATTTATATCAGGGACTACTCAGGGTCACATTTCCTTCAGCATCTAAGGACAACCTGCTCATCACCCCTATACGGGTTTGTTTTTATTTTCAACTTGTCATGATCTTGAGTCACCTGGGAGAAAAAGAACTTCAGTTGAGGAATTATCCACATTAGATTGGCCTGTGGCCATGTCTGTGAGAGATTTTCGTGATAGATGATTGATGTGCGAGGGCACAGGCCACTGTAGGGGACACCATCCCTAGGCAGGTGGGCCTAGGCTACGTATGGAATGTAGCTGAACATGAGCCAGTGAGCAAGCCAGTAATCGGTGTACCTTGATTGTTTCGGCTTCAGTTCCTGCCATAACTTCAATGATGAACTATGACCTGGAAGTAGAAGCCAAATAAGTCCTTTCTCCCCAGGTTTCTTTTGGTCATGGTATTTATCACAGCAACAGAAAAGCAAACTAGAAGAACCCTCACATTGAAATTTGCATTCTCTTTCTGTTTCACTATCTTCCTCTGAAAAACAAGACCCATAGGCAGGAAACCTTCCCATCCCCTGAACTTCTTATCCTCTTCTTCCTTAACCTTGCTCTTCTGTGGGCCACTAACTCCCACAAAGCCTTACCAAGTGATGCCTGTTCCAATGACCTTTCCTACTGAGATGGGAATGGATCAAGAGACCTCCTTGACCTACCCAATGTGCTTCCAAAGAGGCCTTCCCACATCCCACTGAGAGGCTGTTCTACCAAGCTGTCCATCCCTCTCAACCTTGGGGTCTACTGACCCACTCATAGTGGCCACATTACATGTAATTGCACAGCCATCCCAGGAATTTATTGTTATAGATCAAATGATCAGGCAGACAATAATTGGGCTGGCTTTGGGTTATTGATCAATCCATGGACAGCAAGCATCACCTCTGAGGAAACGAAACAAATCTTTGGTTTGGGGATGAAAATGAAGTTGACATTTTCCATTCTAAGCAGTTGAGGCAATTATAACCCTTCTACTTCATGTAAAGACAAATTGTTTGCAATTAAAGTAAAGTGGTTCTGAAAGTGATGGGATCTCTACAGACATAACAGCCACATTAAAATTAGCAAATGACATTTTAAAAAAGACAGAAGAAGGAGGCTCATGAGTTCTAGGTAAGTCTTGGCTACACAGCAAAACTTTGTCTAAATAAATAAATAAATCAGATCCATTGATCATTACCCATTACCCCTGTTTTCCCCTATGTTATGGCTTTCTGTTGAGTCCATTTATATTCTATATTTGGTCATTATTGTTACTCCTTATCAGAGAACACATGTTCTTTCTTTCTCTTTTTAAACTGCTATGGGGAATCCCTAGTACCTGTTATATTTGTGACAACCTGAATTAGAAAATCAAAGGAGATCCCTGAGTAAAACCAGAGCAATCAAACAATGCCCTTTGCCACTTACTCTAATGGTTTTATTTTGGTTTTTTACTTCAATGTCAATGAAAAGAAATTGTGACCATCCTGCAAGAGTAAATATACCACCTCAA